>NC_136903.1:61677291-61796574 GCF_949606895.1 Notothenia rossii | reverse complement strand
TTTATATTTATGCTTGGATATGATACAATTACATTACATTACCCTCAATTCCCATTTAGTTCCCAAAATTCCCTATGGAAATGTACCGGAAATGTTCCGCCCCTTTGCAACCCTAGTCCTCAGTCCAACAGTTAAACCTCTCATATCTGCTGTGGGTCAGCTTTGTCAGCCAGGTGTTTTATCAACACTGTCCACATACCAGGTATCCTCTCAATCTTATTTCCCAACAACACTAAGTGGACCAGACATCTGGGCAGGTATGATGGAACCAGGTAGAAGTCATTATGAGAAAGGTCAATGGACTCCAGATTTCTGCAGAGAAAGAGGAATATGAAGGAAGAAATGGTGTGTAAGGAAATGATGGACAAACATTAGCAATTTACAATAATGGGTGATAGTAAGAAGTCTCTTTTTGTCCGACCTGTGGCTGAACCAAGCCAGCGGGGCAATCTTGGTCTCATCCAGCCTGTTGTGTCTCAGAGAAACCACGTTCAGATTTTGAGTCTGATTGAAAACTGTCTCTGATATTTCCTCGATCAGGTTGTTCTCCAAGTAAAGCTCCTGAAAGACGGAAAAAAAGTTTCACATCAAGGTTGGAAAGTAAAATTTAATAGATTAGAGAAAACTTGCTTTCAAATTCATGGAATTTAGTTTCTGAGTCAAGTTAGGATCCCAAAATGTTAAAGGTTTTCTAGTTTTTCATGAGTTACCACTTAGTCTTTAAACTATTATGTTAATTGTGCTTTCGGTTTGGTCTGTGGTTTGTTGGGACTCTTGGGTTATAAATACATAATCTACCAAGCTGAGAAATGAATACCAGACACTCTGGATGCTGCTTAGTAATTCTACATCATTCTTAAATTGTTATCAAAATCACACTGTACTATAAAGTGCATTTAGTGTGATAACTACAGGAAACCCATGATCTCTAGGACTAACACCTCCAAAGTTCTAGGTTTTGGGATTTTGTAATGTGTAGAAACTAGGCTAGTTTTAGGGTGGATTTACATCAGCAGCATTTGGCTGGTATTTTGCAGTTTGTGGTTAACCAGAGCCCATAATTACACGTTGGGTGGACTGGTTTCCCACAGGTAGAAGCTGAGTTTACTCAGTAAAGGAGTCCTACACTTTAGAGCCAAAAAGAAAATACTGATACATCAGCAAATCTCAACTCCCAAAGGATGAACTGACTGCAGCAGCTTTTAAGAAGGCCTCAGGAAATGGGACCAGATAGACTTAATTCAAAAGCATATGCTGCTGGTGGGTTTATTTATACATTTATTGAGCCCTACTTTGAGTGTCCTTTGTGAATATTTTTTTAAATAACGTTTTTCGGAAAATATTGAACCATAATAAATGGTTATTGCACCACAATATTCAAATGCTGTTGGTCCTCAAGGTTGGCAAAAAAGCTTTTAAATATGCTGCCCCTTTTGGAATTCCAGTGTCTGGAATGAATATGTAAGTGCAGAGACACAGACGTTATGTCAACAGATATTACTTCATACCAGCAGTGATTTGGGGAGGCCTTGTGGTACGGTGCGGAAGTGATTTCTGCCCAGCCGGAGGTAGGAGAGCTGGATGAGAGGAGCGAAGGCTAGAGCATTCACATTCCCCTCACTCAGCAGATTTCCCTCCAACTCCAGAGTCACCAGGCTGCTCAGATCTGCAGATGGAAATAAATGATCCAGTGTAAACATATTGTTTTTCACTGGAAATGTGTCTTGGAATCAGTGCAGTAACAGAATCAATCACATCAATCAATCAAGAAACAATCACTGCAGAAACATCTGTCAGAAGATAATAGTCACACAGTTACTTTGCACAACAGAAAAGCAAATACTTATTTCATTTAATATGACAAATATTTCTTGCATTACTTTGCCATTACAGCTTATCAAAATGTCAAAGGGCTAAACAATTAAGACCCCCTAAAATGATCGTTGGTGGGAGATGTGTTACACTGCAGAAGGCAGAGGTGAAGTCTAGCCAAGATTAACCAACCATTTCTGAATTATGTTGAAAGCATGGCACTCGGGAGGGCTCAATCCATCAAGGGTCTTCTGCATGTTACGTCACAAAGCCGTCTCAAAGGTTTTGCATTCAAAAGGTCCCCCACACACAAGTGCAACATTTTGAGCTTAAAAGTTCATTTTAACAGGCATTAGATAGCTGCTTGATGGGTAGTAAGTGACATTTGAAGCTTATGGGATACAGTGGCACTTACCCTCCAAGCTGTTTTCTTGGATTCCTCTCAGTTTGTTCTCACTGATCTTCAGCTCCTGCAGGGTGGGGGGGAGGTTAGCGGGCACGGATTCTAGGAGGTTACCGTCCAAGTACAGACGCCTTAGCATCTTTAGACCCTGAAACACACACCCCCACACACACACACACACACACACACACACACACACACATACTGTTGATGCACATTTAAAAATAAGCTTGTGTTTGCCTTATTTACATTTTTCATGAAAATCATTTTTCAAGCTCCTACGTGTTCAAATGCATCAACTGTTTTGTGTTTAAGTTACTTTTCTTGTTTATTTATGTGAAGCCTAAAGGTCTTTGTGAATATTGTCGCGCTTCAGAAATGTTACCATATTTATTTGGTTTCTGGTTTATTGTTGATCATTACTTTAAATGATACTTTTCTCTGATTAAAAAAGATGCATTTGAAACTTAGATAGACGGTTGCAGTGAAAACAAGTGTGGTTTTATTTTGAAGGGCTGCAATAGTTTAGCGTCTTACTTTAAAGGCTTTGGGATCAATGCTGTCAGAGGTGAGTTTGTTTGTCTTCAGGTTGATCCATTCCAGGTTGGGGATGCCGTTGAAGGCTTCTGCTGGGATGCTGGGGATGTTGTTGCCTGCAGGTCAGAAGAGTGTTAACGAGAGTCACTGCCTACTGAGAGCAAGGAAATAAGCAGGTTGTCTTTTTATTTCTCGAATTGATGCGTGAGGTATTGATATTGTTCCTAAATACAATATATAACATTGGGTTCCGATACTATTTCATTCTGATTCCTGGCTGATAAAAAGCCTGAATGTGATGCTAAGTTGTAAGTCTTACAAATATTTACTGATTATTGTGTCTCTCCTCGATCATTTTCTCTAACGCTGTGTTATAGGCTCACAGTGAAACTACGGTAATCTCAGTCAAGTTTCATTTACAAGGTAAAAGATACACCTCTGTTAGTGGACTATGTATTTTTGGTTGAATGGTGTTTTCTGATTAAATAATCAGACATCTTAATCTTCCATTATTTTAGATGTATAATATAAAGTATTTTGAAATAATTGTTTTCTTTTTGTAATTTAACGACAAACCCCATGTGCAGACCCTTGGCCTGTACTACGAAGCAGGATTCTCAGGATTCTTAGCGAGGTAACTTCAGGGTTAACTCTGGGTTTCCGGTCCTGCGACGCTGGTTCTCTTCTTACCGGGCTAGATCTCCATGGTAACTTATGCTGAATGGCAAACCTGCTCCGGAGCAGGTTAGGTTCCAGGATAAGAGATCAACTCAGTGAAAGCACCGCCTGATGACCAATCAGAGCTCAGTGTGCGGAGTTTAAAGCTATCAAGTCATATAGGAAATACAGTTTAAACTGCTGTTGCAGGAAAGAGGTCCGGCAAAAATCACCGACTGTGTGAACATGAACATTAATAGAATATCACCTCCCATCTTCAGAGCAATATGACTTTTATAACATTAGCGTTAACAAAGCTTACTAAATATCTGCCACAAGTTAACATAAGTAACCGGAGCAAAATAACATTACATACAGTCCGCGGCACTGTGAGTGCAGACGTCGATGTGTCTCATTATCATTAATATCGAATCATCAATCACATCATAATGTATCATATATTTCCTTATCTGAGTCAGCTTCTCGAGCCATTCCTGTATGTTCAACACTTAAAGTCACATAGCTACTGTAGGCAGAAGTATTATTTAAAACAACACATTAAGTTGACGAAACACTTGAGTCAAATGTAATTAAAGTCAGATCCACTCGTGTCTTAGACGGGGCAGTCGTATCATAAAAATGTACGAATCCAAACATTTTTAATTTTTTTTACAAGCTGTTCTGTATTCACCTTGCTTTTATCCTGGATAAATTGTTTAAATCAAGGATGTTTAAATGTTAACTTCTTCATATTTGTCTAACATGATGGTTTACTATTCAATCAGGAAGTATGACGCTGCGCTGTCTGTACGCTTGTCCATGTTTGTGATTGGTCAAATGTTGATAACCCCGCTCCTTTCAAGTGAACGCGCTCTCAGCCGGACAGGGAAACCCTGTGTTGAGTTACCGAGTTGATAACCAGCGTCGTAGGAACGTTTAGCGAGATCGCGTTTGTTTTGGGTTAGTTAAGCCAGATAACTCAAAGATATCCAGGGTATATTGAACTGGCTTCGTCGTACAGGCCACTTACAGGCCACTTAGGCCATCTAAGCTGCAGTCATTCAAATACAAATGCAAAAAATATTTATACAGTACCAAGGCAGTCTTTAAAAAAAAAAGTAGTAGGACCTAATGACATTGGGACATTGCCACAGACAGAGTAATGAATCATTCAATCAGATGTGATATATGTATCCAGGGGCGGACTGGGGGGAAAAAGTGGCCCGGGGATTAATTGACAGACAAGCCCACTTAATGCGCGGCATGTATCGGCCGGCCGGCGACGAAAGTATGTTACTTAACAAAAAACCTTATGCATTTAATGTTATTTTTGACCATTATTCATATAGTAATCACATTACTGAGCCCTTGAGTTGCCTAGAGCAAAATAGTTACAGCATATATTTAGTGATTTTAATGTTAACAGATCAATAACATTTGGACCAAATTTGCCTGACTTGACACATGGAATAAAACATGGGCTCAATGTGGGTGGGACAATTTGACAGGGGTTGTGGGCAGGTGGTGGACCTCAACTCCCCTAAGGGGGTCCGGGGGCATGCTCCCCCGGGAAACATTTTTTTAAAATGTTGAAGTTAAATCTGGTGCACTTTGAGTGCAAAATTAGGGACTAAATCTATGGATACATCTCTCAACACCCGTATGAAACAGAACTGTAAACAGATTTACTTTTTCTTTCAACATTTATTTGAACAGGCAAAAGTGACTGCACCCAAAACAATAAACCTGCTAGCTCACTAGCCTAAACTCAGTAACAGAATGTGGGCAACACGTTCTTCTCCACAGCCGCGCGACCTCTGAGTCAGACGTCACTTCCCCCTTTTCTATCCTACGGGTGCAGCCCATGAATGTGCAGCCACTCCCCCTGAACCCCGTTTCCCTGACAACTCTGGCCCACGCACAGCACCGGCCCACCGGGAAAACTCCCGGTATTCCCAATGGCCAGTCCGCCCCTGTATGTAGCCCAATATCACAAAGTACACATTTGTGTCAGGGGGTTAGGCAGGAGGTTAACAAGTGTTGACGATTGAACATAATGTAGGTTTTGGTCATTTATAGGATTTGATGATGGTTAAGAAAATAAACCATGCCAACATTAGCCTTTATGCACTGATTAGGCTAAACCTGATCAACAGTCTTGTTATTTTAAAATCCTGTTACACCTTTTAAGTTTTCAAATTAAATTCTGACCCCCATTACTAGTGTGTCTGTGAACGAGTTTTAGATCTTTCTCCATGAAGCTATCTGGCTCTACATTCCTCGTCTTTTCGTGGTGCAGACTTACCCTCCAGACTGAGAGACTTGAGCTCAGGGATAGACAGAGGGGGGAAGTAGGTGAGTTTGGCATTGTCACATGTCAGCGTGACGTCAGAGATGTCGCAGCCTGGGGGGATGTCTGCTCTGTTCACCAACACCTCCTTCTCCTCCCCTTCCTCTTCTGCCTCCTCCAGCTCATCCTCTGTCGCAGCAGAAGGTCTTGGGATCGGAGCAGGGAGGAGGTCTGGTTCTTCTTCAGCGTCTTTATCGGGCATCACAAACACATCTCCTCTCAGCCACACCTCCTCCTCTACCTCCTCATGCAGCTCCTCTTCCTCCCCCCGAGCAAAAGCCAGTAGTTCCTCCCTCAGCCTCTCCTCCTGCCACCTCCTTTCCTCCTCTAGCTTCCTTTCTGCCTCCCTAGCTTCTCTCTCTGCTGCCTCCTTCTGCTTCCTGTCCTCCTCATCCTGTCTCCTCTTCTCCTGCCTCCTCCTATCCTCCTCCTCCAACAGCCTCTTCCACTCCACCTCTTCTCTCTCCACCTGCAGCCTCAGAGCCTCCTCCTCTTCCCTCCTCTTCTCCTCCACTATCTTCCTTTGCTTCTCCGCCTGCCCCTTCCTCTGCTTTCTCCTCATCTTCCTCGCCTCATCCTTCTTCTTCAGGCGCTCTTCTTCCTCTCGGTGCTCCTCTTCTTCCCGCCAGATGATTTTCTGAATCTCCTCCTGGGTCAGCGGGGTCACAGGGTCGTTGGGAACTGGGGAGTCACCAGAAAGGTCAAGGCTGAGGTCATAGTCTTCGGTGGGTGTAGGGAGGTGCGGGGCAGCCAATCATAGGACAGGAAGTGGTGCAGAGGGAATAAAAAGGTGAAAGTAGAGGAAGAGAAAAGGGGAGGACAAAATAAAGAAAACTAAAAGAGAATGCTACATGATGGAGAGGACAGACAGACAGACAGACAGACAGGAGGTGGACAGACAGACGGCTGTGTGTTATGGTCATAACACAGAAAGACAGGTCGCTACAAGGCAGACGGCTGCTGTGAACCAGTCTGAACTATTACACTATTCTGGTATGACCACATTGAGGTAAAGTTGGTCTTTTTGTGTTGGTCAGTGTTGGTGTGAACTGGTGCAGAATATAAATTAAATCTATGAAATGTGTTTTTATAACAAGCAATTAACCTAGTGGTAGGGTAGAGTGTACCAAACCAATACTGATAGTGGTCCCAAAAAACAAAAATAAATCTGTGTAGGACTTAAGAAGGTCTGGCTTATTCGAAGCTAATGTACCTGTAGGATTCTTGCTGTTCTGAATGTGTATCCTCATGGGTGATTGCACTTACTGTAAGTCGATCTAAATACAACGTCAGCTAAATAACATTTAATGGGTTGATACTGATTCGGATAGGTGGATGAGGTATACTATAATTTACATTTTTGAGGGTTTTACATTTTGTTGTACAAAGATAGGAAAGCAATGTTTAAAGGACCTGGTGTCGTCTTTTAAGTAACAACAATGATCCCAATCACTTCCACACAGTGAGGCATACAGCTTGATAATCAAACCATAGTGATTGCAGATACTCAAAGCCCAGTTATCGGCTTCTGTATCTTGACTGAATGTGGTAGGGATTTTTCATTTTTTATTTAAACAATCCTATATAGGCCAAAATAATTCTGACTAAGATAAATCACTTGTTGCTGTTTTATCGGCTTCCAGCTGATTGAGTTGGATAAATGTAAGATGTCTGGCACTTTGCCCGAGAATACCTCAGTGTGAATGAACCAGCTACTTTGAAACAGCTTTTAGTGTTTTTTTCCTTGATAGGTAACCCCAAACACAGCAAACATCAATTATATAAAATGTACTTATACAGATAGGTACATGTCTATATTGCTATTGACATCATGTTAATGCTGTATTCTACCTACATCTACACACAGTGATAAGTCATACTGTCGAGAAAATGACTTTGACTTTTCTCTTGCTTCACCTTCATACATGCACACAATGACTATACAATGTATGACTTTGAGCAATGAGTATGTTTACAAAATGTGATATCTTCATACAATACAGACATGTGTTTTGGACTAACTCAAAATGTGAAAAACACATTTTTAAAGCCATGATGGAAACAGGAAGCAGCATGCTGAGGCCTCAGAGATGAAAACTGGTAAACAATTGGTAGACAAATAAAAAAAATGGTTGAAATCTGAGGGTAGAACTGCTTAGTTATTATGTTGTACAAAAATGTTTCAGTAAAACTTGAGGTTCTAAGACGTAAAGTTCTGATAAAATTAAGCGTCTTTAAGCATTAGGAAAAGCGCTGTAAAAATCCCTTGTGTTATTATTATTATAACATTTCTCATCTCTGTTGCCTCTTGATGTTGTACCATGGCGTTGCCACATGTTGTGTTTCTACCTGACTCCATGCAGACGGGGCAGCACTCCCCGGCGGGGGTGAAGGGGAAGTGGCAGTGCACTATGGGACAGGTGATCTCGTCACAAAGCACCCGGCCTCCGGTACACAGACATGTGACACAGGGCTTTGGAGACCAGACGGCCTGGTTGAATATGGTCAGACCCTGAATCACACACTGGCCTTGCTTACCTGTAACAACACACACATCATCTCGGTCAGTTCAGTAGTTACTATTTTAGTTACAAGTCTTTATCAGCAGTTCATACAGTGGGTGAAATATCAAAGAAGCAAATGTAATTTGATTATTGTTCAATTATGACAGTTTTCAGTTTGCAAGATAAATCTTCTCTTTCAGTCTATAAGCGCAAAATACAAAACAAATAACATCACTAATGGTGCAGTGGAGTCCAACGTACAAAAAAAACCTCCACTTTATATTCCCACACAATTGTGCGTCCTGACTCAACTTTTTCATGTAACACTTTACACACAGCACCATTTATTGAAAACATGTTTGACAGTACACACGAACAGAACAACACACAAAAAAGAAGGAAAACAACTTCAAATTACTTATAAACAGAAATGATCTGATTATGATAGATTGCCTCATCGGGTTGGAAGGTAAACGAATATAATCTTTTTTTGTGTTTATAAAAACTAAATATGATTTGCAAAAACATGCAAAGCTTCAAACATCTAATGCCATTTGTGTTTCTTGTGGCCGTTTTGAAGAAAGATGACATTCTTATTCTTTTTCAATGAGGGAATAGCTGTTAATGAGTCCATCAGCAGACATAATTATATCAATGAACAAAATGTAAATGCGTGATTCAGTGGTCTAGAACAAGGCAGATCTAAATCTTAGTGGCCACATCTTTATCCTAACCGACCCTGCAGTAATTGCTATACGTCTAGTCAAATGTAAAGCCTGTACTTTACCATCAGAACCAGACAAAGCAGTGATTTGTAGCGTTTCCACTCCTCCCTCTGATTTAACTCCACCTTTCAGCGGCAGACCTGGGACAGGCTGCGTCTGGCAGTGAGTCAGTAGAAGAGACTGTAAACAACTATGATACAGCAGGAAGAGGCTCTTTGTGTCTGTCCTGTCTGTCATCTATCCTTTCTAATGGTATGCTCTTTGTTACGTCCATAGAAACACAGGTAGTTAAGAGGCTCAGGTTATTTCTCCTAAATACTGTCTCTCATATCTCTGTCCTTTTTACTGAGAGCAGTGCGACTGTCACCCTGTCATCTCTGCTGGAGCACTCATACTTTAGAGCTTTTCTTTTACCTGTCAAATATTGTCTTGCTGTCATTGAATATCTTTATCATCCTAGTAAATTGCAGGGTTTTGAGTAAATAATACAGCAACCATCAGATCCTGAGCTCTATCATGCTCTGGTGTCCAGTGCATGCTTTTAGGTTTTTACTAGGAGTGAAACAAATAGTTGATTCACAGAATGTCAAGAAATTAAACAAATATTAAATTAAACAAATATTAAATCAAACAAATATATTTTTTTTTATATTAAACAAAAATATAAATAACTGTTTTTCCGATTCTCTAGTTGGATGATCTGTGTTCCTCTGTTTTATATCATTGCAAATTGAATATATCTGGGTTTAAGAGTATTGGTGGGACAAAACAAGACACTTGTGAAACTAAGGAGCCCCAAAGTCCCAACATGTTATTTCTTGTGCGTGCATTAGAATATGTAAAATAAAAGTAAATGTTACAATTTTTGTTAAGAAACACTCTTTTTAAACTAAACTGGGGAACAAATCAGGAAAGGCTGGTGCAAAAAAGATGCATTGGCACAATGTACCACCAAGGTTCATTCATACAGTCCTCTTCAGAATATTGGAAAAGTATAAATAACCTAATTGGATTGATTTGCTTTTCAAGAACAGATATAAATGTACCTACAGTAGTAACTTGACCTCACTTAATTTTGTTTAAGTGTTTTCCTCTGTTACTTGGGTTATGATCACCTCCACTATACAATCTTGGAGGTTCATCTTGAGATCTGCTTATTTCACTAAGCTTCTGTTCCCAAGATCCATAATTCATCTTTAAACGTTTAATCAACTAGTCTTTCTGTGCCTGTTATTTCCTGCAGTCTGATCTATTTTGTTGTTGTTCCATCTCATTTAGTTGTGTCTGCTTGTTACTGAGACACCTCAAATGTACTCAGAACTCAAACAACAGCAACATACCACACCAGCGTCCCTTCTAATTACATAATGCTGAATTCATTGTTTTAAACTGAGGGGCTTCTACGTGGCTTTGAGGTTCTTCTTTAAAGACTCTTTCCTCATCTCTGTGTGAGATTTATTTTCTGTCCAGCTCTTTTCCCACACATGGTTTTCCCTTCTGTTCATGTTGGAATTTGATGATTTGTCATTTAATTACTGAGCTGTAATACCGGCAGCTTCATTATGAGAACAGGATGAAGACTCACTGAGCAGTCTTTCATCCCTTTTTATTGGCTAAAACACTTTTGTTATCTACTAAAGATACCTGTTTCCATGATGGTTTACACCTAATCTTAAACACTGAGAAAAATAAAGAGTGACATAGTAGACAAATTGAAACCTGCTAGTCTACTGAAAATCTTCGTAAGGTTGAAACTTGCATGTTATTATTTTCTTTCTTAGTTTTTGTAAATGATTGATGAATGAATACTTGGGTTTTCAGACTTTTAATAAGACACAACAAAAGAGTTTAACCATTTGACCTTGGTCAGGGAATTTTTTTTCGCTGATTTAAGTGTAAAATAAAATTTAAAGTATCATGAAAATAATAAATTAATGTTTCATATCTATTTGGTCTGTGTGTTACCCATATAATCCTAGATCTTTGAAACCAATAGTATGTATATTTGCAGAAGTACAATAACTATTAATCATAAATAATATTGACCATAAAGGTGTTATTAGTGCATTGTAGTAGTTTGTTAAGGTTAAGGTGGTGTTACTAACTGACCTGGGATAACGTTGTAGCTGGAGTGCTGTTCCTGTAGGTTCTTGTAGGAGTCCAGGAATACTGTGTTTCCTTGTTGTACTCCAGGCTCCTCTGGGACAGTAGGACCAGGAAGCAGTCTGATCTTCTGTGGTTTAGAGGGGCCCGATCTGGCCCGCCCAGGACCTGCAACACATGGTCTTGTCAATTTAGAAAGCAGATATAAAAAATAAATGGAATAAAAAATGATGTTTAACCAATAGAAAACTTGTTGTCAATGAGCAAGCTATTGATCTTTCAAATACCGGCTTTATTTGTATTACTGTAGGGGGCCCAAGATGCTTCCCTGTGGGACTCCATGTGTTATAACTTGAACAGCGGTTTGTTCTTGTGTCATTAGAGGCATTTTACATCAAAAAACAAGACTGACATTTGACTTGTGATGGAAGAGAAACATAAGATGAGCTCAAACCTCTTGACCCGACATTGAGCTGGACTTTAAGGATGCTGCATGCGTACAGTCACAAAGTACAGCTGCTGGTCTAATGTTTACTGCTAGTTTAACCGCAATCCCTCCTTTTTACAGTTCTACTTCTGCCATTGATAAAAGGACAAGATGCAACATTTTAAAATGACAGTTTCAACGTTTTTGGAAGGTTATTTTAGGTTTGCATATTCTCCTCCTTCCAGTCTTTAACCTAAGTTACCTAGGGTAGCACTGGACTGGAAGCACATACCTGTTACCAATCTTTTCATCATGCTACCGATATCATTGCTTTTCTTTATGAGGCAGAGTCTTACCGTGTCCGTCCCTCTTCTTCTTTTCCCGGCGGTCCACATTATGAGGTTTTTTCGTGGCTTGTCCTTCTGAGAGGGTAAGGATCACAAGCAGCCACAAGCAGGCCGCCACCAGCCACCACCTCATCCCTGCAGAGCAGCACAGACCACATTCAGGTTTCCTCACAAGAACCTTAACTCGCTTTTTTCATCACTATGTCTGGATAAAGAAGGACATTTTATATTCTTGTGTTCACACCTAACGTGTCAAAGCCTTACTTTGACAAATAGAAACAGTTTTTTTCTGCAAAGCCCTTTTTTGTGTATTAAAAAAGGCAAAATTCTTAAATATTAAGTTGTAGTCTTAACAGAAGCAGCCATACAGTTTTCCATACCTGTTTCAAAAAAGAAATGGGATTTATACCCAGCCGTAGACTTCAATAATTCCTTTGCCGTTTGAGATTTACAAAGGACAAAAGGTAACCAGACAAAGGTAAAAAAAAAAACATTTGATTCTCTCAATGGCTAAGGTTGAAAACAAACGAGTCAATGTTGTTTCTCCACTCACAGAAAAAAGACAAACGCGAGACAGAGGTTTTTACCTGCAGCAGCTTCTTGGACGAAAAGACCTCTCAGCGCGGATGCTTGCCCTCATATAGCCCTCTGCTGGGGTCCTAATGGCCGGTTCCCTTTGTACGTGTGTGTGAGTGTGTGTGTAATGACTAGTCTATACACAGCAGTCCTGTCATTATTAAAGCAGTTATCTGATTCAAACACACACCTTCACACACCTGATAGTTGCAGCAGATTGAACGACTTCTGTGTATAAGCCTGAATAACAATAATAAATGTGTGGTAGCTGTGCCCCAATGCATGATGGGAGTTGTTAGTGCTGTTAAACCGTAGGAGCTTTTGATTTTTTTGGATGGAGCCTAAACAGTTGGTGAAGACCAAACCAGAGATAAAAAATGCCGAGCGACGAACAACACTTTGAAATGGGATGGAACCACGGCAGACTGTCCAAAACTGGATTTGAAAGGGTCCATCCCGTCCCCCCCTCCCCGTCCCCAGAACTACACATGCTGGAAAAAGTTGCCAGTATTAAACTGTGTACATCCCTGGAGGTTTAGGGGATAGGAAACACTATTTAAAACATATAATTAATAAATGTGTGAAAATTGCATTAATATATACCCACATGACAGCTAAGATCAGAAGTCCTGTTGTTAATTGATAAGCCTGAAAAATGCACTTGCCAAGGTTCAGAGGCAAATATGGCAGTAGCCATCGATCATCTTAC
The DNA here is from genome assembly GCF_949606895.1 of Notothenia rossii. Taxonomy (NCBI): domain Eukaryota; kingdom Metazoa; phylum Chordata; class Actinopteri; order Perciformes; family Nototheniidae; genus Notothenia; species Notothenia rossii. Next base: position 61,783,424 of record NC_136903.1, on the reverse strand, counting down.
ATTACATTACATTACATTGCATTTAGCTGACGCTTTTATCCAAAGCGACTTACAATAAGTGCGTTCGAACAACAAGATACAAACTTGAAGAAAACAGAATCATATAAGTACATCAGGTTTCATAGAGCTAAAACATTTCAAGTGCTACTCAACTGGCTTTAGATAAGACAGTACTTTATTAGTATATAAGTGCTTTGTTAGTAATTATATCGCTCGAAGTGGAGTCGAAAGAGATAAGATGTACTTTATTGATCCTAAGTTGGATACATTTGCGTTACATCAGCATGTGTAACAGTTGTAAATATGCAGTGGTGTTTATTTGTAAATCATTTAATATAATCACACACATTCTGTGTTTTATATTTAATAATTCTGTGTTCTTTATTTATTGATTGTTCAATACCTGACAAGGTCGGAGATGAAAAACCTGGGTTGCAGGTTCCTCAACAGTGCATTACAAGACATCTATCAATATGTGTATACCTCCACCATTAAACTGTCATATTCTGCACATTTCTTATACTATCTACATACATCTTATAGAGTATAATACGTATAATATCAGTTAAAATAAGTGCTTAAACATAGTTAACATTGCAGGAAAGCAAAAATAAGACCTTAACCTAAAGTATTCTTTAATGTTTAAATAAAGCCTTATTAGTTTGTCTGTCTGTGTCTCCTATTAATATCTAATAATAAAAATAATACATTTCAATAACGTGCTTTAACCAACAGGTGTCCCTTTCTATGCTGTGCACCGTTATGGTGTACATATACCAATATACCGATTGGATCAAATATAAAAGTCAGCCGAATTAGTATTGATACTGCAAGGAGACGTATTGTGTGAAGAGAAATTGAAGATTTTGTTTGATTGCTGATATATTTATGATCCACGTCACATATTCAGTTTCTCTGCAGTTATTCCTGTTTGTCTAGAAGTCTTCTCACCAGGGCTCTATAAATAGCAAACTACGGCAGATATGTAATATTTAATGCAGCCGAACCGTGTATTACCGTTATGTGATGACCTTCAAAGAGAAAAGCAATATATGATAATAATAAAGTATTATTATTTTTTGTTTTTTTATGTTTTCGGATTTCACATCAACAAGAAGTCCGGTTAACTATAATGTCCGTGCGCAACAATAGCCCAACCCATAGTTCCGCGGATGAATAATAATCACCACATTACACACATCCCTTCACATTTAAATTTAAATTTACATTAAAGTATTTTGTGAGGCCTTCTAAAATGTTTTTAAATATAATTAGGGTTGTAGTTGAAGAGTTTGTAAATGATTGCGTTGCGCAATCGCACAACGGCACGTCCATTAATTCCACAACCACACACATGGATCAACATCGATTTAATACATTAATGTAGCCTTTGTTTCTGCTAAAAGAGGTGTCGACCAGCTGGGGCAACAAGAAAATCGGCGAAATCAAGTGTGACTATTAAAAAATAAATAATTATTATATTAATATTGACAATAACAACCGACCGTCGGGGTAGCATTTGCCGGGGATCGTTCTCATGGCGTCTATTATCAACGCTATGGGAGGTCTATGAAGGTGTATGGGACGCCCTGCCCGTTGAAAACTGACTTCCAAGGGGTACCTGTCCGTAATAGAGTGACGGGGAGGGGCCCTGACCGTCCGTCAATATGTGACGGGCTGGGAGTGAGAACTTGTTGTTATAATAAGTGGGTCTTTCTTATCCACTAGACTAGCATACTCTCATGCTCTCTTTTAATCATTCACATTTTCCTTTAGAATAAAGCAAAACTTAGGTCTGCAGCTCCACAGACTGGAGGTCTGGTCTGAACACACGGACGCTTTGAGACCCTCCTACCTCAACTCTAATAGGCCAATAAGAAACCAGAGTTCAGTGCAGACTGGGTCACAAAGAGAGTAAGAAGAGAGAGAGAGAGAGATCTACATAGAGAAAACAGGAGGGAGGGGGGGAGAAATGGAAAATATTCAGCCGTTCAGTTTCTGGATGAGCAGGCTCAGACGGAGAGTCGTCCAGCAGAACCAGCAGAGGATCAAAACAACCTGAAGCTGTTTGTGTGAAGTTTCATGAAACACAGACAGAGTTTAAGCCTAAGTTGTGTTCTGATTGATCACAAATGTGAAGATATTACTAATGATGCATAAACGTCCACAGCTTCACCTTCACTGTGGGCTGTTTCACAGCAAACAAGTGTCTACTAACAAGTATCTTCACTAAATCACTTCATCTGTTTTGTTTTTGTATTTATAAATGAATCGATCACCCTCTTCTTTCTGTATAATGAGTTCTTAAAACTACAGAACACTGAGCCATTTAGTATCTTCAGAGATCCAGAGCATCAAACTACTACATAGATGTTCGTGGTTGCAGCATATTGATTTACTTTTCTTTTCTTTGTTTAAATCGTTTTCTGCTCTGATGAACAACTGCATTGTTTCTCATAGAAATCCCCCGCTGTTTGATAAACAAGTGGTGTGTGTTGGACGAACGCTTCATGTTGTTTAAAGTATTGTTCATTCTGCTCTCTACAGTATGAATACAGGAGTAGTCAAACTTTTTTCTTTCTTGCTGGGATGTGGAGTCGAATCTGCAGAAAAATTCATGATCAACAACCGTGTCGCCAATTTCTTAAATACCTGCAACCTGCATTTAGTTTCACCTCCTGAGCAGAGTCCAAAACAAAAGAAGAGCCAGATTCAATGGATACACTTATTGAGTGGAAAAGAGCTTATAAGGCCTGGACAGACTCATCTGACCTTAAAAAACCTGCCTCGTGTCCTCTGACTTGATGAAGTTTGTGTTCTGTGCTTCTGAGGGAGTTCTGCTGACATAATGCTTATGGGGTTTTTCTTTCCTGTATAGATCTGTGTGCATGTAAATGGTCTTCAAAGGCTAAAATTCCTGTGTTCCCTCCAGAGGGAGTTTCTCTCCCACACTCTCCCCCCTGCCTGACACGCCTCCATTGGACTCCTTTGTTTACTTCTGTAACGCAATGACATAACTACGTAAGCTAACGCTCCAAGACATTGTACATGATTTCTAAGGGGCGGGACATCTCTAAGCAGTTAGCTAATCCCAACAGAGCTGGCCAGCTAACCAATCAGAGCAGACTGGGCTCTGGTTTCAGACAGAGGGTGAAAAGAGGTGCTGCAGCACAGGCAGTATGAGAACAATAAAGAGGTTTTTGAGCATTAAAGCATGGAGACATGTCACAGCAGAGAAACACAATACAAATATGAACCTGAAATGTATCATAATATGTCCTCTTTAACATTAGGCTTAAGGCCCTGGGTTTGTGTCTCATCATGTCTCGTAGACACAGCTACAGACCATGTTCTAACTCGGTTGTTGGCTCGTGCATAACTCTGCTGTTGTAAATCACATTCAACATCTCGTAAGTGATTATGTTTTTGTGTATCTTCCTGTTTAAATTCTTTAAATTCTTTAAATTGAAAGCAAGGTTTACAAAAATTAATTAAAAAACCTGAGCAGAAGTGGGCTACCATGTTTAGTTTAAAAACTCCCCAAAGAGTTATTTTGAACACAGAACATCATCAGTGAGCTGAAAGGAAAGTCAGAGAGTGCTGTATCAAAACCAGGAAGAGCACAGACGCTCTTACGTTATCCTTCAAGTTAGGCTTTTTTAAGAAGATCATCTACAGGAACTGTAACAACTGTTTACAAACCGCTGCATGGCAGGCAGGCAGACAGACAGACAGAGAGGGGAGGAGCTAAAGCGACAGACAGACAGACAGACAGACAGACAGACATTAGCTCTACTTTACCAGCAGTTTGCAGGCGGCGGCAGGATTTGAGGCCAAATTCTTCCACCCTTTTTTCTCCTCCGGTTCTGCAGGAGCTCCAGGAGAGTTGTGTGTGTGTGCTGTGTGATGAAACTCAAAGTGTGTGTGTGTCTGTTTTATTTCTCGGTGTCTCTCAGATCGTAGGGCTGTTGTGTTGAGCAGAATAGGCTAACAGAGCTGTGAGGGAAAGCCAGGATTTATTCTGCAACTGGGACAAAAAGGAGAGAGGGAGTGAGAGAGAGTAATAAATAAATAAAAAGAGGGTGAGACAGAACTGTCTCACTGTCTAAGGGAAGACACTGCCAACATGCCGCAGGATAGTGAAGAAGGACAGTAAAACAGGCTGAAAGAAGTTCAATATTATCAAGTTGATAAGAAACAATGAGAGACAGGTTTATTAAACATGAATGCTGGTTCTCTTCTGTGGATTAAGCAAAAGAACCCACTTCAATGCCGAGAGAAAGACTTCATGTGAAAGACTTTTCTCTGTCTCTGTTCGGCAGCAGTGTATAAATAAAACCACACAACACACGTCGAGGAAAAGTCCTAAAGACACAACAACAAAAAACTAAAGGATTGTAAAAAAAATGTTATTTACAAATGAGGGAATATGAGGAGAAAGACTTTACATGAAATAGTTAAAGCGGAAACTAACCATGTTATTATCCAGACTCACAGCTGGTAGTTTACTTGTAAAATAATTCAAACTAAACCATAACATCACTGCGACATAACAATGGCTGTCACAAAAAGAAATAACAAGAACAAATATTTCAGTAATTGTTTAACCACAATGTTCCATTGCAAACGTCTGTTCAGATGGAACTGAAGGAACTTTCCAAAAAGAAAAGCAGTTAACCCTCACATTGGAGAAGCTGCAACCAGAATGATTGAAATGAGTGAGACAGGTAGAGACGACAGGAAGTTCTCTACTTTACTGCCACATAGGACATTCCTTCATCATGTAGTTCACTTTACACCAGCTTTAACACCAACATTCATCCCACCTGTACGATAAGTCAGAAAAACACTTTAGGAGAGCAAGACCCTGCAAGTCAGTCAAAGCGGCAGATGTGAGGTCAGGTGATTCTGTCTCGGCTTGTCTGCAGCTGGAGAGTTGCCGCGAGAGACTTAGTGTCCCAGCAGCTTTATATGCTTTTTGTTCATTCGCCAAAATGAGAAAACATACATATTGTGCTGAAAAAGAGGTAAGGGGGTTGTGTGTTAAGGACAGATTAAAGGTTTTAAATAAAGACTCAAATAGTATAGACAATGCACGCACAGGTACACATACCTCTTGGTAGAGACACCTGGACACACCCCTAACCAACTCTACTGGAAAACAGCTTTGTTAAACGGCATCTATTGCACGTCTGTCCGTCCTGGGAGAGCGATCCCTCCTCTGTTGCTCTCCCTGAGGTTTCTCCCATGTTCCCCTTTAAACTGTGGGTTTTCGCTGGAAGTTTCTCCTTGTACGATGTGAGGGTCTAAGGACAGAGGGTGTCGTATTGTCATACTGATTTTCTGTACACACTGTGAAGACCACTGAGACAAATGTAACATTTGTGATATTGGGTTATATAAATAAACATTGATTGATTGATTGATTGTGTGTGTGTGTGTGTGTGTGTGTGTGTGTGTGTGTGTGTGTGTGTGTGTGTGTGTGTGTGTGTGTGTGTGTGTGTGTGTGTGTGTGTGTGTGTGTGTGTGTGTGTGTGTGTGTGTGTGTGTGTGTGTGTGTGTGTGTGTGTGTGTGTGTGTGTGTGTGTGTGTGTGTGTGTGTGTGTGTGTGTGTGTGTTCTAGAGAGGGGAGAGGCTGTTAAAGAAAACAGTTCATTATCAGATGTCACTAAAGAAACACCAGGATGTTTCTAAAGTCTATATATTTGATATCTCGGTTCCATCAAAACTTTACAAATGTTTAAGAAGTTTTCACTGGAACTGAGACAACTTCGATGTATCAACATTTCAGCTGCAAAGTCGACCTCACACTCAAAGCATTTAGTCCTGTTTCCTCTCGCCTGTCAGATGAGGCCCAGTGTTCAGGTTACTATACAGATGTTGTTGCGCCCCCTGCAGGCCAACTGAGACAACTTTGAAAATGTTTGAAGGAGCTATAATCAAAGTCAAAGTCAACTTTATTGTCAATCTTGTAGTTTGTGTGTACAGACAGAGAGATCGAAATACCGTTTCCCACAATCTCTAATATAAAAACAAAAGTATATCAAAATATGTGCGCGAATATGTAGGCCTATATATATACAGTGCTTGAATTGGGCCGGTACTCACCGGTACGCAGTACCGGCACTTCTGATTTTTACCCATGTGGTACCGGCACTTCTTACTGAGTACCGGCAAGGTGCCGGTACTCAGTAAAATGCCGGTACTCAGCCGCCGGCAATATACGTATATATTGTAAACGCAACGCAGCGCAAATGTGGGTCTGACTCTGCCTCACAGAGGGTGACTGGCTGTGACCAGGCGCGCCGGATTCATTTTAGAATTGGGGGGGCCAAAAAAAGTGCGTGTGTATGGCCCAATCCCAAACTACGCCCTAGACACTCCCCCTCCGTGACGGAGTGAACTCCGTGGAGTGACACATGAGGCTCCCTCCTGTCAGATGGAGGGAGTAAATACAGCGGCAAGCTTTGGGACAAACTCCCCTCTCTCCGGCAGAAACAGGAAATGCCGTAACGGCTACAACGGTTTCAAATCAGCATCTCTTTGACAAAAAATGTAAATGAATAACTCAAATAAAACTCCAAACATCTTTAATTGTGTTACTTTTTTGTAAAGCTCTTAGTTTTAAACCTGATGTTTATAAGCTTCTTAGTGTTTGCAACAGTCTGTAAATATAGGCTACACAATTTTATAATAAAATGCACACATTCACCTTTTTCTAGACTAAACACAGGTATGATCCTAAGTAAAAAAAAAAAATGAGGTTATCATGAGGTTGTTAACATCGCAATGTATCACTATCGTTTAGTGGTTTTGCAAAGAATTAACCACTCTGTTTTTGTACCATTCTGCGTTGAAGTACCTTCTCTTTGCCCAAATAATCTACTAGCGGTCTCCTTTTTTCTGATAGTTAGCTGTACAGCTTTAACCGCCTCAATGTCCCGACAGCAAACCTCCATGCAGTTGGAACCAGCCTGTTTCGGTTCAACAACGGCGGCGGTGGGGTCGGCGGCGGTTTTGACAGTTTCTGCGGCCGCAGACTAGAGCTGCTGCTTTTGGGTTCATCTGGCTTCGCTGTTTGAAGAAGGTCCAGCCTCCGGAGATGTGGTAGTCAGGGATGTGACCTTCCAGTTGTTAAATTTAAGTTTAGATTGACCGTATTTAGTTTTCTTCTGCGCTGGTTCTTCTGACATGTTTGCAAGTGTATATATTCTTTATATCTCTAGGTTAACGGCTGACACACACAGCAGAACAACGTAACAAATAAAGTAAACAACGTAACAAATAAACAAATCTAAGCTTTTTTATTGGTTGTAATTTACATGGATACATTTGAATGGTGTGACAATGTCCTATTTGATTGGGTTAAAATGTACATATTCTTCCTGTTATGTCTGCCTGCTTTATTTTACCTAATGCAAAGTGACCTGCTCCATCGAAATCGTTCGCATTGACCCGAAGACACATTTTGATTCCTAGCTTTCTAATGAGATCAGGATTGTTTTTGTACTCCAAATATTAAGCAAAATATGCCACATTATATAATGACTGTTACAGAGTCATCGTTTTGAGAAAAAGGCCTTTAAAGTGTTTCTCTTCTCTGGAATCCATCGATCTGATTTATTATTAGCGGAGCAAATGATCAAAAATACTACGGAGGGAAGATATTTTCGTTTGGATTACTGCACTCACGGGAAACACCGGCTGTTGTTATGCCTGTTGTAACGTTAAATTACTCAGTTCTCCGCTTGTAATTATGCCATTACAAACTTCAAACCTGTATTTATCATCTGCATTTGCCGAAACAAGTTGAATATTCTGAAAGCCAAGACTTTGTTTATTTGAAATCAGATGAAAACGAACTGTAACGGACCCTGCCGTGTTATCTATGATTACTATGCCTTACATTCATAATTTCAGCGGGAGGGAGGGGGAGCGGCGCTGCGGAAGAGCAGAGTGGCCAGTGAGAGGCGAGCTGTGGTCTTCCCTTTACAAGCTTAAAAAATGCGTGTAGCTAATGAGATTGAATATATATAACAATACAAAATAACAAAATATACACAGCTAGATCAGATCGCGTTTTAGATGCGACTTTAGAGTAGAGGGGAATTATTGAAACGGGATCTGTACAGTGTTCCGCGCCGCGTGTATATACGTGTGTGTTTGTGTATTTTTGCGTTTGTGTGTATTGTGTTTGTTTCCCGGGGAAAAGACTCACGAGAGGCTGTTGTTATGCCTGCAGTGACGTTAAATTACTCCGTTCTCCGCTTATAATTATTCCGTTACAAGCTTCAAAGTTGTAGGCCTATTTATCATCTGAATTTGCCGAAACAAGTTTAATGTACTGAAAGCCAAGACTTTTCTTATTTGAAATCAGATAAAAACAAACTGTAACGGACCCTGCCGTGTTATCTATGATTACTATAGGCCTACACCTTACATTCATAATTTCAGCGGGAGGGAGGGGGAGCGGCGCTGAGGAACAGCACAGTGGCGAGTGAGAGCTGTCATCTTCCCTTTACAAGCTTCAAACATGCCTGAAGCTAGTGAGACTGAATATAACAATCAAAAATAACAAAATGTACACAGCTAGATCAGATCGCGTTTTAGATGCGACTTTAGAGTAGAGGGGAATTATTGAAACGGGATTTGTACAGTTTTCCGCGGCATCTGCTGCTGCGAAAATGTGGGGCAGGGCTGAAAAGTGGGGGGGCCAATGGCCCCCTGGCCCCCCTGCTTCCGGCGCCCTTGGCTGTGACGTGGCCTGCCGACATTGCCACTTTCATACAGATCATACTAATGCCCTCGATTGGTCTCTGCGTGTCATTCAAGCTCGGGAGGGTGTGTGTTGGTGTATGTGTGGCGCGAGCGAGCGACAAAGTGCGCGCACCGGTTACGTGTATTGTTGTTAGCATCTGGTGCTAGCTAGCTGCGCTAACGGATATCAGGAGCTGTTTCAACAACAAGGTGGAGGGAGAGTCCTTTGCTGACAGACTGAGAGGGTGATAACTTCAGCTCTGGTGAGGTAAATTACTCTCTGAGTCTTTAGATAGTTAACGTAGTTTAGGTTATCTCAGTGGGTCTCAAACGGTTCGGTCACCATTTATGTAAACACATATTTCCATTTGAGGGGGTAGTGATTAGTAAAATATGCATGAATAATACAAACAAAATGTTAACTAGGTGAAAAAAGGTAAGATAAACTTATTGAGAGCTACAACTAGTCTTTGCTGTTGCCTCAAAGAGGAGCAGGGGGGAGAGGAGGGAGACAGGAGAGGCCGATTCAGGAGCCCAGACACACTCACAACTATAAATGAACCAAAAACAAATAAATAAACAAGTTTCAATGTTTTTTCATATTGGATATTGTATGTTATTGCTTATGGCCATGTACTTATGATTTTATGATTATTTAAATGTATACATTTTTGTTTCATATGGGTGTAGTCTCTTTATTTCCCCCTCAAAATGCACCAGATTGATGCATTTAAGTCCAACATTTAAAAAAAAATCTTACCGGGGGAGCATGCCCCCGGACCCCCCTATAGGATTTGAGGCCCGGCCCCACTGTTCCCAAATAGATTTGCTATTTTTTTTAAATAGTAACCCATCTCCATATGTTTCTTTTTGGGTAGTAGATTTAAACTAGAGGGCTATCACTTTGTGCAGCAATGCTATTGACAAATAAATCCAGCAAAATGGCACAAAAAACTGGTAGTGGCCTCAGGGACAAGGAGTCATTGAACCAGCCAGTAGGAGTCAAGCTTTATTTTCTTTTATATCCATAAAGAAAAAGTAAATCTGTTTACAGTTGTTTCATTATGGATGTTGAGAGGTATCCATATATCTCTTCATTTTGCTCTCAAAGTGCACCAGAGTGATGCATCTAACTTCAATATTTAAAAAAAAAATGTTCCCGGGGGAGCATGCCCCCGGACCCCCCTAGACTAGAGGGTGTCAGGTCCACTCCCCACTTATAAAAATAGCACTTTACCACTGCACCCCCTCTAATAAAATCAAATAACAGTTACTTCAATATTTTGAGAAATGTACATTAGTGCAAGACTCTCCATAGAATGTGCATTTGTGCGAGATTGTCCATAGCAGCGTAAAAAGTGTCACATGAAATAGTCTAACAGAAGTTAAATATATTTTTAAATAAAAAGATAAATGACTTTTCATGTAAACTGAAATAAGCAGTGAATCAACAATTCTCTGACTGTTTAAAGGAAACCTGTATTCTGCTCAATTTCAGGTTTTCATGACGTTTCCATGCTTTAGTGTTCAAAAAGGTCTTTATTTCCTTATACTGCCTGTTCTGCAGCACCTCTTTGGCCGGTTTTATTGTGATTGGTTAACCACTAAGAGATGTCTCGCCCCATAGCTTATCACGTACAATGTTTTGATTGAGTGCAACATAGTGATGTCATATCATAATGCTGTTGATGAGTACCACAGACAGGACAGGTGTCTCCATGTTCTAGACCAGGGGTAGCCAACACGGTGCCCGCGGGCACTTAGTCGCCCGCAGGGGCAACGTGAGTCGCCCGCCGGTGTCGGTACCAGATGTGTTCGGGGTACCATATGTGTTCGGGGGCCGTCTCTTACCAATGACGTCACGCATTGTACGCATTGTGATTGGCTGTACGGTAATTTACCCAGGGGTGCTCGGGGGCAAATCACATCTACAGATCATGACGAACCGAATTGAATTATTCCTATGCTCCTAGCGTGTGAAAATGTTTGTGAAAAACATGTTAAAAAAACATGAAAACGGAGCAATGGCTGTACGCCATTGGCTGTACGGCAACTCAAGAGGACCATCATACACGGTCAAATTCCGAACATTTAAACATAGCCTACACTTCATTCTTTACTTTGTCCGTTATTATATGTAGAAGATGAACTACCTCTCTGAAAGGTCCCAATGTGTTCATTTTGATGGGCTGTCTTCTGAGTGGTTAAACATCACTAAAGATTTTCTGACTTCTGACTGCTTTGGATATATAATTACACCACAATAAGGTTTTACTATCACAGTGCACTGAGATTTGTGACAAACTGTAAAGCACTTACGCATCACTGTACACTGTAAACCAAGGCGGTTTTGCCATCACTTACTGTACTGAGGCTCAGTCACTGGTACATTTTCATTTACAAAGCCATGTTGGATAAAGTACCACCTTATATCTGCTCCCTGATCTCTCGGCAAATTGAAAGTACTTATTGCCTGAGATCTCATGCTGTGGTTTTATTAAATGTGCCAAGTGCTAGGACTGTCTTAGGGAAGAAAGCTTTTAGATGTGCAGCTCCACTAACTTGGAACAGTCTGCAAAAAGAATGTAAAATTACCAAGCTGGTACCACTACATGTTTTTAAAGCTCGGTTGGATGCTCCACAGTCAGATGCTGTTGGTACCTGTACATGTGGATAGATATGTAAATTGTAATCCCTGTATTTTTTGCTGTATGATGTCCTTTTGTTGTTCTGTTGTTTATGTTTTTATGTCTTCATGTGGAACCTACTGCTGCAGGTCTCCCTTGAAAAATAGATCATTGATCTCGATGGGATTTTACCTGGATAAATAAAGGTTTTGAATTGAATGTCGAGCATTAACTGCAAGTCACTCAAATGCATAAACTGGAGAATAATTATGTTACAAGTGTTACAGAAAACATATCCAAGTGTAACAAACATCCAGTATTAACCTTACTGTTTTTTTACTAACAGTAACCAACTAATAATTTTCATGAAGTGCATATTTATTCCAAATTCACAATATATATATATATATATATGTAATAAAACATAATGCACAATGGTACACAGTATCCAAACTCTTTAGGCACTGGTCAGAGGCATTCATGTAAAGCAGATCACCAGAATCCAATACTGGTAAAAACGTTGCAGAGATCAAATGTTTCCTTGTCTGAAAGGAGAAACCTAATTTTAAAACAACATTTTCAGTGTGTGACTTGAAAGATAAGTTCTGATCAATAATAAAACCTAGATATGTGTATGTAGTGACCCTTTCAATGTCAATGTCAGTCCCTTGAACAGTACAAATGTTGGGGAGAAAAGAAGTTAACTTTTTGCCATTTGAGAATATCATGAGTTTGGAGTTGTCTGCATTTAATACTAACTTGAGTTGAGATAAATGGGATGGAATAACATCAAAGGCAGACTGGAGGAAATCAAGACTTGCTCTATAGAAGAGGATGAACAATAAATAACAGTATCATCTGCATAGAAATAGAAAGCAGCATTTGAAAGATTATTAGAGATTATTTACATACAGTATATGGTGAAATTATTGGTCGTAATATGGAACCTTGGCGCACACCCTTTCAAATCAAATCAATCAAATCAAGTTTTATTTATATAGCACATTTATAAACGATTTTTGGTCGAGCCAAAGTGCTGTACAAATAATAAAAATACCCTACAGTAAAGACATTTTACAGCTAATACAACAGCAGTTTGTTCAGAATATCAGTATGAGAAGAAAACGACACCCTTTGTCCTTAGACCCTCACATCGTACAAGGAAAACTTCAAGAGAAAAGCCACAGTTTAAAGGGAAAAATGGGAGAAACCTCGGGGAGAGCAACAGAAGAGGGATCCCTCTCCCAGGACGGACAGACGTGCAATAGATGCCGTGTGTAAATCGAAGAGATAATACATTTGCAACATAGGTAGACCGAATGTTAGGAAATGCATGCGTCTATAATAATAGGATGAATCCACGAAGATGTCAACAATCCTGTGGGAGCCTTCAGGGAGGCAGCACGACGAGACCCAGGCAGGACCGCAGAGACAGGTTCAGCCACGACCCGAAGTCCACGACTTAATCCAGAACTCAGGATAGAGGATCCAGGATGCGGGACCACAGCAAGAGGATCAGCCTCGACTCAAGATCACATCAAGACACAAAAGAAGAAAAATTTGGCTGGGTTAATCGGAACATGAGAATACACAGATTCAGACAGACAGAAGGAAGAACAAGGACTCCCTTTGGAGTGATCTTTTTTAAATATTGAAGTTAAATGCATCAATCTGGTGCACTTTGAGAGCAAAATGAAGAGATATATGGATACCTCTCAACATCCATATGAAACAACTGTAAACAGATTTACTTTGTCTTTATGGATTCGATTGTGGACTTGATTGTGATTGCTGCACATTATCCCTTACTTAATAAATACTTTTTTTGATCATCTATTATATAGAAAAGTATATCATATTGATATATAATATATAATTTATTGATCATATATAATATAATCAAATATAACAATCAAAACGAAATAAGTAGTATTAAGTATTAGGGCTAAGAAAATATTGTACATGTGAAATAGTTGTATGTATTGATTTAAATTGATATGCATACGCTAAGAAAAATAGTCCGTTGTTACTGTTTGAACTAACGTACCAACGGCACTGAACATATTACATATTACCTACCATATTACGTTATATACTTCTTACCTTAAATTTCTCTTGTTCTTCTCCTCATTCGTCTTTGTTTTTCTTCAAGTTTTATTGTATTTCTTCAAGTTTTTATCTTGTTGGTCGAATGCACTTAAGCGTCAGCTAAATACAATGTAATGTAATGATCAAAAAACCCCTCTATAATAGTCTAGACAGCGTGGGTAAATTACCGTACAGCCAATCACAATGCGTGACGTCACAGGTAAGAGACGGACCCCGAACAAATATGGTACCCCGAACACATCTGGTACCGACACCGGGCATGTTCTAAAAATAGCTCGCAAATCCAAAATATATAAAATACACAAAACAAAAAAGGAAATGTAATTAAAAGAACCTACTCTATGCATAAACGAAACCTCAATCATAGCGAACCCTATCTACTTACTACAACTCTATATATATATCTAACACCCTTCCTCCCCCCACCCCCACAAGGAATATCGACCAAACACGTTCTTGCTTGATTTGCGGGACCAGCGTTGCAGTCGGGAAGAAAAGCAATGTGGCACCTCCCCGCTGATTTTCCTTCTGGCAGAATCTACACATCAGCCCCATTGAACAGCCTATCATGCCAGCCGATACCACACATGAGGGGCAGAGTTTTACTGTGTGTGTGTTGCAACCTGCATATATATTTATTGCACTTGACGCACACATACACATGGCGTAATTTCCTTTAAAAAAACAGTTTAAAAGGGGAGTGATTAGCCAAATATGCATAAATGAAAAGATAGAATGCTAACTAAGTAACATAAGATAAGAATAAACAAGTTGAAATGGTTTGTTATTGGTTGTGATCATATCCTAAAGATGTTTGGATTATTGAAAAGTATACAACTCCCTTTCATATGAGTGTTGAGAGCTGTATCCATCAATTCATTTTGTGCTCCAAATTGATGCATTTCACTTCAACATTTAAAAAAAAATTCCCCTGGAGGATGTGAGGTCCCCCCCCAAAATAAAGCAGGTTAAAATAATTAAATTGCATACATGGTATTTTAGTAAACACTGAAAACGGGTCCCACAGACCCAAACAGCACACAAAGGTTAAAGGTAAGCATACAATAATGTTAAAATGTGCTAAATATATACACTGCAAAAAACAAAAAAAAGAGGAGTAAAAGTAGCCCCCGACTTGTTTTATTTTTTGAAAGTAGCCCTCGTCCTAAAAAAGGTTGGTGACCCCTGTTCTAGACAATTACAACAATGAATAATAACTTGATTGTTAAATCTCTGTCTGTTTGTGTCTGCAGGAGAAGTATCCCTCTGTCGTCTCTCTTCCTGCAGGCAGCGGCTCAGAGGTCATGACCCTGAATCACCCCGAGCTTCCTGGGTAAATACCTTTATATATTTATACAGGGGCCGTTTCTCAATGTTGAGTAAACCTGCTGCAGAGCCACTATTTAAAGTATACTACGTCATCGAGTGGCGCCGAAGGACTGTTTAAATGCATGTTAAATGCCCAGCATTCGGCGCCACTCAATGACGTAGTATACTTGAAATATTGGCTCTGCAGCAGGTATACTCAACATTGAGAAACGGCCAGTCTGTAGTGAACACAGACTCGTACTGATGGAGCAGAGTAACACAGGCATGTGACCTCTGACCTATCCCTGTGTGTTTCTGTTGTAGCTGTGTTTTGATCCTGCACTGGTCAGTGGAGGTCTGTAGCGAGGGAGGAGTAACTCCAAAGATGGAGCTGCTGACAAAGATCCCTGAGAAAGGTGAGACCTGTCTTTCTGTCGACTACAGTACAGACACAAAGCTCAACCGAAACCATATCAGGCGGTTTACTGTGATTTAGGGTTTCTCTTCAAATTGAGACAAACAGTGAAGTCAGTCATAGTCAATGTCGCAAAAGACCAGATAATCTATTAGACAATTTATGAATTGTATAAAACAAAACCGTCCGTTAATGCTTTATTTATTACTGATGCTCAGTTGTGTATTTAATGAAACGTGTTGGTCACAATATAGTTCATTTGAGTTCTGTAAGTAGAACAAAAAACATGTAGAGGATGTGTTTTTTTCAGCCTGAGCAGTGTTTGCAGGCAGCTAAAACCAAAGTCTGTAAATAAACCTTTGAAACTACCAGCATTTTTTCTCTGAGTGTAACAGATAAATAAAAAAACATCAGTAGGTTGGATGGGCATGTAAAGAGTGTCTTGAAACAGCTGTAACACTTTTCAACTCGAATTCATAAAAAAACACTGTTTAATTAAATATCACTTTGCAACATATTATTTTTTTTAAATCAGATGACGAATCAATAAAGCCACTCTAGCAATTATTTGAATGCAATTGCTTTGTTTACAAAATGACCATTCTATTTCTCGTCTTTATTATAATTTTTTCAAGAATTGTGACTTCAAAATTGCATAACTACTTTTGAATGTGTTGGCAAATCATTAAATGCAAACTGACTTTTTATGACATCATTTTTCTCCCCCTGCGTCTCTTCAGCCCTGAAGCTGTTTCCCTCTCAGGCGGTAGGGGGCGCTGCGAAGGCCTTCCAGAGCCTGCTGAGGGTTCTGGGATCTGAAGCCGCCATAGAGGCTGTCATCATGGCGGTCAGCCTTTCACCGGACACATAACTCACACCTTCACCACCCAACTCATGACATCTTTCTTCTGTTATACCTACAAGAACCTTTATATGTAAATACAAATAAGTAAACGCACACTCAGCAATGTTTTAGTCCCTTAGAAATCTTTATTCAATAGAAAGAGCTCGACTGTGACAGTTGTAACAGCAAGCTCATTGGTCAAAATCTACAAAAATAAATAATTTAAATACAAAATGCAAGACAGCCGTGGTGCCTTTGTATTTTCAAATAGTTTTTCTTCTCTCAGCTATTTACACACACGCAGTTATTAGAAGTCTGTAAGTATCACAGTGCGGTGATGAGTCTGCAGGTGACGCTCAGGCAGCAGGCGGAGGCAGCCGGCCAATCACACGGCGGCTCACCTGCATCAAAAACTCTTCCGTAATCTAAGAAGGAAAATATTCTGCAATATAGCAGCTCTACGCTCTCGAGCCCCAGTTTGTGTCTGTTTGGTATCTTGGTGTTGTTGTTCCTGACAGAAGAAACCCAAAATAACAGAGATTTGAAGCATAGTTGAGGGTTCTGAAGCACACTAATATGGTAGCTGAAATTGATAAGTCTATATTTATGCTACGGAAACTGAAATTATAATTACAGTTCACAAATTAAAAACCTTTTATCTCAAAGTTCTGATATATCAAACTAAATAATTCTGACCTACCCAAACTGTCAGTCATATTTGCTAATTATCTTTTCTAGATTGTTTGGTCAACGTCAAAAGATTTAAACAACTATTCTGTCCCCGTTTCTCAAAGCCTAAGATGTTTTTCTTCTTTTCACAAAGCAATAATATATCAGTTTAATATGATATAAAATAGGAACTCTATATTTGAGTTAATGTTTTTGCATTCATCGATTATGAAAATGGCTGGCAATCTGATAACGGGGACACGCTAGTCGTTGGCTGGTAAGAGACACAAACTGTGGCTCCTTTTTCTCACAATCACACTGACAAGATCATAACAATTATCTGTTGTGATCAGATGCTATGGCATAAAGTTTGTTATACAGTTTTGAAGTTTCAAAATGAATCCAATTAAAATAGCATCAAGTTTCATTTCGAGAAACATCCCGCCCTCCTCACTCTTAACTCCCATGAGCCACTGCGTTCCCGTCCTGCGACCCTGTTGCGTCTTACGTTCAACAGTTGGAACGATCAGTGGTTGGTTCAGTTCACTGCGGTCCACTCTCCAACTTTAACTTCTCCGACAACCATCGGAGGAGTCAAACAATAAGGGGTTATGTGATTGGTTAAAAATCAAAGCCGCTAGAAAAAGAAATGTTGAAGGCAACTCTGAATGACATCTGTTTTAAACCCTTTTAGTGTCTGGATTAAACTGAATTTCTGCTCCATGTCAGAGTGATGTTAAAAGGAGTGTTTTTCTTCCATCTGAAGTTTCAGTCTTGTAGTGTGATTTGTTTGAGATGTGTGATTGGCTGATGGAGGCGTTGGAGGTTGGACCCTGTAACTAGGAACTGAAGTCAAGTGTTACCAGTTTATTTTCAAGCCTCCCTGAGCACTGCTGGTTGGAGAGGGCGCTGACATCACCAGGAGACAAAAGACCCGAGATAATCTGAACACAAACATCAGCACTTACATTTCATCTCCCCGTGAAGTCATCAACACGCTCTCAGAAACCTCCCAGCGCTCCTAAACGCATCATTTTGCAAACATCAGACGACCCTGTTGAGCTTGGTTTCAGGTCGTCAGGAGTTTGAGATACTGAGAGTCCACGGCTGACAGCAGAACTGATCTGATGTCAGTGTGAACAAACTAACACAGATTTGTTTCGCTGTGTGTAGACACATCCTGTAACAAAGTCACACACACACCACCATTCCCCACTCCACTCCAGTCCTACCAGAACATTTAGGCACATGGACGAACGCACAACAAGCCACT
This sequence comes from Notothenia rossii, assembly GCF_949606895.1. NCBI lineage: Eukaryota > Metazoa > Chordata > Actinopteri > Perciformes > Nototheniidae > Notothenia > Notothenia rossii. The sequence continues at coordinate 61,765,422 of NC_136903.1, read as the reverse complement.
TATGGCACAAAAACCAGCAGAGCAGCAGCGTGAAGGAAACTGTTAGCCAGCAGCTTTACCATCCTCTGCTCCACTTCCTACGGTCAAATTACATCCGTGTTTCTGATTGGCCCACTGTCAGTGCACAGGTCAAAAGGTGAATTCTGACCCGTGAGTCTGCACCCAAATAGCACATTTGTGGATGAATTTGTAGTTATAATTTCTGCTCAAATTGTGAATAAGAAATGATCGAAATATCCGCAGCACAGAAGTGTAATGCAACCGTACCATCACCAGGTAACTAAACACAGGAGTGTTAGACAAATTACTTATTTGCTGGGTTTTTTTTCAACAAAGAGTTAAAAAATAACTTATTTGCTGGGTTTTTTCCAACAAAGAGTTAAAAAATAATGTGCTTTTTCCCCAAACACAAAAAGAGGTTTAAGGTCAAAGCGGATCAAAACGGCAGCTGGACACGAACAGTACAAGAGCTGGGCGGTCAGAGGTCAGTTTACCCAAATGAATTCAATATGTACAGTTAATGATTGTTACCATCATCTATTAATCTGCCACATTTGGTCTCTATAAAAAGGTGAGAAATATCCAAATTTCTTAAAATGTGAAGGTGATATCTTTAAATGCCATGTTTTTCAGGGAAAAGTTTGAAATATATTCATTTAAATATAAACCAGAAAACCACCACATGTGATCGGCTCTTACTGCATTTGGGATGTAAAAAACGAAATTTACCAACGAATGTATCAATCACTTATCATTGCAGCTCTCATGAAGAATACAGCAGTTTAACCTCAAAGAATAACCATTAGGTTTCATAAAAGTATAACAGGGCTGATATAGCTGTATGTCGTAGAGGCGTACCTTGTAAAGAGTGTTTTCTCTCTTCTCTCCATGCAGAGTGTCTTTTATTTGTCCAGGTTCACATTTAAGATTTCGGCCTTCACCGCAAAACGAAACTGTGTTCTAGTTTTATTCAAACTATTTTCCTTCGGATTAATCATGTTAGTGTGTAAAAACTATCTCCAGTATCATCCCTAAGATTATCAATGACACTGATTAAGTGATTCATAAAAAGCTGGGAGAATCATAATCTTCATTCTTTTGCAGTAAAGGGGGAAATCTCCTGGACAATACAACTAAAACTGATCTCACCCAAGTTGTGATTACATTTGAGTGAACTGACCCTTTAATGACACAACTCCCAAAACATTGTGGCACAAATGCGTGATTAAAGAACATATTAGCTAGCCGCCAACAAAAGGAGTCAAAGGAAAACAACAAACATGGAGGTGAGGCGACGTTCCTCCTCCCACCGGCTTCATGAAGGTTTTCAATACAGCCAGTTAATGCATCACCTCTCCAATAAAAAGGGGGTCGGAGAGAGGAGTTGGACTGAAAACTTTTATGGAGTCCAGCGCAGGACTGAAACCTCTCAGCCGCTTCCTCTGTTGCTGTAGCCATGGTAACCAGTGCTTCTGTTACCATGGAGCAACAGTAATGAATCTGAAAACCAGGAAGTGAGTTGCTGGTTCCCTCATCTTAAAGTCAATGGATTTGATGAATATGTTTAGGTCTGATGCCCAAAATAAGGTCTGTGGTTAAGAGTTTTACACTTTTTGTTCATCAACATTGGATGTGTAAATTAATACTTCACTGGTGAATATTGGCGATTTTACCCGTCCTATTAAAAAAAAAAAAAAAAAAGGCGGTTGCTAAAAAGTGGCTCAATGGGACTAGAGATGGTGTTTGTGCTTGTAGATATATCACACAAAGGGTTAAGGCTTTTGTTAAAATATGCAAATGTCTACCGATTGCATTTTTCTTGAAGAATTCATAGATTGGTGCACATTTGTGAAGGTTATCCTGCTGAACTTAACATTTTTAACCACATAGCTTATTTTGTGCAATAATATAAAAGCCAATGGAAACATCCTATTGGCCTTTTGACGAGGGAACCATGCAATTGTTAACTTCTGGGTTGGCCTAAAAAAATATGTCATCCCTGCAGCACTTTGTGATGCTACAGTTCAACCTGGACATTCATATTGGCTCTGCCTCTACCAGAGGCCCTGCCTACATTCAGGAAATGACATCATACGTACATCAACCACCTGATTTGCTCTCCATCGCTTCAACTCTCCTCTTCTTTCTCTCTCTCAGTGTTGCCATGGGGAACGTAAACTATCATGTTGTTCTCATGACAACTGTAAAAGCTCTGTCAGGAGGCTGATCCGAACCCTTTGTCACCAAAGAGGGGAAAAAACGAAGCCCCCTGTAAGTTTTCTAATAAATATGAATCATGACAGAACAGAGACATTTCAGATTCCCCTCCTGACAGGATCCAGAAGTTTCTGGAGAAAAAAAACTCTAGAATCAGTAACAGAAATATCCGGAAGTCGCTTAAACTGTGTGGTGACTTCCTGGAGATTACAACGTTGCTTAACATGAGCTGAGTAAACAGAAAGTGTTGAAGTAAAGTTTTCCAGATTAACAGCTGTGGTCTAAAGTGATTTCAGACCTCTGCATCAACATGGCGTCTCCGTGTGAAGCAGCCGGGTCAGTTAGTCTTCAGGGTCGTCAGTCTTTTATCGGGCGTTCACACGGGGTGGAAGAGCAGCGTGCAGTCCTCCCTCTCTGCGGCAGTGAAGATGCCAGAGTGCGAGGGCAGAGCGCCCTTTGGCAAGGCACAGCTACTCCTCAGGTAGCAGGAGACGATATTCTGGTCCAGGCGCAGCTGGCGGGGGATGTTGTCGAACGGCTTGGGGTCCAGATCCAAGATGGAGACGGAGTAAGAGAAGGCGGGAGGTCTGGAGGAGAGGAAGTCCCTGTGCTGCCGCTGACCGGGGAGACTGGAGGAAAACACAGGAAGTTATGTTTCAGTTGAAATATGCTGAGCTGAGGTCTGGCGTGCCCTGCTGGACTCCATGAGGTACTACACACAGATTCAGAAAAACAGTACAATCTCACCGTTCAAATCGCCCTGTAGTGGATGCTACATGAAGGCTAGAAACAACAATCATTCTCACTATCCATGCATTTTTCTTTATGGTGTTAAAAAAGACCCAAACACATTCAGTTTACAATTATATAAAACAGTATACTATATGCTTTAAAAAAAAAAATGCATTCCCCTTTTTCATTAAAGGTTGGGTAGGTAAGTTTGAGAAACCAGCTCGAGTGCGCAAGAATTTGAAAATACACAACCGGAAAAAATCTGCCACTTCCTTACAGAGCCCCTCCTCCAACACAAACGAACACGCACATGACCAATGAGGGAACGAGATAAGTTTGTGCACAGATGGAAGGCTGACAGGCAGGTAGGCCATCCAATTATTTTAGCCGAGCTGGCTCAGATGATTGGTCGTGCTTTTTACAGTACTACGGCTTCCACAGATGACATTTTTTTATGGATTTTTTGTCAAAGCACTTAAGATATTCATTGCTATCGGGATGTTAAGAGCATTCCATGGAATATAACAAAAAGTGTATCTCGAGCCGGTTTCTTAAACTTACCTACCCCACCTTTAAGAATACATTTTCAAATTGTATAAAATGATATAAATGTCAGTAGCCTTCAGGGACCAGTTTGAAGATGGTAAATCTCCATTTAAAACTTTGTTAGTTGACTTATCAGTTATTGTTTTATCATTATAAAATATAATAGTGTGTCCATCCCAACTGGTAAAGCCATTTAGTGCAGCACTCATATTAAAGATACACGTCAATAATTGTAATTTATTCTATATGTTTTTAAACTTTTACGTAACAACATGAGTTAAGTAATTTAGTCAATCAAAATCAAATGATAGATTAGGAAACCCAGAAGTATAAAGGTTTGTTCAAATTGCCCCCTTGTATCAGCGGCATCATTACACTGATTCATCTCTTATTAATACTACTAATAAGTAGTAGTATTTTGAAAAAGGCTAGTGTTTTACTTTGTACGATCAGTATAGTTTGATTCCAATACTTCTGTATTTACCAAGGACTTTTATTTGTAAAAGTGTATTCATGCATTTTGTATATTGAATACTTCTTCAATCCCTGTGGCAGAAGAGGACAGCAGCCGACATGATGTAAATCATACTTTGGTGAGAAAATCTGTTTACATTCAGAGGGCAACTTTAGGTCAGCTGAGGTTATCTGTGAACATCCGTCTAGTTCTCATGAGTCCCCTGACAGTTAATGACACTCGAAGTGATCAACATAGCTCAACCCTTACCCTTCATCGTCCTCTTCTTCCTCACAGCTGGGCACCAGGGCAACCATGATTTGGCTGTCCTTGGCTGTCATGGCAACTCGGTACTGATGAACCTGAAGTGAAAACACAGGGCAGGTAAACACACACTCTTTTTAGACCTGTGCGTGTTCAGCAGGAAAACTTCCCCATCCAGAAACAGATTCACAGAAAATAACAACTGAATTACAAGTTGCCGTTAATGAGGCAGCAGAATGCTTCAACTGTCTCTGCATGACCTTAATTGTTGACGCTATTAGTGAGAAAGGTCTCACTCTTTAATAAACAGTGTTTTCCCTCAGTTTCTGACTTGGAACTGCAATATCATCACTGAGCGAAAGGATTTCTTTTCAGGGACATTCTCCCTCTGCTGAAAATACAAAGGTCACATCAGAATCACGCTTGCATGATGACAACATTCTTGCAACACTGAAGCGTCTGGTCAAGGTAATAAGACAAAGATAAAACTCTTACACATGTAGTACATTGGTTTAACGTAGTGAAGAAGTCGTTTGTAATTGTCACCACCCTCATACATATGCGTGCACCTTTTGGAAAAATAAGCGTGAAGCATAAAAACACTTACATTTGTTGCACGAAACGTGTAAGTTTGAATTATTTTTCTATTTCAAAAAACGTTATGTACTATTGATCAAACCAGTGACTAATGCTCCAGCTGAGCTCCACATGGAAAGCTGGACTTTCACTGAGAACCTGATCAAGGTTCAGCTCTCCGCCTCACCTTGGAGACGGCGTACTCCAGAGAGCCGTCGTCCTCACTGGGACATTTATGCAGCTTCTCCAGGAAGGCCTCGTTGTATGGCCCGTCCATCTGAAGACGAGTTCTGAGCAGAGACAGGAAGAAGGTGAGGCAAGAGACCAGACAGGTATCAGAATAGACACTGTAACTATGGCTTTCTTCTGATATGTATTAACTGTGCATTACCTCTCCTTGGGGAAGTCCTGCAGGTGCTGCTCCACGCGGCGGTACAGAGGGTAAAGACCTTCGATGTCCAAAGTGTCCAACATCTGCGTCTGACGAACTCTGTACAAAACACTGTCGCTGGGTGAACCCTGAGAGCCTGAGAACAACACGGACAGAGAGAGGTCATCTTTTAGCTCTCATCCACTTCTTCAGGTCAGATTTATTAGATTCAGATGTTATGGGCAAAATGTTAGTTTTTTCAAAAAGGAACAAGTGCTTCTTTCATAGCTAAAACACTTCAGAGGGAGGCTGCTGCACAAGAAAAACCTTTGTAAGAGAGGAGAGGCCCAAATCTGTTGGACTGGACCACAGAGTTACAGCTACAATGTACACCAGAAACAACAGATATACATCGTGCAAAGCTTGCTCATAAACTCTTTATTTTTCAATTGTTATATTAAATGTTCGCTTGTTGATTTATGTCAGGGTGTGTTTCAATCTGTTTCTAGTGAAGAGAAAAAAAGGGAAGCGGGAACATTTTATAAAAACGTAAAAAAACAGAGGCAGATTCTTTTCTAAATGAATTGATTCGTCAATAAAGAAAATGGTGAATGGTGCAAGGTCACGTATTTTCAGTCAAATCATTTTTAACCGCAAGAAAGCATAAGAAATAGTCAGTTTACGAGGCAAAGAAGTAAAAGTTGGAACCAGAAAATACTAAATTACTTTTAGCGTTTAATAATATTTCAAAACAGTCCGATAATGTTCTGCAGCTCTAATAAGGATAATAAATAAATGAGTGCTGATAATGTTTGATCCAACAGTGCACATTGTGTGCTAGTAGATGACATGTATTCAGCCTACAGACCCTTTGAGCTGTAGCCGATCGCAGTCCAAACTGTTTAAAGACAGAAACCAGCAGCAGGTTCTCACCGTGGCGACTCCTCTCCTTGTTGAACAGACTCGCTTCACAGAAGCTCCGTCCTTCTCCTCGTCTGTCCGTCCCCACGCCTCCATCTCCTCCTCCAGCACTCAGCAGGGCGTTCACCACGACCTGAAGGAAGAGAGAGAGAGAGAGAGCCCTGTGAGTGTCTGACGGTAGAGACTTCACTCAGTCAAAGACTGTTAGGGCAGTCGTACAGGTCAGTCTCTAGAGCTGGGGGCCCATGTACTGGGGCTCGGCCCCCATGCAAAGGACCTGGGATCGATTCCACCCTTGGACCATTTCTGAATCATCATTCCCTCCGTCTCCCCATTCCAACATTTTCACTTGATAAAGGCAGTGGTTGCCCGAAAAAGTATTTCAAAAAATAAATAAGACTGGACAAAGGAAGTCCACTTCTAACATCTATACTTTGGTGAAAGGTTCTTATTTTAAGCGGAAGCCAAGTGGCGGGACATCTCTAAGCGGTTGAACATCACAACAGAGCCGGCCAGCTAACCGAACAAAGCAGACTGGGCTCTGGTTTCAGACAGAGGGTGAAAAGAGGTGCTGCAGCACAGGAAGTATGAGAAAAATAAGGGTCTTTTTGAACATTAAAGCATTGAGACATGTCCCAGTAGAGACAACAAATACAAATATGAACCTGAAAATGAGCAGAATATATTTGTGTGTTGGTGATACCTGGATGAAGTCGGTCAGGAGAGCTTTGCTGGTCATGTGACTGTTGATTCGGTTGTTTCCGTACTGGAAGTACGGTCTGAGATGATGAAGCAGAGAGTTCAGGTCCATCGAATCTTCAATGCCGTCCAAACTGCTGAATATACACCGACCCCCCTGACAAACACACACACACACACACTTCTCAGAATATTTGTAACAGCTTTGCTTCAAAGACAAGACAGATTATCTTAGTGGTTATATTTTCAGCATCTTGAAAAAGGCAACACCAGTTTACTCCTGAAGCTGGCCACAGGAAGGAGTTTACATTTCTGTAAATATGTGTATACTAGAAACAGTGCCGGAAAAAGAGCTCCGACTAATGCAGCCCCAATGATGTTCCACTCAGGAGCCCCTGCTTAATGAAGTGTGATACCGAATGGTGGGACCTATTACAATCACTATTATTTATTTATTAAATTGTTGTGGTTGTGTCTCACCTTGAAGATTTTCAAGTTGTTCTGAGGTTCGTCTATCAGTTGTCTGATGGCAAAGTGCATTCTCTGTCTGTTCCTGAACCAAATGAGAGAAACCAGAGAAAATCAAGTTCAGCTGCAAAACACTGATGGTGGGTTATTGTTAAATACAGTTTATGACAGTATTACTGATCATATTGTAAGTGCAGTAGTGTTGGTGTGGCCACCTCACCCTGAGAACAGATCTAGAGGACAGTACCGACTGCGTCTCTTCCACGTCCCCATGGCCACCTGGAGAGAGAGAGAGGATACAAAGTGACGAAGGGATAAATATTCGGAGTGATAGAAGTATTAGAAACAGCAACAAAGTGTGGCCCTGTACTCTTTTGGCCCAGATCGCCATCCACATCCTCAATCTTGGGCATCCAGTCAACAGTTTTATATCAAATTATTGATTCAAAAGGGGACATTGAACTGAAGCCGCTGTCGAACATAACATATGGCACTGCTGATTTTCATAAGCTAATTGATCCCAAAACTGAAATTCCAGATTCAAAACCATTAGGTCTATACGTTTAAATTGTTGATATGATTTAAGGAAAGTTAGGCTGACGTTTGCAACTAAAGACAACAATGTATGAGTGTCTGAGTTGCTGTAACAGAAACAACCAGTCCACTGAGTTACAGACGGCATTGTTCCCCAGGGTTGGCTGTTTTGAGGGGGCGGAGAGACCTGTTGGTCGAGCTGGGCTAGTCACCACTATTAGCTAATAGTGCTATAGGCCATTGTCATTTGACACCGCTTAAATTAGCCTAGAAGGAACACCACCGTTGAACTTCACACTTGCGCCCAGGATGATAGTAACAGAGAAGATAAACACAATTTACACTACTATGTATTTAGTAGCTTGATATATTAGAGTATTTTAATTTGTTCTGTATATTTTATAGTGTGTATATACTCCTCTGAATATATGTATTTTCTACTGAGAACATGTATGGATATTGTTGATGTTTCTTTTATTGTAATTCTTCTACATCTACTGTCATAATGCTGCTGTGACAAAACAATTTCCCAGTGTTGGATGAATAAAGTATGTATATATATCCATCCAAGTAGAGAGCTACAACTGGTAGGAGACTGGTGTGGCTTTGAATGGCTTCTCTCTCTGCCCTCTACACCTAAGAGAAACGCAGAGAGAAAACCGTGTGACGGTTAATGACATCAAACGCAGTAAAGACCAAAATTGGTTAAATAATATATGTTATTCCTTTCAGTAAGGAACAATGGTAATGGTAGGAGTAAAACACTGAGGTGAAGGGTCTTTCCTCCTTAACAATCTTTGATCAATTACCCCTGCCGCAGGAAGAACACAGACAAGTGTACTTCAGTCTGCCGCTAACTCACTGACAGATTTTATGTTAGCAGCTGAAATGAAATGCCTCCAGCGATGTCTGAAAGTGACGTTCAGCAACCATTACAAAAGAGGAGGTGCTGCGCTGTAGTGTGTGTCGTTGTACTGGAACACAGCTGTAGTTACCTTGTAGTGTTGGTGTATGCAGAAGCGGCACACTTTGGTCTTGATATCTTGGCTGACATGTTTGGAGTACGGCAGGAAACCACATTTAGGCTAAAAACAAACACAAAAACAGCAGCTGAGTAGCACATACACACTAGTCACACTCATGGGATATTGTCTGAGTGAGAATTATTTATAGGGTAAATATCTAAAGATGTGGTTGCTTTTAAAAACAGGGGGAACATTATGTTTAACAAGAGCATCAGCTTGATTGAGTGATACAACTGAAACCAGGCTAAAAAAACAATATTATTTAACATTTAATTAAACTTTGTTTTTGTGTATACTTCTTTTTTCATGATTTGTTTGAATTTTGTTTTCTTCTTTTATGAAACACTGCAGTGCCAATATTAAAGAAAGGGAGAAAAAAATGGCATGCCTTCAAACCAGAAATAGGTGTGTGTGTGTGTGTGTGTGTGTGTGTGTGTGTGTGTGTACCTTAATCTCAATGCAAAGTGTAGGAGTGTGTGTTGGCTGGTGGAGGGTTGGAGAGGTCAGGTTGGGCAGACAGAGGGCGCAGCCGCTGTAGATGTCCATCACCTTATCACAGCGCCACGCTGACACACAAAGAGAGGCATGTTGTGTCAGTAAACCTGAATGTCTTTGTATTCACCAGAGATGCACTGTGTAGATATGAGAGTGGTATATTCCTAACATATTTCAAAACCAGTTGCCATAGAAATATTAATACAAATATTTGTACCTGGTCTTTGATGTTGAACTTTGATTGACAGCTGTCGAACAAACTCTAGTGGCAGTTTGACCACTTCCTGTAAAGAAATTAGCACAATCCCTTTTATTACAAAAAGTTATTATAATGTTAAAGTTTATGATCTCGGTTCCGTTTTCTTCTGCATAAAAACCAGTGATTAGTTGGCAGTGGCTCAGTACAATATTTCACACAAATTAATAGAAATCGTGTTGACAGTGCAATTTTAACGGACAAATAAATGGAGCTGTTGAACATTCATCCTTTAATTAAATCTAAAGTCAAGCACCAGCTGACCCAGGGAATGTTGTTCATGTGCTAAAAGCCTCCGGACATCCACACTGTAACTTATTGTTGTAAAATGTCTGCTGCTAGAAGTCGGTCTGGTTTATCGGCCAGCTCTCATGGGAGCATTTATTCCAAAAGGGAATAATAATGTTCAGAATGCCTTGTTATAATGCTGCTGTAATAAAACCATTTCACAATTTTGCATCAATAAATCTAATCTAATCTATTTTACTGGACATGTTCAACTGCCCAACAATGCATTGCGTCTTTTCAAACAGTGAGATGTTAGGATTTAAAATCTCCAATATTGCAAATTTATATGGGGTCAGTCTCAGCAAAAGTTTGGACATTTGCTGAAAGATGTCATTCTTCAGTAGGTTAGTATTGGATTCTGAACAGTGTCATACCCCGCTGTGGACGAACTTCTCTCCCAGCAGGCAGCTCATCACGTTGGAGCTGAAGTCAACAATGTTCTGAACTTGCCTGAAGGCCTGCTCCACCGTCTGCAGGAAAACACACCGGCGGTCAAATTACAAGTTAGAACCTGTTCTGAGAATTGTTGTCAGGGCAGTTCTTTCCCATCTCTGGGGCACTGTGAGGATCAGGAGGCCACCTCACTTATCATCCGTTTTCACAAACATGTGATTGTGGATGACCAGCCGCACAGAGCTGATCACTATTGGACTCTGTTCTCTCTTACATTGTGGAAGTCGTCTGAGCTCTGGGACAATGCTGCAATTCTTTCATTTATTCAAATTGTTCAGCTCATCGCCTCAATGAAATAGGCCATGTTTGTTTGCGTTGTTTTTTTTGCAGGATTGGGGGGAAACTGGTGGAAGGGTGTAGCATGGTCCCATGAAGAACTCATTTCCTTTCTAGACTGGATCCTGATCACAGGCTTGATACAAGGTGTTGTACTTATTTAAACGGTATTAGCAGATGTAGAGGATTAAAAAGTACTTGGATCCTTTACTTAAGTTAAAGTAGCAATACTATAGTCTTAAAATACTCCAGTAAAAGTCCTGAAACTAAATGTTTATAAAGTAAAAAGGTGCAGAAGTACTATGTAGAGCAGAACTTTATATATTATCCTGTTTCATCACTAACAAATATATGCAAGAGCATTTCAATTGTGTTGTTTTGACTATGTTGGGCACTTCGTGAAACACTGGGTTGATTTGAAGTCATGTACTGCATCATATAAAATAAGATTATCAAGTGTTTTTATAAATGAATTGGATTAAAAAGTTGGATATTTGCCTCTGAAAGTTGTAGGGTTATAAAGTAGCATACAACGTAAACAAAAGTACAAAATATCCAAATAGCACTCAAGTATACATTTGATATTAAAGCAGCTCAGCTCTTTTTAATGTCAGGGTTGGGCAGGCTCCACAGTAGTTTACATTTGGATCAGGGACTGTGCCTTAATGCCTTTAACCTGACCAGGATGCAAGATCCTCTGCCGACAGTAAATACAACTGGCTCTAAAATGTACTGAAAGGCTAAATCGCTACACTAAACTTCAGTTTCGTGCTGACAGGTATTTACCCAGGCCTCAGAACACATGTTTCTCCTCTAAGACTTGTATCCATCAGCCATTATTACATTACTGACATGTCTCCTCTTTTCTCCGGAAAACATGAGCTCTCACACCACAGAGTCCAGCTGACAGCTGCCATATTTACCATAAAACCAGTTTGTTGTGTGCTTTCAGGTGCAGTGTGGGATCGCCCTGTGCAGCCATGGAACATTTTTAACCCAGTTCTTTATTTGATTAAAACATTTTGGGATATAACATTTGTCAATATTGCCCAGCCCTATGTTTTCAGCAGGATTACAGAAACACCACCAGCCCCGTTTTCATCAACTTAACAGAGCAGTTGCTGTATGATATGATCAATCTTGGACACATTTGTATAATTTGACGGGAAATGGAAGCTCACAACGATTGGACAACCTTTAGAGACTCTATGAATCAGCCTAAGATAACGACATAGTGAGGCTGGCCAGCAACAGCATCTCTGACCCCAACCATGTCCTTAACAGCCAATATGAATTGTTCCCATCAAATCAGAGATACAAGGTCCGGCGAACTTATATTTGTGCTTGTTGCAAATGGAGCTGCTGTGATGCAATAAAAAGTCAGACTCGATCTGACAGTATCAGTACAGTACACTACACAAATTGGGTGTTTATTGTAAAAATACCAGAAGTTCACGATGCAATACATAAATTGGAATCAACAAGCACACATTAAACTTAGCGATACCCACAACTTTCTTTGGATATACATCAAGATGTTTTTTTCCGTGCAGTAATATGGACGATGCTTTATGTTCTGAAAAGACCTGAGACACATTCTGACTTTTATTTACCTGTGGTGGGTTTTCTGAGTCCTCGGCTGGATACTTGAGCAGGCGGAGGACTATGGAAAGCTGCAAGAACAGAAGAGGAGCTTGGTTAAGATCTGAGGAAAATCCAGGAACCTCTCCCGGAGATTTCTGAGGTGGGTTAAAACACTGATACAGCGTTCCCACAGTGCAGCACAAACAGTAAGTCCAGCACAAGTCTGGACAAGTGTTTCTTTCTATGTACTTATTGTACAAACACAACACACTGTATATTTATGGTAACAGAACTAGGGGTTTCACCAACTAATCGACTAGTCGACTACCTTTACCACTAGCCGGCGCTGTAGGCCCTAGTCGACTAGTCGTGAAAAAAATGGAGGTAAACGAGGTGCTGCAAAATGCTCCAAAACACGTCCGACATTCGTATGGCAGTACTTCAACGAAGATGTAACCAACTCCACAGTGAAGTGTCAGTTGTGTACAGCTGTACAATACAAATGCATCTGCTATGCGCAACCATCTGAAGATGAGACACCCGCTGCCGACAGCTAGCACTAGCAGTAATGCTAGCACCGTGAGCAACGGACCGGCGTCAGCACTGAACAGAGGCAAACGAGCAGCAAGAAAACACGGGTCAACAGTGATGCGGATGATGAGCCACGGGATTACTGCCAGCGGACACCGCATATCCCCACAATGGATAATCCACTGGAGTGGTGGGCAGAAAACGTGCACCGCTTCCCCCGCTTTCGAGGAGCTACCTGGCTATTCCAGCCACAAGCACCCCGAGTGAGAGGGTTTTTTCCCTGGCAGGCAACACTGTCACCCGAAAGCGGTCAAGCCTCCTTCCCTCACATGTCGATGCGTTGGTGTTCAAACCAAAAATATGGAAAGGTGGACGTTATCGTGGAGGACAGCGAATAAAGTGTTGCGCACTGGATTTACGTGGCATTTATGTAAACAAGAGTTTTTTGCTGTCGATTTTGGTGAGTCCAGTTACTGTTTGTTATTTACTCAGCCATGTAACACAAATTAAAATGCAGTGTTTAATGTTACTGTATGAGTTCCAATATAAAATACAGTTGTACACCTCTCTTTGTGTGTCTTTATTATGACGTAACGACTAGTCGACTACTATTTTGAAAAATGTGTCGACTAGTAAATATCGGTAGTTGTGAAACCCCTAAACAGTACACAACAATGACTGTCTGTCAGCACATGGGTGTTTTTGATTGAAGAAAATCCATAAACCTAGGAATATGATGACAGATCATCTTAAAAAGGGCCGTACCTAATTGAAGAAAATGACTATTGAAACTTTTTTAAAAAAGCAGTAAAAGGCTGATGTCATATTACATGTCGTCATAATCGTGTTACTCATTACACAAAACAATAATGGATTGAAGCAGAATATTGTGTTATGTATAAGATGTATGGAATAATGTTAGGCAGCTTCTGGAAATGAAATGTACAGATATATAATAACAGTATTACAAATGTTGTCTTATTTTGATCTGTAACTGTGCAAAAAAACTGGGTTTAAGAAGAAAGACATTCATAAAAACAAAGCTGCACAATGTTCAAATGGTGACTCACATTTTAAATTAAAACATTATGAATGAATCTTTGAACTACTCGGTGCAGCTCTAATATTTCAGCAGTGAGTGTGCACCCAAAAAAACCAAATTGCTCATAGAAAGCAGGTATTGCGAGGAACCTGTTTACACCGTAGTACTATTCACATGCCTCAGGTTGGTAACCACATTTCTAAAATTCTCAATTATTTTGAGTGTATTGGTGACACTTTTTGTGGGAAGAAGGGTGTGTCCCCACAGCTCAACTGTGTCTAAACTTTTTCAAACAGTCAAATGTTCAGTGGGAGCGACTAAACTAAGACTTCTATGGGCAAATTAGTTTCACTCTAATTCAGACTTTGATTTGAATTATTTTAAATTAGAGGATGTTTCTTTACACGTATTTATCTATTTCCTGTCCTTTGCTCCTGCTGTCAGTGACACCCTCCCTGTCTAAGCAGTGTGTCCCTAACCTGCTTAAGAGTCAAACCAATGCATCAAAAACATGTGTTAAACCAAACAAGGCAACATATTTAACAAGAAAGAGGAATTTTAATATGTAAAAGTAATAATATGTAAATAGCTAGAGCTCAAAGTAAAGACAACATGCCAGCACTAAACCGACGACTGTAAATTGCAGAACGCTTAAAACGGTTTCAGTTTTTATTATGTAACCATTTGTAATAACTATCAATGAGATCAATTCAGATGGGAATGTTTATAATAAGCGAGCAATACCAATATGCATGCAGGTCGATTTTTTTGTTATTGTACAAGACTTTGGTTGTTCAGTGCAAAGATCTGTATATATTCAATGAGTCAATATCTCAAATTATTATCTAAATGACTTTAGATCCTGCTAGAAACAGAACTAAATTATGCTATAAGTATCTGATAATGTTATAAAATCAAGCAATACCCAGCAATGTTTCTGGTGCTATACTCTCATCATTGCTAAGAAACAGCTTCGCCTTGTGCTATTGAAATAGCCCGTCACAGAGATGTGGTTTAGGGACCTTAGAAACACACTTAATTTAGAAGAAAAAATAAAATACTCATATGGCCAAACTCCCACATTTTGAATTGGCTTCCTCTCACACTTTCAACCTCAAACCAGCTTATTGTACAGTATTAGCACCAACAAAGTAATAAATAAATACAAATCACTAACAGAAAAATTGTTTTGGGACAATATGTTAATAGGTTTCAAAGTAAGGTGTAGAACTGTACCGTTTAGGTATGACTAAAACTTTATTTCCAAGTAATCACAACCTGCAGTCAGAAGAATCAGAGTGGGTGTTGCCTAAGTTTACAACATCATCAAATACTCCTAGTCATTTGGTTCCGTTATAGCTGAAATTAAATGATATATAATGATATATATATATATATATATATATATATATATATATATTAGTTATAAGATATTGCTTTAGCTGGTAATAAAAATACATTAAAAAAACTCACTGAAGAATTTGATTGTTAATTATTGTCTGAACACAAGCAGCCGTACATGTAAAGTCAGTTAACGGCATCATTTATTTATTGCCAAGCAGTGGAGAAAGATTACATTCGTGAAAGTATAAATCAATATAGAAGTTAACTGAGCGGATTACAACATTGCTGCCGTAATGTCACACTCCTATATTAACATGTCACCGGTTGCTCAATAACAACATGACCAGACCAGTCCCGTGAATGAGGCTCTCCCACTGTCCTGTCCCTGTCCCCCCAAGCCCGGGTCACAGCAGCGTCTGTCTGTCCACGCAGGATTCACCCGCATGGAATTGAACTTTAAAGTCTCAGCGTTCCGCCTCAGACTAACAGCAAGTCCCGTTAGACAGAAAGGACTCCCAACAGAAACTGGGAAGCTGCTAGCGGCTAAAGTAGCTCGTTAGTATCCTAACATTTAAGACCCTTCCCACACTAGACAGTCTGTCACTCTAACTGCACATTACTTTATATGTTATTTATAATATTTAGTGTTTGTTTTAAGCGTTGTTGTCACTGTTTAATATTGTTTTATTAGTTGGAGTCATTTGAACTCTTGACTAGCTAGCCGGCTAAGCTAGCAAACAAGCTAATGGTAATGAGGATGGCTAAAAAAGAAAAAACTGGCAGCTGACCTTTCACCCTTCACTTATAAACAGATTTTTCTAGATAGTTGCTTAAAGTTTCCATCACCAACGACACTGAGATTAAGCACATGTAACGTTAGAAAAGTGTGTACTGTTGAAGCTAAATGCAAACACTCCTGCTGCTTTTATCTGAACTTCTGTTAGCTTGGTGCTAGCTGCTCACCTGTACGTGTGAGACCACCAGGCTCTTGTTCCCCTCGCCGTGATACCTCCACTCGTTCTCGTCCATCTTGTCCAATTCCATCACACCAACCACGACAACCAGAGCTCCCGTTAACGGCCAGAAAGTTACACCCGACTGCACGGACACATACAAGTTGTCCAACTGGCACTACAGTCTGCTAGCAATAACTCTGAAGTACAACAGACTTACTTATACTGCCCGGCCCCGGCAGTTACCCACCAAAATAACACTTCCTGTTAAGACTTCGAAATAAAAGCTCCATTGAGTGGAAAGTTAAAGAAGAAAAATTCAGATTTCGGAAAGTAAAGTTTAAATATTTTGAGAAATATTGCATGTCTTCCTAATTAAGTTGGGGAAATATTGTATTATGAAAATAATACTATATAATAATAATCAAAACACATCCCGAGCTGATAAAGTACCACTACATATTGTAACAAGGCGTTGCAAATGAATAATAATTAATAGAAAAACAGTAAATATATACATATCAACAGTGGGTAAATACATAATATGTGATATCTGATGTGTGTTTATAATACACAAATATGTTCATTACACATTTCCACATAGGCCTATCTACATATTATTACTGTATACAGTATTTATTCTACTGTACAGTGTTTGGTTTTACAATCTGTTCCATGTTATAACATATTTTATAAAACGGACAAGTCAAATCAAGCAATCTGATTGGTTCTTAGCCGTGATATACTGAGCCTATACCACGGGTAGAATTGTAAGTTACTTTTCACAACAAGGCCGCGTCCTTGGTTTGGGGGACATTTCGAGGCTGCACATGGGTAGACTTTCGCGTCCTTAAAATCCCCATAATTCTTTGCGCACGTACCAATTTCAAAAACCCTTGCGGAGAACGGCTGAACCGACGCAGCACACATTTAAATGTAAGTATGTAGTGGCGTAGAACATGTGTTGGTAAATATGTTACTTTGTTACATTTGTTATCACCAAAAATGTGTTCCGAGAAAGTAAAGCAAGTTCATAATTAGATAGACATCGTGAGGTATTTATTTTCGGTACAGTTTATGTTGAAACCGTTAGAGAGAGTGGCACACTTGTTAGGCTGTTCCATTTTTCTTCGTTTTTTTGGAAGCATACTTGCTTCGTTTCTGAAGGAAGGGACTTGGAAGTACGCGACTACCAAGCCCGCATCCTCGAGATTGAGAAACGGCCCTTTTTATAGTAGTTCACTGAAGCCCCGCCTACTCCACTGTGATTGGTCAGTGTTGACTGTTGGAAAATATGACAGGATCCAGAAGTGGAAACGTACAGTAGATCATGAGTAATGATGACGGTATTTTAATCACAGAATTTCTCACCCAGCAACTACGAAAATGACAATTTAGTGTATATCTGTTATTGTATAGAAATATATATTTTGACAAAAAGCTTAATTTCTCAAACCACCTGTAAGTATTGGCGTAAAATAAGTAGACTAAGCTAGATGTATTTCCCAAATACTTTAACCTTCCAAAGTAAAAGTTCAAGTTCATGTACTTTACTCCATTATTATATGCTACTTTTACATGTACTCCACTTTACTTTAAAGTTCAGCAGTTGTAGTATCTACATTTATTTGTCAGCTTTGAAAGCTATTGTTAAGACTTTAGCTTATAACATATGATGCATTGTTGAACACAGAACTTCCTAACAGCATAAAGAATAGTACAAACAAGCTCCACTTGTCTAAATTGCAAACATTTACTAGAGACAGTTCACCCCAAAATCAAAAATGCATATCTTACCTGTAACACAAGTGTTAGTGTTTTTTTGGTTTAAGATCCCTTTGAATGTTTTGCAAATATTTGTCCAGCTCTCTGAAATCTGTCAGGCTCTACAGCTGGGTTAAGGCTTGCACAGAGAACCACACCGCAGCAAATTATTTACAAATCAAAATGTTTTAATACGTATAAAAACAACAAGAAAGATGACACACACAGGACGCATGTGATCTATACATGATGAACCCTACATAGACAGAGGACATTTCACAGTGACTCCACTGCTTCACGCTCTCTTTGACGGCTCCTGTCAAGAGATCCGGGCTCAGGAGTTTTTCTGTGAAGTGAGCCCTGGTTTGGAGAGAAAACAGTCTGCATGTCAAACTGCTCGCTCACAGTCTGTTTTATGACATCAGGCTTTGTCTCTTTGTTTGAGTCTGTTGGTGGCTGGCTGCTTCACTAACAGTGATCAGTCCATCCCTCCAATATCGTGTTGTTTGTACGACTGTGAGAGCAGACTCCCTGCAGAAGGAAAAAATACCGTCAGACAGACAAACATGACAATAAGACACCGTTTACACAATATTCTACTTAGCTGTCCAACTGCGAACTCTAAAAGAAAATACAAATAATGATCAAATATATTCGAATTATTAGCCATATACCGAAAATAAAGGCCAGTTAGAAATGTCGGAAGAAGGGAGGAATTTGTTGTAGGCTAAAAAATAAATTAACCAAAATATTTCATTCCATTACTACAATAACAGATGAATGTCATACTTAACACTCGGCTGAAACATATTTTTAAACTAAATCTGTTTGTATCAGTTAGATGTTTGTTGTTTGTTTTTCATGTATTGTGTCTTGACATTTGTCTATGTTGATGTTACACATGGAGCTGCTGTGATGCAAGTCAAATTTCAGACTTGATCTGACCAATAAAGCATTATCGTATCGTATATATATATATAAATAAAACTTAACAATTCCTGCAGTTGAAGGCTTTCAATGTGAAATATCTGTGCAGGAAGAGTTGTTTTATTGATAACAGAATAACAGTGAAAGAAAGAAAGGCAGATAAGTTAGGAGTAAAGGGAAATAAAAAACATCTGCCATACTGTTATAACTAAGTCCTTTTGAATTCTTCTTGACCTTACGTTTTTTTATTGAGGTCAAGAAAAAGTGCTAAGGAAAATACATAGGACATTATTTTTTGACGATTTGCACGCAGCACAAAACCTGTGCTCACTGATCTGGCAACCTGAGACACTGCAAAGAAACACAGTGAAGAGATCCGACACTAAACTCACCCTAGATTTGATTATTTCTTATTTCTCAGTAAGGGGTTACATAAAAAATGAAAGACTAATTTTAGAGGAAATAAAATCTTATTTGTGATTATTAAATATAATAATATAATTGATTTATATGTATTTCTTCATTGGATACTGAGAAAAAAAATGTGTGATCAATATGGATGTGATATGGTATTATTTTTAACATTGTTAAATGTAGCTGTTGGAAACCAGATTTTTTGATGAAAGTTTCAAGTAAAACTGTTGCCTCACATCTCTGACACACACACAGAAAAAGGAAAGACCTGAGCAGCGCTGCTACAGACACACGTCGATGTCACATGACAAGCCTGGGGAGCGAGGTGGGAGCAGGAGGGTCAAAGGCCAAGCAGGAAGTAGATGTACCCCAACAAGCCGCAGCTTTAGCCACGTCAACACCCACCTGCCACTACAGTCCAACTTCACCAAAGTTTAATGATGAATTATTAGTCAGAATGAGGCTGAGGTTAGCTGAGGTTATACGGTCATAAAGCCAGTCTGGAAGGATCTCTGAAGGTACAAGAGGAGTACCTGTAGATTAATCTAGCAGGAGAAACAGCATGTTCTAATCATACAGCTGTTCAGCCTATAAGTGGAAAACTGGCGGAGAAAGTCTTAAAAAATGAGAGTTGTTAGTTCTCTAATGAATTACCTGAGTTGAACAGTGCTGATATCATGACAAGGGGTTTTCAACAAATCATTTAGGAGGACCTTCCTCAGTTTGATTTTTAAATATTGATGTTATCTTATGTTATTCTAAAATGTAGCAATCGTTAGAAAATCCAATGAACTTGACATCCAATGAACTCGAATTTAACATTAAAGAGCTACGGCCTATAAGGACATCAGGCCGCGCCTTCAAAAGTAACTGACTAAGGCCCAAGCCCCCAGGAAGTGTGCCGGACTCTGAGGAAAATATTAGTTGTGGCCAAACGGCGTTACTACACTTCCGTATCAGTCGCTGGGCCCGGAAACACTTTTTCCCATTGACTAACATTGGGAAGGAGACGTCTGTAAATCGTAAGATAATTTTTTTTAAACTACCCAGTATGAACATTTGTATAGCCCTTATTAAAAACATTCGGTCCTCAAGTTGTAAAATGTGCTAATAACGTTATTCTGAGTTATTTCCCTCTGCATTATGAATTATCTAACCCAAGGGACCGCGCCGCAGGCATGTTCATGTGACGTGTTCAGTACTACATGATTTTTACCTTTACCCATGGATGCACAATAAGAACGGATTATATGATTATATGAAAACTTTCGTGACGTTTCGCTCTCTCAAAAGTTGGGCCATTTTGTCTTCATGCGCCAATGAGCAACTCTCATAGGAATGAACGAGGCCCCGCCTCCCACGCTATATCCAGTTCTTATTATACATCCATGCTAAGGCCACGTTTACACAGAGACGAAACGAGTTGTATCCGCTACAGTTCTCCATCGTACGGACGGCTCGTCCACACGAGGCCGTAACGGAACCGCGGAAACGGAGCCCTCAAACGATAACGGCTCCCAAGGTGGGTAGATCTGCGGACGAAACGCTCTGGGGGGCCAAACGGCTCTGTGTGTACGTCCTATACGATAATTTCCTGATAACGACGACGCCATAGCCCCGCCTCTCCCGCTCACCCCCACGTCATTGCTGATGTGTTTTCACCAACAACCTCTGCTGCTCACTGCTGTAGCATGGTCAGTAGCTACTGTCTGCTACTGACCATGCTACAGATGTTAGTGCAAAATCTACAGCTCCTCTACCACAACCATCAGCAACAAGTGGACATGGAGAACTACATGAACTACATGTTGCTAAATCCACCACGGAGAATAAACAGAAGGGCAACCAGGCAACCATGCTCAGGGGGTTTTCTTCGCTGCTTTTGGTGTATTTTGTGGCGCCACTTACAGGCCCGGCATATGTACTACAGCGCCCCCAGCGGGTCGAGCGGTCTCGTGTGGACGGACACGTTTCTTTGGCCGATACCGTGTGGACGGAAGACTTTTTTGATATCGACTAAGGTTCGTTTTCGTTATCTTATCCGTGCAGACGTGGCCTTAATGTGGAGAAAGAGATTTATCCTCCTGAAGGGGAAATTAAACAAATGCTTAATGTACATAATATGTTTACATGATTTTGTTGTGCTATAAAACAACCAGAGAAGCAATCTGCAAGGAAATATAGCACACCGTGTCCTCATGCTCCTGTTTCACCTGCTTAATACAGGTATCATCACTGCTACTGTGGTCATATCGGGGACCCCTAACTTATACAAAAGATGTGAAGGGGGTCATGTATTTTGTCTGGGTTCTGGGTTCCTGCAGTTTTTTGAACAGACAGTACACACGTTCAGAGGATGAAGCTGTTAACGTGCTGCTACCATAAACTGGCTGTAGCCCACAAACTGAAATAGAATTATCAAGTTATAGTAAATAATAACAAACATAAATAAAAGTCTGTAGTTTCAATAAATTCTAAATTGCCAGTAAAGTCTACGACCATATTTCGGAAGGATATGCTACATATTAACTTTCTATTTTATGCATTTTAGTTCTTCATTAACATTCCTTAATTAAACCTTCACTTTCCAAGAACATACATTCACTGTCGATTGTTATTTTTTAATATTCTTTGCGGAATTTGGCCGTGTAAAATGTCCTCTTGGGTTGCCGTACAGCCAATGCGTGACGTCATTGGTAAGCGTAACGGACCCCGAATAGATCTGGTAGGCCGAACACATCTGGTACCTACACCGGCAAAAGAAATGTCTAACGGAAACTCTGAGCGGGACATATTTATTTAGCTGTAGTACGCAAAACAAATCACTGTGATTGGCCGTTGAATCAGTGAAGGGGAAGAGAAACAGACGGCAGTGAGAGTGGTGTAAAAAAGTAATTCAGCAAACGCTTCTTTATTTTAACATGTGTATGTTAACTACGGCTAGATGAATACAGATTACGGCCGCCTGCTGTTAATGAGAGTCATCTCCTCTCTACCGGCGCAGAGCGGACATGATGGTTGGCTGTTTGCTGTAGTCTTTGTGTTCAAGTTGAACTTTTGGGCCACAGAGGGCGACACGACAGCCTGCTCTGTTCTTTGACGCTGGTTTGTCTGTCAGGGCCTTAAGCAGTACAGGGAAGGGGGGTGGAGGGTTGCCTTGGAGACAGGCGGGGCTGGTGAGGCTTCAGTCAGGCCAGGTGAGCAGCAGTAGGGGCGGTGGCGTGCTTACCTGAGGCCAGGCCCCCCTCTGCTCTGCCCTTCATCCCTCCTCCTCCTCCTCCTCCTCCTGGGCCTGAGCTGCCCAGGGCCTCCCCAGCGAAGGAGGGCCGCTCCCCCCTGTGGGGCTTGGGCCTGAAGGGGAAGTCTTTGTCTTTACCTTTGGAGCCTTTGGGCCGGCCTGCTGTCTTCTTCTTGGACTTGCCGTCGCCCTTCACTCCCAGCAGGGGGTGCACCTCTGAGGAGAGAGAGGACAGACTCGGGTCAAAGTTCCGATTTTCACAATAAGACAAGAGACAGACATTTTTAAAATGAGGATACGTTTTGTACAGTTCAGACGGCGCCCCGAGAAGCAATTTCCTGTATCTGTGTAACATTTGTTTTACCACTGCCTGAGGGCATTCCTGTTTATAGTATAGGTCATTGTGTTATTTTGAGAACGATTAATATAGAATCTGGAAACTTGTGTTTTTTTACTTTCTAGGATCACACTGAACACAAAACAACCTGTTTCCATTTTTTCCATTTGTGGCCACTGGAAAAATACAAGATGGCAACATATATGGAAGAATCCAAAAATCGTCATGTTTGAACTTTTTTGCTCCATAGATGTATACCTATGAGCTTATCAACAGACAGATTCTGCCAATAACTGCTGAGATATTACGTTATGGATCAAAGCAGTGAACTGACAGATCAGAAAGTTAAAAAATATCAGGATCTATGGGCCAATAGAGTATCAGACTTGCGTTTCCCTTAAACCGAGCATCCATGCCAATACAAAACACAAGACCGGTCTGGACTCAGTCAGATTAATGAAGAGCGAAATTAGCTCTGGATTAAGCGATAGCATGTTTGAAAACTTAATGACCAAATTATTTATTTAATAGCTCAAATGTTTGATTTAGGGAAGCTTGATTTAGGGCAGCTTTGGCATGGCTGTTGCTTAGGCATAGGGCGTCCACCAATCAGAGAGTCACTGGATTGATCTCTAGCCTCTGGAGTCAACATGTTGAAGTTTTCTTGGGGAGATAATTACTCCAAAAGGCCCCTGTAGACATGGCTGCCTTATTGAAGTGTAAGTTGCTTTGGATAAAAGAGTCAGCTAAAAGAAAATCATACGCTGATTTATAGAACGATCATTCCACTGTTTTTCCACAAATAAATTTAACTTTAACGCCCGGCTAATTGCCTTAGACCCCGTTGTTGTATCTTGTTACTCATGTTGTGTTTTACTCTCTCACCGTCACTGGGCACCCCCTGCAGTTCAATGGTGGTGGTGCGCGCCTTCTTCTTGGCTGGGCCTTCAGATGACGGTTGTCGTTGCTTCTTGTCGCCGGCAGTCAGCGTCTCCTCCGGGGGCCCGGTCTGAGCCGCAGACTCCGGCGGGGGGCCGAAGGGGTTTTCCTCAGGGTCCTCCACCTCAGGGGCAATGGGCAGGTACAGCAGGGCCTTATAGTCCTCCAGCTCCTCATCACTGCAGCACACAAACACACAAACTCATGAAGATCTGAACACAAGATCGATTCACAGGCCAACTTTCAGTTATAAAACTTAAGACTAAAATGTGCAGTTTAATGTTACTAATTACATATACTGAAGTACTGTACTAGTGTACAAAGAAGTTGTTAAGTATTTTATTCAAATGCCTCTTTCTCCTTCACTACATCTCAGTGTATCTCAATTATTTCTCTCCAAGTAAAATACAGGGGAAAGGGAGAAAGTAATATTTACTCCACTTTCTTTGTCTGACAACTTTGGTTAGTTTTTTATTAGTTAGGTTTTTATAATGCAAAACATACGAAGAACAACAACGACTATTAGTCCATGGAAAACGGTGTGTTCTGGGCTTTATATATACAGTCTATGGTTCTGGGTTATTGTGACGCCATTTTTTATATGTTCAATCCATTTCTTAGATGAAAAAATAAATAGCAGATTAATCCATAATGAAATAAATAATTGATTAATACATAATACAAATAATTAACTAACCCTGCTATTGTATTATTATTATTATTATTAATAATATTATTTTGTAATATAAACTAATCTAATTATATAACAATGTAACAGTCATGGGTGAAAATGTTGTGCTTTGAGAACTTTAACTTAAACTAAATGTTCCTGATTATACTTGCATACGTAAAAGTATGCAAGTATAATCAGGAACATTTAGTTTCAGTTAAACGTTTAAGTAACAGATTAAATCAGGGGCTTTACTAACAGAAAATGTTCACTGTGTGGTAATACAACTTAAAGGTCCTCTATTATACTCTTTTTCATCAATATATTATAGGTCTCGGATATATACAAAACATGTCTCTGAAGTCTTGGCTCGAAATACCAAACAGATCATTGTAGCATCCCATAATCCCCTCTGTTTTAAAAGTGCTGATTCTCTGTCTGTTACTTTATGGTGCTCTAGGAGAAGATTCAGGTGATGAGGTGGGGGGGGGGGTTACCTTGGTTGGTTTTTGGCTAATGTTTACACAAGCCAAACATTGTTATGATATCATAAAGTGGCCAAAATCTGATCAGCCCATTTTCAGACAGGTTTTTATATAAATGGATCAGGACAAAAGAGAGAATCTTTTTTCCTGAAACTTTCAGAATCTCTTTACACATGTTGATGTATAAAAGACACGAAAAAGTGGATTTTGCATAATAGGTCCCCTTAAAGGAGGTGTCTCAGACTCCAGGCCCACAGTTTCTCATGGCCCCTTTGTTGATATCATGGAAGTGTTAATCTGGCCCGCGCGTTTACGTTTGCGCTTTATATTTCAATTTTATTTTTCCCGCTGCCGGCAGGGAACTGCTGCGCGGAGTTCCCTCGCCCCTCCCCCCTCCGAGGGAACTCCACCACACGTCAATCAAATGCGCGCAGCGGAATCAATCCAGAGTGATCCAAAAGTGACACAGAGTGGAAGCAAAATATATCGCCATGTCTTCATCAAAACTTTCAGGGAAAATAAAAATCGATGATGACCACAGAACATTTCAGGAGAAGTGGGAGACTGAATATTTTTTTGTTGAGTACAGGGGAAACGCAACGTGCCTTATATGCACAGAGAAAATCTCTGTATACAAGGAGTATAACGTCAAACCTCACTACTCAACTAAACATGCAGAGTATGCAAAATACCTGGGAGATGAGAGAGAGAAAAAAGTCACAGAGCTAAAAAAGATTCTATGGAAGCAACAAAATCTCTTCAAGAAAGGAAGCAATGAGGCTGATTTAGCAGTCGAAGCTAGCTATGTGGTGAGTGAGATGATTGCTAGGGCGGGAAAGCCGTTTACGGAAGGCGAGTTTGTAAAAAAATGCACGTTGCAGGCTGCAAGTATAGTCTGTCCGGAAAAGAAGGGTCAGTTCAACAACATCAGCCTGTCAGCTAACACAGTGGCAGAGCGCATTTCTGACTTATCAAGTGACATATATGATCAGCTGTGCGACAAAGCCAAACTTTTCCGTGCATAGTCTGTGGCTCTTGATGAGAGCACAGACATCACTGACACCGCTCAGCTCGCAATGTATGTCCGTGGTGTTGATGACAATTTTGAAGTGACAGAGGAGTTGCTTACAGTGAAACCAATGCATGGCCAGACCACCGCTCAGAGATATTTCAGCAACTGTGTGATGCCATTGCGGATATCGGTCTGCCATGGAAGAGGTTTGTTGGAATTACGACGGACGGAGCACCATCAATGACAGGGAGAAAAAACGGGCTCGTGGCACTTGTTCAAAGAAAACTGGAAGAGGAGGGTGTGGAGGAGGCTATTGCTCTGCACTGCATTATCCATCAGCAGGCCCTTTGCAGCAAATGCTTGAAGTTTGACAATGTGATGTCTGTCGTTGTGAAATGCATCAACCATATCAGATCCAGGGGCTTAAAGCACCGCCAGTTCCGTGCTTTTTTGGAGGAAATTGAGTCAGAATATGAGGATGTGCTCTACTTCACAGAGGTAAGTTGGCTCAGCAGGGGAAACGTCCTGAAGAGGTTTTTTGAGTTGAGAACAGAACTGAAAGTATTCATGCTGGAGAAGGGTGGGATGGCTGTTCCCGAGCTGAGTGATCCCAAATGGCTCATGGGCTTTTCTTGTTGAGATCACGCAGGAGCTGAATACTCTGAATAAGAAGTTGCAGGGCCAGGGCCAGCTTGTTAGTACAGCATATGACAATGTCAGAGCATTCTCTACAAAACTGATGTTATGGAAAGCCCAGCTCCCTCAGAAAAACCTCTGCCATTTCCCAGCATGCAAGGCTCTCATGGACAGGGGCACAGCATTCAGTGGTGAGAAGTATATTGATGCCATTGTGAAGCTACAGGAGGAATTCGATCAGCGGTTTGCAGACTTCAAGACACACAGAGCCACTTTCCAAATGTTTGCAGACCCCTTCTCCTTTGATGTGGAAAATGCCCCTGGTGTGCTTCAAATGGAGCTCATCGACCTGCAGTGCAATTCTGAGCTCAAAGCCAAGTTCAGGGGAGTGAATGGGAAAGCAGACAAGCTTGGACAGTTCATGAGAGAATTGCCCCCCTCCTTCCCTGAGATTTCCAGGATGTTCAAGCGGACCATGTGCCTTTTTGGGAGCACATATATGTGTGAACAGCTCTTCTCCACCATGAACTTCAATAAGTCAAAGTACAGGTCCAGACTTACTGATGCACATCTTCAAGCCATACTGAGGGTTTCAACTGCTTCCTCCCTCAAACCAAATGTGGCTCAGCTATGTGAGAGGAAGCGCTGCCAGGTCTCTACCAGCAAGGAGTAGGCAAGAAAGAGCAACTGTACATAGTTATGTTGTGAAGAACAGTTCATGTTAAGAAGATGTTGAAGAACTGTTAATGTTGTATTTTTTAATAAATGTTTTGCGGAATACTTGAAGCGGCCCAGACTTGCCCAGACTCTACGTCCAGCAGCCCCCAGGTAAATTGAGTCTGAGACCCCTGCCTTAAAGGTAAGAATGAGGATGAGATTGGGGAGGAAACATTGTTCTCCCTGACGTAGGAACCTGTATTTCTGTTTCTCACCTGCTGCAAAAGGCAACGATGGGGTCGACAGTGGTGACATCCACCTCTTCATCCTCCGCAGCATCTGCACCTGTAACACAAAGGAGTTAACGTCCGAGGCCAACCAGTGAAACCAGTAAAACCAATAAGACCAGTAAAACCAATAAGACCAGTAAATCCAATAAAATCTGTAAAAACCAAAAAAAAGAAAAATATTTAACTTATTGTCATTACGTAGTACAGGTACTATTTAACGAAACGGTTTCTCCACATTTGACCCATCTTAGTATTAGGAGCAGTGGGCTGCCATTATGTACGGCGCCCGGGGAGCAGTATAGGGAATGCTGCCAAGCCAAGTCCCTATGGACTTCGCCACCACCACCACCCTGGTACCTAAAACCAGTAAGACCAGTAACACCAGTAAGACCAGTGAACCTGACAGCCAAACCGGGGAAGGGCACATTTTTTTATGGGGAAAATTAAATATATAAATATTGAGATTGTGTGTGACATTGGGAATAATCAAGTGACTGTTTTCAGGAAGGCACCATACAAAACTTAATTGTACTAAACATTTAGTCATTAATTTTGTTATGCGAGTCCAATGCATACTTACAACCCAGTGTTTGTGTGATTTACCTGTCTGCTCGGGTTCACTCTTATCTTCGTCTTCAATGTCGAATTCAGACTCTCGCTCCTCGTACTCCACATTCTCATCCAGCTCTTTAAAGTCTGGAGCAAAAGCGCTCCAGTTTTCCTGCACACAAAACAATCAGTCACATCCATCACACCATAATACTATTTGCATCAAATATTCTGGTAGTGGTGCTTAAATGTTTACCATAGAGCGCGTTCACACCGGAGTACTTTTCCCCGTACTTTTCCCCTTTAGTTCCGTTAGTACCCCTTATGTTGCGTTCACACCAAGAAGAGTACTTAGTGCCGGGAACTTTTACTCCCATTTTTAGTGCCTGCTAGAGAGGTGGTACCAAAAAAGTACCAATTTCTATTGGCTGGGCGAATTGCAAACCACGCCCCGTAAAACTCAGAAAGGTTTTGTGAAGCCGCCATTGTATTTGTGGCATTAGCATTATTAACATTAGCCCCGCGCACCAACGGAGAGAATAACTTATGGCAACACAAAACAACATGGGAGCGGTGGAGTGATGAGGAGGTGTCGGCGTTCTGGCGATTTACTCGGAAGGCTTCAGTAGAAGCTGCTGGGAGTCCTAGCAGCTTCTACTGAAGCCATTCACTAACTCCGGGGACTTCCGGCCGGGGACTTCCGGCGGCAGTATACGCCGTGAAGTGATTTGCAGCCTGCCAGTAAACCCAAAGCAGAAGAAGAAGAAGTGACGTCAGCGGCTTCATTTGCGTAATCTTCCCTCAGGGAACTTATTCCGGTGTGAACGCGATCTGTACTTAGTGCCCTGGGGTACTAAGAGCCGGGGCACTAATTGCCGGCACTAAGTAGAGCAAAGTACTTGGTGTGAAAGCGGCTATAGTATGGAATAGGAACCAAATCAGAAACATGACAGATTGACACTGAAATATTGCCATGTTTTAGTGTCTGTTGATTGTTATGCGACTGCAGATTTTTTATGAATGGTCCTTGATCAATAATTCATCTGTGACCATGTTGATTTTCCTTTACTGTCACTGTCTACTTACCACTTGGTTCTGAGCCCAGATGGACACCACTCCACTGGAGATGGAAGCGATAATTGGACGGACAGGATGCCACTGGACAGAGGTCAAAGGTGAGATGGGTAAATTGTCAGATTTTAAACAACATTGTGTCACAATATTATTAAAATTCCATGGAAACATAGTTTGTAAAGGTTTACTTCTCCGAACATTGAACCCGTTTTTTAGATCCTTACCGCCACATCCAGCAGCAGCTCTCCTCTGGTTCCATGAAGGATCTTCACCAGGTTGCCGATGCTCTTCTCCCAGATGTAGAGCGCGTGCTGCCGGGCAGAACCGGCCACGATGTACTCGCCATCGCCGGAGAAACAGCAACGCTTCCACGGAGTCCTGAATGCAGAATACACAGATAGATTACATAAACAAATAGATCGGAGGAAAACACGCTAAGATTATCGAGTTAAATTAAATCAATTTCAAGTTAAAATATTACAAATCATTACATCTTAATTGTTACTATAAATGCAATTAGGAACATTTAAGTTTACAGAATTACCCACAGCTATCGATGCATATTGTTACAAGAAAATAACTATTTTAGTTTTTTGTAAAGCACTTCGAATTGCCTTATGTTGATATGTGCTATATAAATAAACTTTTGTTTTTTACACCAGTTATTGTAACACCAAATAATGTTGACATGAAGCATTTTTTTCAAGGTATATATTGAGATTCAAGCATATTCCTAACTTTAAAAAATAATAATAATAATATAATAACAGCCTTCAAAATAAAAAAATAAGCCTGTTCTACATGTTGAAGACTTTGTATGAACCCTGATACAGTGGGGCAAAAAAGTATTTAGTCAGCCACCAATTGTGCAAGTTCTCCCACTTAAAAAGATGAGAGAGGCCTGTAATTTTCATCCTAGGTATACCTCAACTATGAGAGACAAAATGAGAAAAAAAAAAAAATCCAGAAAATCACATTGTCTGATTTTTAAAGAATTTATTTGCAAATTATGGGTGGAAAATAAGTATTTGGTCACCTACAAACAAACAAGATTTCTGGCTCTCACAGACCTGTAACTTCTTCTTTAAGAGCCTCCTCTGTCCTCCACTTGTTAACTGTATTAATGGCACCTGTTTGAACTCGTTATCAGTATAAAAGACACCTGTCCACAACCTCAAACAGTCACACTCCAAACTCCACTATGGCCAAGACCAAAGAGCTGTCAAAGGACACCAGAAACAAAATTGTAGATCTGCAACAGGCTGGGAAGACTGAATCTGCAATAGGTAAGCAGCTTGGTGTGAAGAAATCAACTGTGGGAGCAATTATTAGAAAATGGAAGACATACAAGACCACTGATAATCTCCCTCGATCTGGGGCTCCACGCAAGATCTCACGCCGTGGGGTCAAAATGATCAGAAGAACGGTGAGCAAAAATCCCAGAACCACACGGGGGGACCTAGTCAATGACCTGCAGAGAGCTGGGACCAAAGTAACAAAGGCTACCATCAGTAACACACTACGCCGCCAGGGACTCAAATCCTGCAGTGCCAGACGTGTCCCCCTGCTTAAGCCAGTACATGTCCAGGCCCGTCTGAAGTTTGCTAGAGAGCATTTAGATGATCCAGAAGAGGATTGGGAGAATGTCATATGGTCAGATGAAACCAAAATAGAACTTTTTGGTAAAAACTCAACTAGACGTGTTTGGAGGAGAAAGAATGCTGAGTTGCATCCAAAAAACACCATACCTACTGTGAAACATGGGGGTGGAAACATCATGGTTTGGGGCTGTTTTTCTGCAAAGGGACCAGGACGACTGATCCGTGTAAGGAAAGAATGAATGGGGCCATGTATCGTGAGATTTTGAGTGACAACCTCCTTCCATCAGCAAGGGCATTGAAGATGAAACGTGGCTGGGTCTTTCAGCATGACAATGATCCCAAACACACCGCCCGGGCAACGAAGGAGTGGCTTCGTAAGAAGCATTTCAAGGTCCTGGAGTGGCCTAGCCAGTCTCCAGATCTCAACCCCATAGAAAATCTTTGGAGGGAGTTAAAAGTCTGTGTTGCCCAGCGACAGCCCCAAAACATCACT
Organism: Notothenia rossii; assembly: GCF_949606895.1. NCBI lineage: Eukaryota > Metazoa > Chordata > Actinopteri > Perciformes > Nototheniidae > Notothenia > Notothenia rossii. The sequence continues at coordinate 61,734,308 of NC_136903.1, read as the reverse complement.
GCTCCAGAGGAGATCTGCATGGAGGAATGGGCCAAAATACCAGCAACAGTGTGCGAAAACCTTGTGAAGACTTAAAGAAAACGTTTGACCTCTGTCATTGCCAACAAAGGGTATATAACAAAGTATTGAGATGAACTTTTGTTATTGACCAAATACTTATTTTCCACCATAATTTGCAAATACATTTTTTAAAAATCAGACAATGTGATTTTCTGGATTTTTTTTTTCTCATTTTGTCTCTCATAGTTGAGGTATACCTAGGATGAAAATTACAGGCCTCTCACATCTTTTTAAGTGGGATAACTTGCAAAATTGGTGGCTGACTAAATACTTTTTTGCCCAACTGTATATGCAGTGAAATTCAGAATATTTGCAAGAGCTTAAAAAATGTTTTGTTCATGCATTTTTATACAGATACCTGTGAAACTGGTTAAAAAGTTGACCTACCTGTTGACCAGGTCCTGCAGCTTCTGCATGGGTTCAGGCTCTCCGTCTCGGCCACAGGTCAGAATCTCCCTGCCATCATACACCCTGATGATCCGGTCTGCTGTGTTTATGAGGAAGCAACTGCCGAAAACAGGACAACGAAATAAGATGTAGAATAAGAGACCGGGGGGGGGGGGGGGGGGGGGGGGGGAGAAGAACAGGAAGAGCTCTGCTGCCAAAACAGCGCTTTTTTTTTTTATTGAGACTCTTAGCCATTACCTATGAATCCCGTGAACATACTATATGAATCTGTACATAAATCAATGTGGAATTAGATACACCAAGTCTTTCATTTTGTATTAGCTTTATGTGTTTTCAGAGTCAGTTTGCTAGTTTTATTATGTTGTGTTTTTACAGGAAGGTTATGTTTTGTATCAGGGTATATGCAGGAATCATGAAGTCAAATTTAATACCTTTTAAGACCTTTTTTAAGACCCTTTCCATACATTTTAAGACCTCATCGCAACTTTGAGTTCTAACCGGTTACCTTGACGACACACTTTACCTCACATTTACTATATTGATTGTAAGATAGCACAACTAAACAGAGTGCAGACAGACTACTGAAGCCTCCTTTCCACATGAACTTCAACCTCTCTGTCAAGGTCAGGTTTAATGCAGTATGCTGCTTTTTTGCTTCTGTAGACTCTGTGCTCTTTCATTCCAGTAAAACTCCTCCGAAACCATTAGAAACCAGTATTTGACCAATAAACAAAACAATTGACAAAACATTGAACTATGAAATATATTAAACTTTGGTGAGCTTCAGCGGCCACATAATGCCATATAGGAGCTCCCTCAAAAATACCCAGGGGTTAAATTGGCCCGGCACATAGGACGATGCTCTGACGTCATCACTCTCGCACATTTGTCATTTGTTTACAAAAACCGATATATATGTTAATACTTTTCTCGTTCTTAATATAGACTATATTTTGGGTCGATATCGTGTTGACTTTACTTTAAAATAGCAGATCTCTGTGACCGTATAGTCTGGCTTAGTGAACATGTGTCTCTTCCTTGGAGGAGCAGCATCGCCTGGACTCCGCTGCTCCTTCGCGGCTCAGAGAGTCTGCACTGCAGCAGTGTGTGTCAGCGACGTGCAGTCAGGGGAGGCACGGATTGGCCATCGGGAGAGTCGGGACTTAAACGCCGCGGCTTTCTGGCTAGCACTTAGCATGTGGGACCGGACAGCTTTGATCCCCATCGACAGACGGCGCGCTATGCATGGGGCCGCCTTGAGGGGGTTTCCCGACATGTCGTTTCAGTCAATTAAAGGGTGTTTCATGTTGTCGTTGCTGTGGACCTTCTTAATACCTTGGAAAATGCCGTTTAATACTTTTTAATACTTTTTAATAGCCTTAATTTTCGCTAAATTGATTTATCAACTTTTAATACTTTTTAAGACCCCGCGGACACCCTGTGTATGTATTTATTTTAGTTTGGTTTTGTTATGGTCAGGTATAATGTCTCAGGAGTATTTAGCCACATATTCTTACAACAAATATTTGTGGAGAACTGTGGCCATGTTTAAATCTTTACATTTCAGGATTAAACTTGAGTTTGTCTTTACAATTAACATAACACCTGAACTAGTTGGTTAAATGGCATTTAATCAACTACAGTAAGTAAATTATTTCAATATTATGTAACTGTATAAGACTAGACTCCATGTGGGAAACAACAGCACAGCCGCATCTCCTGGAATATCAAGTCTAAACTATTTCTAGGTTCAATTGGCCATCGTTTATGATTTTGTGGTAGGGACATCTCATTGCAAACAAACAAAACCTGAAAGAATATACGATCATTTTTATGAATCTTTAATTGTTTCAGTTTAGTCTTACATTTTCTGAAAGGTAGACCCTCCAGAAAAACGTGATTCTGCGATCGCAGAATTTACCGCATAATCAGCAAAATGGCGCAGATTTTTAAAAGGCAGCATATTTATCAAAAGGCCGCATAATCCCCGCATTTTTCCACACAAAGTTGAGAAGAAAAAAAAGTTAACTCGTGTTGACGTGACATCATCAGCTCGCGCATCACAGAATGTAAACAACACTGTATAGAGTGAACGTGTGGAGCTCACACGATAGAGAAAACACCAAGATGAAAAAATCTAATCCATCTCATTTACCGACGAACATTTCTACTAAAGACCGGGCAAAAAGTGGGGGGAAACTATTCTGCACCCCGTGCAACTGTGTGTTGGAGCATAAGAGAACATCGACGTGACGACCCACTTTGATTCAATCAAACATTCGAAAATGCTTTCTGCTGCTGCGGACAAGAAAGCCATTCAACTCACGTTCACCGAGGGATCAACCTCCAAAACCCTTTCGAGGGCTACAAGAAATGAGGTGAGTAGCCTACAAGATTGAAGCTGCAGATAACGAACGAGTAAATGAAAACAGAATGAGGCGGAGAAGTGTGTGTGTGTGTGAGATTAAAATAGCCCAATTGCTTTTACAATAAATAAACATTGAATGTGTTTAATTGAATAGTAAAGGGGTTTAACGTTAGTGGCAGGTTGTGTGTGAGAGAGAATAAATAAGACAGCCCAATATTTAAAAAAACATTTATTATTTTTTCCCGCATATTTAGCATATTTCGCAACTTTCCTCAACTTCCCGCAATTTTACCGCATAAAATCACATAAAAACCCTGCATGTTTAATCGCATAATCAAGGGTTTTAGCCCGCATAATCAAGGAATTTAGCCCGCATAATCAAGGATTTTTGCCCGCGTTTTCTGGAGGGTCTAGAAAGGGTATCATATTCCTCTATTTTCAGTTTATAATAATATAACCTGAACCTTTTTGTTTTAGTTTTAGATGTATTTTAGAATAGTAACGATGAACCAAATCCGTGTAATCCACATTTTGTGTATCCAGCCAGCACGACACACTGAAAGACCTTCTGCTGCCTCTCACCTGCCCTTGCGTGCAAATTCAATGGATTTGATGGCGGTGGTGTTGCTGGTGCCTGTCGTAACTCTGAAGGAAGCCACCAGCTCCTGATTGGTTGTTTTCAAAACCAGGATCTGCAACAACAGGGACATGATGGTGAAGGAAACCAGCAAAAACCACTGGACAGCACTCACAAAACAAAGGAACAGCTTATGGTTAAACATTTAATTGGAGAAAAATGTATAAAGTTGGGATTAAGTTATTTATTCTGAAGAACAGAATAACAATTAAGGAGAAATCTCTGGCCTGCATTGATATCTGCTTGAGTGTACATGTACATATTCAAGCACTGAGCTTTTTTCTCTCAATATTCATATTGGAAAACTGTGCAATAAGTTCTGTCTGACCTTTCCTTTGGCGTTGCCTGTGTAGATGTACTGCCCCCGCCTGTCGAAGGCAGCCACCACATTGAGGTCTGAGTCGTCGTCCACTGGCAGGACGACGTGTTTGGAGTCTGAGAGTGTCAGCAGGACCGGCGCTGACTTCATGGGACACACCAGCACTTTGTCCCTAAAACACACACACAGATTCTTGTTATAGCAAGGTGTATTAACACTTGTGCAAAAGTTGCTCAAATGTCCTTAAAGGACAAATATAACAATATAAGTTGAGTTTAATTCACATTCTGTAAATTAAATACTAAGGGAATTCGATTTTTTCACAGTCTGGGATATGTCAAAGATTATGACAGTTTATTTTTGTGCAGGTTAAGATTGTAAATTATAAATAAATACAATTCCAACTTTTTAGTTTAGAAGACTTTCTTAAGCTTCTAAAATGCAAAAATTATATTTATACAAATATCACTTTATCAGTTTTTAATTAACAAAACGAAATAACTTTGCTTCACAGTCTGGGGTATGTCGATGTATTTACATCATTGTCACTCAGATGCTGTCAGCTCACTCACATGTCTCTTGGATGGCACTGCAGCTTGAGGATGGGTGAGGGGAAGCGGAACCTCTGATCACAGTCTCCAGTCAGGACATCCCACTGCGAGACGATGTTGTCTGTGGAGGCACTCACCAGCTTGTGGCCGTCTCGACTCCAGCTGCTCACAGACAAATACCATAATTAGTTCCTCATTCAAATGTTACGGCACAGAACATTTGGGTACATGATGGAGCTGACAAAGCAGGTAGAAAGTGGATGTTTGAGAGTGTATGTGTCTCACCATAAAGAGCAGACCGGGTGGATGTGTGCGCTGATGATTTTGGCGATGCCCCGTGTGAGGAAGTCCCAGATGACGATGCGGCCGTCGTTGCAGCCCACAGCCAGCAGGGTGCCCCAGCGGTTGAAGGTGCAGGTGAGGGCCATACTGATGCAGTCAAGGGTGCCATCTGCCTCCTAACAACACACACAATGAAACACAACCATAGTGTTTGCATTAGTCTAGGGGTTCCATGTGTATTATTGTTTTGATTGATTTTATTGCACAAATATAACCAGGATTTTTTTTGAGCTCATGTAGTGTGTACATTAGGAGCTGCTGGTTGCTTACCTCCGGGTAGTTCTGCCCGAAGGATTCTACAAAAGGAAAAAGAAAAAGAATTCAAAAAACAGAGCAACAGTCTTCCAGGAAGTGCCAGCTGGCTCAGAAACACAACACACATATTCTGTGTGCTACAGCAGAGCCTTGGAATAGGATGTATTTATTTGAACAGAGATCACTTTTATACGCATGGGATTAAAGACAGATATTCATTACATATGCATCGAGAAAATGAGTATGTCATATTCACCAGAAAGAAGCAGGAAGTTATCCATGAGTAAAGAGAGAATTCTTCAAGTTTTATCCAAAGTCTGAGCCAGTTATTAATAAGAAAGAACTGTATGGATGGACATTTACAAGAGAAAAAAAATGTACCCAATATTAGCTTTCAAGTTTTCACCAACAAAACGGTGAAACAACCAATTTACAACATAACTTTAGAATGATCATACAGGAGAGTGGACAAGAGGAAGAGTCGGATTTTTTGAATAGATATTTAAGTGCACTTATTGCCATTAAAACAAGAGCACTGCAATCAGTTACTGTGCTCATATTGGCTAATCCTCAATAAATCTTTGTTAAAATAATGAATACAAAACTGACCCTCTCCTCAAAGACACTGAAGCTGAAGACGTTTTCTGTTTCTTTAAGTGTAGTTATTCATGTATGTAAAATGTGGTCTTTGATTCAATAACAAAATGTATTTATGCAATTTGCACTTATTTCTCCTGTTTGTATCTCAATATTGATTTTTTTTTTACATTGTTTCCCCTCCATGCGTATAATCTTTCTGAATGGTAACGTTACCCCCTGTCAGATGGAGCAGCTGTGCATTGTTTATTTCCTCATCATTCTAATAACTGTAAGAGCTTGGAAGCCGTGGAGGAAAAAATATTATTAGATATAATTATTATTATTATTACAAGGTAAGGGAACGGTCTGTTACTATCACATGAAGAAACATTTAATTCAAACACAATAAGAGACAATGTACCTAGGCTAATGTTAGCTTGCAGCAACATGTAGCTGCTACTATCTTTTAAAGCAGCGTTTACATTGATGTAAACATATTACAATGCATAGAGTTTAAAAAGAGATACGTTATAAACATATGTAACACACCTAAGCGGGTTTATTATATTCACAAATGTATTTATATTTGCCTCTTCTGGGTTGATGTTAGCATGCTAGGCTAACGTACAATGCTAACCATAACAAGTAGCCTTACAGCGACACCGATTAAAGAAATGTGGGATCTATTTAAAACTAAAACAAAAAGCGGTATTTACCAAGCAGATCTAGATTCATTGTTGGACGACAGAGGATCCCAATGTCTTTCAATACTTTACTTCACAGAGTATTTGTAATAAAGTTCACTCGTATTTATTTCTGATGCTAGTAACGGAGAGACTGGCGCCGAGCCTCCAGTGAGGACCCCAAACAATGCGTCGTAAAACATGCCTGAACAAAATGCCATTATTACAAGCGTAACATCCATCACTGCACATTTATACCTCACTTATACGTTTTCAAGAAAGAGAAGGAACTTTGCATTGAGATAATAACTAAAACATAAATCAAATAAGATCAGCAAATGAAAAAGAGCTGTTAAATGGTTAATTTCAAATCCAAATATGATGACCTTTTATTTATGTCAAGCCCTGGCATGTTGTATTTTATTTTGTGTTCATCCAATCATTTGATATATATGTAACTGTATATCTGTTGAATTCGTAGACGTATATATGTATATTTGTGTTGTACCATTGGGCTGTTAACTGGTTTAAAATAAATACAATAAAAAACAAAAATGTTCTGGTAAAACCAATGTAAGTTGCATTATCAACCACACATCGAATAAGAAAGTCGAATCAAATACAATTTTGATGTGCTTTTTACTGTTTTTACATGTTTCCAATGTATACTACTTTATAGGCTACTTCTACTCACTACATTTGACAACTTAAATTACTGATTTCTAGTTACTTTGCATATTACAATTATTATTACAAAATATAAAACAGCGAATGAATTTGGGATATATTGTTATTGTTTAAACTGCACATTAAAATCTAAAGTAACTTAAATGACCTCAACTTTTACTTGCTACAGCATTAAAGTAATACAGGCATCAATCAAGTACCTATGTTTTCTGTATCTATGGGCACAGGTGACAGTGTTCATTCTAATCTGTTCTTATGAGTGGATAAAAGTTTCAACCAACATCAACATGCAGCACCTGCCCTTGACTCTTATCTGTACACTACCTTCTATATGTGACTCTATACAGGCCTGCATGTAATTATGTGTGTGTGTGTGTGTGTGTGTGTGTGTGTGTGTGTGTGTGTGTGTGTGTGTGTGTGTGTGTGTGTGTGTGTGTGTGTGTGTGTGTGTGTGTGTGTGTGTGTGTGTGTGTGTGTGTGTGTGTGTGTGTGTGTGTGTGTGTGTGTGTGTGTGTGTGTGTGTGTGTGTGTGTGTGTGTGTGTGTGTGTGTGTGTGTTTGTCTAGCATAAGTCTCTCACACTGAAAGAACCAGTTGTGACTGCTGCTGATTCAGGATCCGGGGCTTCATCAACAACCGCCCACAAGGAACTTCCTGTTTTCACAATGAAAGCTCAAAAATAAATGTGCCCTCCTAGGTGATGAAAACACACTGTATTATACAATAGAAAACCCCCCAAAAGACACTTGATACAACTTAATGCATATACGACATTACTGGATAAATAGGAGAATATAGGTTCCTTGGTTAAAGAACATGACTGTTGCAGTCAATTTTCTTATGGGGGGATCGGTTGCTAATTATACAACTAAAGACAATAATATGTTAAATATCGTTTACAATATGTATTTGAATGCACGAAGTCAGATGTTTCAACTTATCCCAGCACAGACAGTTTCAAAACAATCAGTGTGAAGTTAAAACACACTTTAAATTTCATTCACTTTTGACTCTTATCTCAATCAGCATACACTGTAAATTGTAATAGTGCCCCTTACTTAAACAAAATAGTGACATCAACTGATATCTACATTATTTGTTAACTTAACTCAATACAACAAAGTTAAATCTACTTTTAGTTTTCTGAAAATATGCATTACTATTATAATGTAATTATATTTATCTATACATAAATGATATAGGGTTTTTAATTTATTCAGCAATATTAGTCAAATAACAGTGAAGTTGAGTTCATCTATGAACATGGAGACATTGAGTCAATGTGCAGCTAGCAGGGCAAAATGTGATCGCAGAAAACAGCTTAAGTAAAGTCCTAACAATTCCTATTTCTGATTATGTATTTATCTTAATGAAAATAAAGCTGCATTTATAAATGAATGTTAGTTGGAGATATATATAATCTATGTGTCTATATTAATTTTACTTTATTTTTATTCTCCAGAACACACACACACATTTTTATTCGTCCTGTGTTGTACAAATCAGGCGCAAATATACCATCATATTCAGCCACAATCTTTTACTACTATATCAAGATGAAAGTAAACGTCTTGTTTGGAGAAAAAAAGATCCAAAGAGGGCAAAAGGGCGTATCTGCAGATATCTGCTGTACTTAATGGTTTTTCTGTGGCTACCTGAACAATTCTGGATGAAAACAATTCTTACAAAGAAAAGCAGAGAAAAAGAAAAAAAGAAAACTGACTATTCAAATCAAACAAATAGAGATTTATTTTATTTCTGTATCACTTTAGTGTTTCTGTGTATTTCACAAGGCCTGCTGTTCAACTAGGATATGGCCAACCAACTATCAGCATCCAACCAGTATTTTAGTGTATGCTGTCTAACTGAACACACCTGCTGCTGCATTGAAAGCCACGTCAGGAAAGACTCTAGTTTGTTCAGCACGATTAATACATAACTCATAAGTATTACATATTTAAGGTTACTTCAACTACGATTACTTGTATGAAAATTAACAAAACAAACAATTAATGGCTTTTTTTCAACAAAAATAATCAACAGATTAACCCAAAATAAATAGTTTAGACTACAAGTAAAACATTTAAAATCTGAAGTCAATAAACTAATGGAAACAAAATCACGTTCTAACAGAGAAGTATAATGTAAGTATTTGTACATTGCATAAGATAGTCCACCTCATCACTGCTACAGGTTTTAATTTGAAGGGTTTAAACGGAAGTACAGTGCGGTGTATGCGTGTGTGTGTGCGCGCCCATGATTGTGTGCGTGTGTGCGTGTGCACGCGCAGTGAAGACGCCACGTCGGCAGAACCAGCAGGGTAAAAAGAGAGCTGCGTAGCACAGCCTGTAACTGTGTGTGTATGTGTGCTTGAGAGGAGAAGTTGAAAGCAGCAGATTTTTAAGCGATAAAGGCGTGAAGAAGAAAAACCGAAGAAGAAGAGATCGTTAAACAGCCAGAACAGCACACACCGAAAACACATTTATTTCCTCAGAGTTTGTCTCGGAGGCTGAAACAGAAGCTGCTCCTCTCTCAAGTTTCTCTGCCAGGTGTGTTAGTGGGAGAAGCACTGGGAACAATGGTGAAGGTAAGGACTAACCAGCATCTTTATTAACGGTTACATATCTGGAAACGTGTCAAAAATACTAGGCTACGTGTAATGGTGGGGTTCTAACAGCATGCGAGCTATGTGACTGTAGTTTTTTTAGCAGCAAGCTACATGCGTAATGATGTGGAAATACAAAATGACAAGAGCTCTTTTTATTAGTTTTCTCTCCTTCAGGAAATGTGGCCTCTTCCCTTCGGAAAAGTGTATTTATTTATGTCTAGCATTATTAAAGTGAGGCCTCACAGCTTGCTGCTCATTTTACTCATCAAACTCTTAACCAGCAGTGACTAATCCTATTTTAAAACTCCCCTTTTTTTACATTAGTTAAATTCTTCCAGACTCAACAACATTTTTCAGAAGACTTGCAGCCCTGTTTCCTAACCTTTTTGGATCTAGACTATTTTTTGTGGCTTCCAAGAATTAGACAATTAAGGGGGTGGGGTGATGGTTTGCGAGATTATTCATATAATAGGATATAGCACATCTATTTTTAAGCGCGCGAAAGTATGCATTGATTTTAAGCCTCTACGTGTCATTTTCTCATCAAGGAGTCATTTCATTTCAAACCTTTATTTATCCAGGTATATCCCATTGAGATCATTGATCTCTTTTTCAAGGGAGACCTGCTCAAGTAGGTTCCAAATGAAACATAAAAACAGAACAACAAAGAATGGTCATGGTTTCAATTCAGCTTCTCGACTGTAAAAAGAGGGTTCATTTAAAGGGCCACAAGTCAAAAAGGTTAAGACCACTGACCCATAGTGACATGGCACCAGTTAGGTCATTCTCCTGCTTATGTTCAGTGTGACAGCCATTTATTTTACATCAAAATGTATGATAAAAAAAAACACGTCTGTCTTATCATTTCATCATCAGTTATGCTGCAACTAACGGTTATTTTCACCATCTGTTCAACTGCTGATTACTTTCTAGATGTGTCCATATGTCAAAAAATAGAAAAACGAATTTTTAGTTTCTCAACGTCCAAGGTTATGTCGTTAGATATCTCAAAGCAAGACTTAAAATGAAAAACAATGTGTGAGGTGACCAGTGTGTAGTTTTGGTTAAGGACTTAATTAAAGGGGTTTACCATGAACACACAGCACTGACTCAGGAATATTCACACACTGTATTCATTGAGACTTCAAATAAATGTAAGTAGAGCTGAGTTTGGTGTAGTGCTGACACCAATGCCAGCATTTTGCCTCTATTCGATACCATGCTTAAAAAAAAATAACGTTAAATTGACAGTTAAACATTTGGTGTTGCACTTCTATAAAAATAATAGTCATATGTGAAAGAGAGATGGCGGTATCTGGCCTTTTTTTCTATTCCAACATTTCCCACAATGCAGCTGGCTTGAATCTTTCATTAAACCCATGCATGTTAACAGCTGTAGGTAACACACATATTTCAAACCTCCAATTTCTAGGGCCAGTTTTTTATAAAACGTATTGACATTTTCTCTAAACATAGTTGAGATAACGCTCACGACATCACTGTGACATCACAGGGTTATTTCACATGCTGAAAGAATTACCACTGGAGAATTTTATAAAACCGTGTCCACAGGACTAAATGCGTTACATGTTTTTAAATATTGTCTAAATTAATAAAATATTGAAGTCAATAACTATCTGATCAAGGAATGAGGGAACATGGTAATGAATATGACTCAACTTTTATTTAATAATTATTTTTGTGTTAAATAAAATGAACCCTAAAACTCTTTTCCCCTGATTCTTTGATGATGATTTAATTGCATGGGAGTTTAAGCCATATGTTATGTTGTTTAGTAACAACATAATCTCCTAAAATGCAAAACAATATATAAGCCTGGTGTTTCTTTTCTTTTTACAATACTGATGATCCTGGGAACATTTATTTTATTGTTTATTTTTACCCTTTTTTCTTTACTCAGATTTGGTATTGTTATTTTAAGTTTGAACCATGCTCTGTAAAAAAATGAAATGGTCAAAAAAACCTGAATCCTGGGGTTTTCTTTGTTTTGCAGAATGTGAACACCGTTAACGTGGAGCCACAGCCAGGGACCACAGCGGCCCCCGACGAGGCCGAACCCGCTGACAGTCAGCCTGCAGAGGGTAAGCAGATCACCCCCCCCCCCCCACCGCTGGGAACATGCTCCAATCTGTGTTCACGCTGCTATTTCAGAAACTGAGGGTTTATCAGGGGAGTATTTCTGTTTGCGTGTGAGCGGCTGCAGCTCCAAACCTGCTATTAGTGTCCCAACGAGAGACCCTCTGCTACACTTCATTCCCCGATGCCTCTCAGAAAACACCTTTGCTGTTCATGGAGTGTTGTGTTTTCAGTGTCTGAGGACAGCTTACTCACCTGGTGAGTTTAGAGATCAAATCATCTGGGGAGTTGTTGAAAAATCTCAGACAAACTGTGACCACTAATTGCACATGTCCTCTTAATGAATGCTGCTATTGTTATGGTTCTATGTCATGTACTGTTTGTTCATACTACACCCATCATAGCAGCTCAGTGAGAAATTAGCTACATGTTGATGCTCAGGAGGTTTAACGTTTACTCTGTTCACCATATTAGTTTAGCGTGTAAGCATGCTCAAATATGCTAACTAACTCTAAACACAAAGTTTGGTGCGGCTGAAGGAAATGTTGTTAGTTTTGTTAGTAAGTATTTGGCACACCAAATATTTTACCTGATAAAAGTTAACTGCTTTTATTTATATGAAATGATAATATATCCCGTGTTTAATGTCCCCGTGAGGAGACGTGTTAACCATATATTTAAGTTTATCTTCCCAGCATATAGCCAACTGATGGTGAGAGATGTTTACTCAAACCTTCTCTGTCAGATTTGGGGCCAAGATAGTTTTCTTGACTTAGACAGCAATATATCTTGACAGTTGCTGAACAGATTTGTATCTTTCAGACTGCATTTAAAACCTTGCTCCCTGAGTTGCTTTTGCTATTCAAACCGCAAACACAGGTCTTCTTAGCAATCTTTTAGAATGAGTATTCTGAGACCATGCTTTCTTATTGGTACTGTAATACTTCTAAGAGATATGTTGTACTTTATTAACATTTGATTTAACCAGGAGTATTGCAGGAGTCCTGAACATTCAATGATTGAAACCCGCATTTCCTCCAATGGTCACTTCAGACCGGCTAGAAAAAAGACTCCTTAATCGATCTTTCATGGCCAACTGTACAGCAGAAGTTTACACATTTACAGACTGGTCCAAAAACAGTTTTGGTCTATATATCATATAGCTAATATCCCTGTTTATGTCAACTGCTCAATGGGGTGTTTCTTTTATGTTATTATTATTTTTTAAAAATACATTAAAGCCTAAACTCATACATTGGTAGGGTTGGAGCCTCTGGATGCTGTCTCATGTTTATGGTGCCTGTTTTTAGATTATTCAGGAGTTACACTCCAGCTTCACAACAAACTAATGGGTGACATCACAGTAGCGCAACCAGTCTGTGGTTTTTAGCCCAATTCACTCACAACACTGAGTTTTACCCGCTTGAAACCAAAACTCAGACAAACATGATTAGTTGATCTCACTCAAATAAAAACCAATACCAAAAATCCTTTTTCCAAAAGATTCTGCATTAAGAGTTTTAAAGTTATAGTTTGAGCATTGGTCGAATAAAGCAATAATACTCCTACAAACTAAGTATCCAATGTGTGTTCGCAGAGACTTTGGTATTGATGCTTCTTGTATGTCTTCAGATCTCGGTAAGGACCACGTGGTTGCTGCTCCTGGGATGATGTGGCGTGTGACCGGCGGCCTCTTCAACGTCACTAAGGGGGTGGTGGGTGCAGCGGTGGGCGGGGTGGTCTGGGTGGGCGGAAAGAGCCTGGAGCTCACCAAGACAGCCGTGACCACCGTGCCCTCCATGGGGGTGGGGCTGGTGAAAGGCGGGGTGTCTGCCGTGGCCGGGGGCGTGTCCTCGATGGGCTCGACGGTCGCCAGCAAAGTCCCCTTCACAGCCAAGAGGAAAGACAAGGCGGAGTGATGAAAATGATGAAGATGATGATGATGATGATAGACTTGCCCCGCCCTGAGCCAACAGAGAGATACTGTCAGCTGATCTCTGTCTGCCAATCAAACTCCTCTGTGCCTTCTGACGCCTTTCTCTGGCTTGAACATGATCCAGACTTTCATGCCAACACACTACACTCAGCACCGAGACATTCAGCAGTTCAACGATAACAACAACATGGGGCAACCCATAAAACTCACTGAAAACGTTTCATACAGAACTCCACATCGAGCGGGCTCTGTATGCCTGGAAGTGATTATTTTGCTCCAGGCAGATCATATGGACTTCAACAAGTGGGGGATGACTTCATGAATATTTGTATCTGTTTGCAATCCAATCGACTGACGCTGTCCTCTTTTCTTCTCTTTACATATATTTAGTGATATTCTTCTGAATTAAGATGCTGATTCTAAGCTTTTGAAGTACTTTTGAAATATGTGTGTTGATAAAAATGAAAATGTTTCAGTGTTTTTGCAGCGAGGGATCCTCCGCAGGAGCCCCGCACGGAGTTTCTCTCTGCCGAAACATTTGACTGTAGATACAATCAAGCACACCAGCGTGTGGCGCAGGTCGTTTCCACAGATACATACATTGTTGACATGTTTGTTCTCAATATGTGTTGGACCATGAAAAGTTGACTTTAAGGAAAGATTCAGCAGCATTTGATCACTAAATGTTTATTTGAGAGGAAACATTTCCCAGTGTTGTCTGAACTTCTCATTCCGTGAACTGTGCCTTTAATCAGGAACTGTGGTGCAGGTAACATGCGTGAACCTGTACATGCAATATCAGCATTTCAATGCAACATGTGGAGTGAATGGGAGCTGTTGCTGATGGGAGTGAACAATGTGAATGTCTTGTATGTGTTTTGTTTTCCCAATATATCAATAAAGTAGTTTCAAAGTTTAAAGCTGCTCTTTGAAGTTTTTTTCATTGAAAAAAGTTATTTGTGTGGGGTGTATTTCTTTCTCATACATTTTGAGCTGCATAGTTAAGTTGATTAGATTAGAGGTCCACTATTTTATTTATTGGTAACTTTCATTGAAATGTATTTGCTTGAGTTTTTTGTGGAGAAAAATCTCTAATTCCAGCTTCTTAAATGTGAATAGTTTTATTTTCTTTCATACAACTAGAATTGCAAAGTTAAATTGAATATTTTGATATGCACTTAATTAAACACATAATTTCTTAAAGAAAAACACGTTAGAATTCTCAAATGTTAGCTTCTGAAGTGTGAATAGTATTATATATTTTTTCTTCAATATTTGATTGATTAATAGATTAGTTGTCTACATTTAAGTTATATCAACACATATGTATATAATTGAATCATTGAAACAACACCACGTCAATCACCAGGAAAGCCCAGCGGCGCCTTTACTTCGTCCGAAAACTGAAGAGAGCTCCCACACCCATCATGCTCTCCTTCTACCGAGGCGCCATCGAGAGCATCCTCAGCAGCTGCATCACCTTGTGGTTCGGAAGCTGCACAGCATCGAACCGCAAGACCCTGCAGCGCATTGTGAACACTGCTGAGAGGATCATTGGTGCCTCACTCCCATCACTCGACATGTATAGCACCCGCTTCACCCGCAAAGCACTCAGCATGGTGGGTGACCCCTTCCATCCCTCTAACTGCCTCTTCACCCTCCTGCCCTCAGGGAGAAGGTTCCGCAGCCTGAGGGCGAGCACCACCCGACTGAAAAACAGCTGCGTCCACCAGGCTGTCAGGAGGCTGAACTGACTCTCTCCCTTCTCTCCCCTCTATCTCACCTCTCCACCCTGCCCCCACTGGACCGGGACTTCAACACCCCCCCCCACCCACACACACACACACACACACACACACACACACACACACACACACACACACACACACACACACACACACACACACACACACACACACACACACACACACACACACAACAATCCAGCACCAGTCACTTTTTACGCTGCCAGTCACTTTTTACGCTGCTATTTGTGTAAATAAATTGGGGTATAGGTATGTATATACATATTTTATTTATATTGTATATCCTTTATTTTTATTTTTATTTTATACCTCGGGACTGTGGGAAACAGTATTTCGATCTTTCTGTGTGTATAAACATATTTTGAGATTGACAATAAAGTTGACTTTGACTTTGACGTAATATTCAGCTTTGGAAAGAGTCCCTTTCCCTTCTCTTTTAGCTCATCCTGCATTAGAGGAACATTTGGAATGTTATCCAGAATCATAGAACTCCAGCTGTGGATGTTTAACCAAAGAGCACATTTTATTCTTTTTGGATAATTCAATATTCCTACAAAAAACGGTCTGAAACCAAACCAACTTTCCTACACTTAATTATTAATGAAATCAACAAAGCACCATCTTAACTTATGTTAAAAACAAGAAAAACTATTATAACATATGATACGATACAATACTTCTTTGTTGGATGAAGTGTGAATTTGTTTGTTTTTTTGCTGCTCCATTTGCAACAACAACATTTAAGACAAGAAAGAAGGGAACAGACATTCAGCAAAACATTACCATGTAAGTTATTATATATGATAACTATACAATTTAATCCATGTAAAGTGTAATTTTTCCTTCTTTTGTGTCTTTCTTGTTGTTTTTATTTATTTATGGGTTTATTTGTACATTATGAACACGTGGAAGAGCACCACCTGTAGTTACCTGTATTCAACACGAGGGGCCAGCAGCGTCCTCGCAGTGCTGTTTAAACTGCTGGAAAGGGAAACCGAGCAAGATAACCCGGAAAAGAATGTCTGCGGTGTCCACATGTATCACCCTGTAGACATTTGTAATGTTAGTGAAGTGATATAAATGAGTTTAAACTGCCATATCAACAGTCGATAAGTATTATAGGTGGTTAAAGGTAAGATAGTTTTATTTATTTTGAAAACGTCTTTATTTTTTTCAGCGTAGAAGAGAGAACACGACTTTATCAAAACTTTATTAAATTATTAAACACAAGCTGCTGTAGTAACATTGTATGTATCCAACAGGACTAACGAACCTCTATCCCGAGAGCCCGTTTGTATTGTTTTTGAGATTTGAAATTACCTATACATGTTGGGCATATCAGCCCGACCCAGCAGTACTTTGACTTTGTTGTGTCAAGGATCAGAAGATCTAATGTTATAGATTTCTAAACGGAGGAGTTTTTAATAAGTGCTGTCATTAGTTGTGTAACTCTATGCTGCAGTGTTGTCCAAGCTGATGGTTGGTGCAGTGGTGTAGTGGGCACCCCCACTTATTTAAAGCATGATTTTTTTTTAACAGTCTAATAAATATAAAATCATTGCCAGTGTTATCAGTTGCAAGTGTGTATTTGTTGTAATAATGACGAAAACATAATAGGCAGATTTCACAGTAATTATAATAAAAACGTAGCTAAAACATTTATGCAACTTGATTTGAAGCGTTTGTGTGTGTGTGTGTGTGTGTGTAGGGTGACCAGGTGTCCCGATTTGCGCATTTGAGTGACAGTCGCGCAGAAAGGCCGGATCGGTTCGCTGACGGCCGGCACCGCCCTTTATTATTATATTGTTTAAACGGCATCATGTTGAGCTGACAGACGACACAGATCTCCACAGTGTACCCCCTCCGTTGAAAGTTCACGAGCGCGTCCATAGTGTCTCCCCCCGCCCTGTCCACCCAGTAAAAAAATCCCCACTACACCAGTGGTTTTGTGTCTTAAATCAGAAACCGTGTGAAGATGCTGAGTGATTTTGAGGCTGAAGAGCTGCTCTCCTTCCTCACCCCTGAAGCACGTCCCGATGTCAAAGGTCACACCACCTCCTACATCCTGGGACTCTCTGGAAACCGGTAGGATAATGATGATGATGATATTAATGTTTTCTTTTTAAAATGTTCTTTATATTTTGAATATAATCTATTACACAGTCGTTTCACATATTACATCTTTTTTTTTTAATGCATTTAATTCCATTTTACAGCCTAGCTCAAATGTTTTTATAATATTAGATTTGTATTATTTAAATTACTTTCTTTTTTAAATGGAACATTTTCTTATCGATTATATATCCAAAAATATAAAAAACAGAGTAGGCTGGTAATGTGATATGACTCGCATTAAATTCTCACTTATTTATATTTGACAAACTCAGAAAAATTCTTTATTGCACGGGAAAAAATGTGAATATTTATTTTTACTTTTAACTTTTTTTTCTTTATGAAATTTATAAATATGATTTTTACAGTGTTTTAGTAGGATAGTAGTATTTTAAAGTGTCAAAAATATAATAATCAGACCCGGCAATAGAATAAATCAAGTTTCACTTTAGTTTTTCAAGTAACTCAACTCTAACTCACTCAGCATCATCAAGGTTATCTTTTAGGAATATGAGCATGTCCACATTTCCAGGTGGAAGCTGGGATGTTTGGGCGTTTTACAATATCCCCTACTGTGGAAAAAACTCTCTTGCTTGGTACTGATGTTGCTGGGACAGAGAGATATGCTTTGGCCATCGGTAACAGCATTGGGTAAAACTGTGCATTGTCTCTCCACCACTTCAAAAACAATACCGTTTTTGCCAAGAAGGTGAGGCTTATTGACATGGCGAGATATAAATATACTGTTGGTACTTGTCAATGTCTCTAGGTATGCACATGTAGCCCTGTAAATAGGATGTCCTTTTTTGTTATCTGTTGTTTTATGTTCATGTTGTAACCTACTTGTTGCCATGTTGGACAGGTCTCCCTTGAAAAAGAGATCAAAGATCTCAATCGGACCATCTGGTTGAATAAAGGTTTAAAAAAAAAAATCAAAAAATATATTGTTACATCCCTGGTGGTATGTCATCACAGTGTGTAATATAAAGGAAAGGAAATATAAAGAAAGTAGGATCACCCTGACTAAATATAACATGAAATACTTTATATTGCTGATTTCCTGCTAGCAGATAACTGATTACTCCATCTTTTCTTTTTTAATGTTTGTTTTCAGGGATGGCTGCCGCTTCCTCCGCACCAAACCGGACATCATTACTGCCCTGTTTGCTCTGACCTCTGACCCCTCCATTGCTATTGCGAAAGACTGTTACTTCACCCTCATCAACCTGTCTGCTGACGAGACTCTGCACCAGGTGATCAGCAGAGCCCGGTCTAAATTCACCTATTAGTGATGAACTATTCACAAGTAGCTCAACTGTTTGATAAAAGAAACAATGTGTGCAGGATATAACAATGCACATAACTGAGCTGTGATATGTGTGGTCTTACAGGTGTGTGTTTCTGTTTGCTTCTCTCGCAGGTTTTGTTAACAGATATCAAAGTTCTTCAGGTGATGATGAAGAAGGTTCTGGATCCTGAGTTTGTGTTTTCAGATCAGATCTGCAGCATCCTGTCCAACCTGACCCGCCATCTGAAGACCTGCAAGATCATGTTCAAGGTTTGTTGATTCAACGTTTAAAATGTTCAAATCAGGGGAGCAATATATTTTAAATGCACAATATGTGTCAAAACATCAGTTAATGTGTCTATTGTTTTTGTTTTTAGGGCTGGGTTTAAAACATCACAGCGCTATGAACTGTGGGTAGTTAAATCAGGCAAAGTCTGCGTAGATGGGGCTGTATGGAAAGTGTGCGTAAAGGGGTTTAAAATGTCCAAACAACACCCTCACATTTCACAGCTTTAAGGCCTCTTCGTCTGTTAGTGTGGACATTGTAAATGCAGTGAGCTGTAGGGATGGGTACCGAAAACCAGTATTAAATGGGCCCCGGGGCTGAATTATTAAAGACAGTGGTACCGTTAAGCGCCGACGTTATCGGTCTTTTATCGGTACTGGAGACATTTAAAAAATATGTCATATGTATTATTGCTACACAAACATTATATTGCAGTTTTAGTGTCGCTAACTCCGTTTCCAATATGCAGAAATCTATGATTCTTTTTAGTATTTTCAATCTCTCCAATCCAGCCGATAGATCTCTCTTCCCCATCTGTGTGCGAGGGGGCGGGGCAGTTTACACACACGCAGCTGCTACATGCAGCAAAAGTGCACCACATTCAGACGGAGAAATGCACCGTTTTCGACTGTCTTTCTAGTAGCGCTGTAGCCCCCCCATCCACGAGTAACGTTTCCACGTCAGGTATATTATGTATGCTAGCAGCAACATTAACATTTAGAGTTAACTCAATGATACAAACATAGGTTAATGATTAGAGGTAACTGAGTTATTTATTTTGTTAAAGTTTCAGCTATTCTGTTTACAGTTCTGTTATCAGATTATTTGATACGATTTGTTAAAACATTGTTGTTTCTTTTGATGTGAAATATTATGTATTTAATTTAAATAAAAAGCAATGTTAGTTTTGTTCACAATTAGTTTAGTTAGTTTACCTTGTTTTTTTTCTCTAAAAGAACCGATAAGAGTACCGTTAAAAGACCGGATCAATAAGCGGTATCGATAAAAGTAGTAGTACCGTTAAAACCTTAACGATACCCATCCCTAGTGAGCTGTTCCTGTACAGGTCCACAGAGTTTCTCAGGTCATCAAATGAAGCGCTCCTGGTTGAGCCCTGCAGGATGCTGACGGGTGTTTCTTCTCTGTCTCAGGTCCTGCAGGAGGATGTGGGTGTAGCGAAGCTGGTGGAGATCTTCTGCGCTGAAAGTTTCAACAAGAAGGCGAAGTTCCACCACCTTGGTCCTCTGCTGTCCAACCTGACGCAGCTGCCCGAGGCCCGGAGCTTCATGATGGACAAGGACCGGTGAGTGATCTCAGGACGAGCACTGAGGGTCTGACAGAGGAGGACCTGTGGCTGGGAATTTAGGGTTCGAAATGTGTAGAAGAAACGGATGAGACCAAAATGTTTTGAAGCTTCAGCTGGTGTGAGCTTTGGTTTCGCATTTAAATTGTCATATACCACCAACAAAGCTTGCTATGCGATTGATATTTATTTTATCTGTATCAATGAGGATGTTATGACTTTTTATTTGCTGACTATGTAAAAAAAACCTGAAACAGAAATGGGTCCAAGTGGTTGGGCCACATAAGGTCAATAGATGCAGAAAGCATTTGAGATTAAAGCTCTTTAAATCCTCAGTGAACATCCAATAGGAATGACTTCCTGGGAAAACCTTTCAAAGCAACCAATAAATGCACTTCATATGTTTTTCTGCTGGTAGTATACAGTTAAGGGATGTGTTAATGGACTTTAACTGTGTGTCAAACCCATGAGGTGAACCACATCTAAACATGTGCTTGAATGCATCATGTGTAAATAGACACAGTTCTGAAATATAATTTTCATTTGGTTGATGGGTCATACTGAACCAAAGAGCTTCATAACAGTCAAGTCGTTAATCCGCTAATATTCACAGTACATTTAATGAAATGTACCCATAATGACATCATTTGTCCTCACAGCTGCTGCAGCATGTCGTAATTAGCTGTGTTTGTTTTGCAGGTGTGTGATCCAGAGGTTGTTTTCCTACACTCAGTACCAGGCATCAGTGGTGAGGAGGGGGGGGGTTGTTGGGACCCTGCGCAACTGCTGCTTTGACCACGGTGAGACACAGAGAGACGCCATTAAGAATTACTTGCAGATCTGATAGCTACCTAATATATAAAAAGGGAAATGCTTCTAAGAAAATATATCAGCAACACATAGGGAATGTTCTTTACATTTGCCACAATTGTAACCTTGGATTCAAGAACGAAGTGATAATGATAAGACAAAGGTATTCAGGAACATTTTTGATTTATTTTTTAAACAGCTTTTTATTAAACATTGCTTTCTGTCATCTGGCCCTCTTCTTTATCTGTGCAGCCCATCATGAGTGGTTGCTAAGCGACGATGTGGACATCCTGCCCTTCCTGATGCTGCCGCTGGCCGGACCAGAGGAGCTGACGGAGAAAGAAAACGAAGGTGAGGCTCTCATTAGAAAATGTTCTGGTCCATTTAGGTTACCATTTATGCGTAGAACAAGTCTGGTGATATTTATTTGATTCCTTTATGTCTACAAATCCCAATAACAAAAAACATGAATGAATCCGGTAAGTATTGTGTATGTATCTAAATCAGGGGTCTCCGACCTTTTTTAGGATGTGAGCTACTTTCAAAGAAATAAAACAAGTCGTGAGCTACTTTTACGCCCTTTTTTTGTTTTTTGCAGTGTATATATTTAGCACATTTTAACATTATTATACGCTTACCTTTAACCTTTGTGTGCTGTTTGGGTCTGTGTGACCTGTTTTCAGTGTTTACTAAAAGAAAATGTATGCAATTAATTATTTTAACCTGCTTTATTTGGGGGTGGACCTCACATCCTCTGGGGGATCCGGGGGCATGCACCCCCGGGGAGATTTATTTTTAAATGTTGAAGTTAAGTGCATCAATCTGGTGCACTTTGAGCACAACATAAATGTATGGATACAGCTCTCAACATTGTGTTACCTAGTTAGCATTCTTTCTTTTTATTTATGCATATTTTACCAATCACTCCCCTTTTTAAACTGTTTCTTCTTTTTACTGTCCTATAGTAGACATTGGAATGATTTCTTACTTTATTTTTTACAACTATATCTAATAGATAAAGGTGTGCTCTCTCGCTCTCTCTCTCTCTGTCTCACTCGCTCACAGAGGCTGTGTGCTCCTCCGTGGCGATGACGGCTTGCGTTAAAAAATTATAATAAACATAATAATATTAATAATATTTGTAAAGTGGGGGGACACAAGTGGGATTTCGAAAAGTGTGAGGGACATGTCCCCCCTATCCCCAGTGGAAATTACGCCATGCGTGTGTGTGCGTCAAATGCAATAAATATATATGCAAGTTGCAACACACACAGAGTCAAACTCTGCCCCTCATGTGTTGTATAGGCTGGCGCGACTAGGCTGCTCAATGGGGCTGATGTGTTGATTCTGCCAGAAGGAAAAGTCAAACTCCTTATGAAGCGGTGAGCTGCCGCTCCACATTGCTTTTCTTCCCGACTGCAACGCTGGTCCCGCAAATCAAGCAAGAACGTGATTGGTCGATATTCATTGTGGGGATGGGGGGAGGAGGGGCGTTAGATATATAGAGTTGTAGTAAGTAGATAGAGTTCACTATGATTGATGTTTCGTTTTTGCATAGGGTAGATTATTTTCATTACATTTCCTTTTTTTTGTTGTTGTAATTTTTACATTTTGGATTTGCTTGGCGAGCTACTTATTGAGGGCTTGCGAGCTACCGGTAGCTCGCGATCGACGTGTTGGAGACCCCTGATCTAAATCCTGATATATCTTCTTCCTCTGTGCCATAAAGCTCAATGTTGTCCAAATACAAAAAAAAAATCATGTTTAACACTGTTTTGTGCTGTCCCAATTACTTACTATTGAGGATTAATCCGCCAGTGAAAATAGTCCCAGACGAACGCAGTATTTCAAGCTGTTAGAGTTACGCTTACTAAAGTTTACAAAGGGTTGATGGATGGACCCTAAAGTTGAAAACTCTTGTTTTACAACAGCAAGTTATCACGGCATAGAAGTGAAAACAAAATACACAAAAAATATATACTGTACATATCAACATTACAATAACGTATTTATATAAAGTCTAGAATACACAACAAAATAAAAATTTGAATACACTTTAATATGCTACTACAGCTACAATGTTAACGTGGATAACAATGATATCTACATTAGACAAGTGTGCAAAGTTGCTGCATTTCTTAAACCACTGAGCCCTTTTTTTGAAAACTAAAAAGATATATATTTGTGAATGTCTATTACCATGTTGTGTGTTCAGTTTGCACCAATGGGCTTGGGGCTGAGTGAGCAGGCAGGTGAGACAGTTTGAGACTCACTGACTCTAATAGAGGTGTTGTGATGTTCAGGTCTGCCTGTGGACCTACAGTACCTCCCCGAGGACAAGAAGAGAGAAGAAGACCCCGACATCAGGAAGATGCTGCTGGAGACTCTTCTACTGGTACAACACGACAAAGACAACAGTACATATAGACTCATGTTTTTATGTTTGGTGTTTCACTGTTCTTCTCTTTTACAGCTGACAGCGACCAAAGCGGGCCGGGACATATTCGAGAAGAAGAGCGTTTATCCTATCATGAGGGAGTTCCACAAATGGGAGACGGATGTCCACGTTACAGCGGCCTGTGAGAAACTTGTGGAGGTAGGAAAGAGTTAATCATCTTGTTTTTACTATCAAATACATTAACGAGAATACAAAATGCCATGTAACGAATAATCTCTTGAAATGTTTCTCTTTGTCCTTTATTTAGAAAAAGTTGGCACCCAAATTAGATTTTTTTGTATCCCTCGATCCTCCCCTGCTTTCCCTTCTATGACAAGTGTAAACGCCTGCTATTAAAAGCTGTATTCAACAGCAGTGAGAACTTAATTTTTTTAATGAGCGGAAAATTAAATCAACATCTCTCTAAATCAGTTTCCCCTCAAACTCTTGTGAGTTAAAGAGGTATTCTTAAAAGTGGTGGATTACACTGCATTACCTAGGTGTACCTCATTCTGAATTGGCTATTGTGTGTTTTTTGTAATCTCTTTTGAATAAGAGTCAAAATACAAATTTATCCTGGTGTAAATTACATTTTTTTATTATTTATTCTACTATTTCAACAATTAGACAGGTTATACATCCGAAAAACAAACAAAATGACAGGAGGACAGAAAGCATAACTTATACAGAGATAGCCTTCCCATTACTTAAGTTTCTGACAGTTAAAAAAAAAGATATATATATATACTTTTTAACTAAGTATAAGTATATATTTTATACTAGCAAACCACTACTTATAATACACACATTGTTAAATATTTATTGTTGTATTTTGTACAATGTGCACTTTTTTACTTTCCCTTTTTGTGTTCATACAACATGTTTATCTTATTTTATCCTTTTATTGCACATTCATATTTTAATTTGTTATTTTTATATAATATATTGTTATTTCATTTTATGTTATTCTTTGATTGCACATATATAATTGTATTTCTTATTGTTATATACATTTTGTTATTCTATTTTATTTGATCTTTTATTGCACATTATTACTTTTATTTTGTTTATGTGAATATTTGTATTATAGAGGAGCAACTGTACCAAAGCCCTCTTTCCCCCCGGGATATTAAAGTGTTCTGGTTCTGTATGCCCGTGTCTCATGATCTCCCCTCTGTCTCCCTCTCTGCAGGTGCTGATAGGAGACGAGCCAGAGCCGGGGATGGAGAACCTGTTGGAGGTGGACATTCCTGAAGAGGTGGAGGAGAAACTGACGAAGGCAGACGCCAGAGAACAGGAGGAGCTAGAGAAAGAGCAGGAGAGGATGAAACAGGAGGAGGAAGAGGAAAAGAAAAAGAGGAGTGACACAGAGGGGTCGGAAAAAGAACAGGAGGCTGGACTGATACGATGAAGCTTTCAGACGTGGTTTCATCCACTGCATCTATTTAAGCAACGGCTTTGTGACATTAAGACAGTTAAGTGTTTATTACAGATTTATTCAGACATTACAGGACTTTGAGAGAGCCACTGTGATTCATCATCTGCTCCACAGAGGACTTATCACTGCTGCAGGGATCAACTAGAGTTGAACATGTAAAGTAAGTAATGATATAAAAACGAAGAGTGTTGGATTTTAAAATAAATTTTTCTCTTGAAAGCCTTTAAATAATATTGTGAGCATGAGGGGTTAGAGCTGCAACTTACCTGACTTATCTATTAGTCGTTTGACAAAAAAAACGTAACAATGGTTTTTCAAGCAAGAATTGCCATCTCAAATGTGGAGATCCTGTTTTTCTGTTGGGTTGTAGACTGACAACAGCTTGGGCTTTTAGAACCTAGGATGGGTGTTTTCCATGCTTTCTGATATTTATAGTCAAAAACTATTCATGTAGTAAATACTGGTAAGAATAAAAAATAATAAAAGCTGTTTTTAGTTGTAGCTCCATGAGGGACACACGCTCTGCTTCTCACTGTGAATCGGTTTCATCATATATTAGTGATTTTAATCACTATTACAATTATTTTAAAGTGTTTTTCTTCACTGTCCCACATAACAACGGTAGAAACATTTTTCTACAGTTGGATGTGACATGAAACTCTTTAAACATAAAAATCACTAATCTTCAATTTTGTTGTGTTTAATAATCAGTTTTTATTATTATTATTAATAGCAGGAATAACGGGGGGGGGGGGGGGGGTCGGCTTGCTAAGTATGGAGATCTCCACTCTATGGATAGCTGTTTGATCCCTAACTTCTTTTATTTGCATTCTAAGCAGGTTATACACTTAGGAAAAGTCATTTTTATACCACCTCTTTGTGACCGTATCAAACTGTGCCATGATCGTCAAGCTTTACCTTGAATCTAAATGACATTAACACAAATGATATGACACATTTCCTCAAATAGAAATGTTTTACACATCTTTGAGCACATCTTTGGAATCTCTGATACTAAAAGCCTCACACTGATTTGTGGTCAGATGTTCACCAAACGTCAGGACAGTTGTTGCTCCTCTGAAGGATATTTTAAAGTACAGGGATGACCAGCAGGGAGTGTCAGAGTCCTTTTTTCTTCACTAACATTGATGATAAACCAGTTCACTGCTCCACTGCTCTCCTCAGTGCGGAAGTTTATCTTTAACTTGAAAATAAACAGAGTGAAATATAAGAGTTATTAAAGCTCCTCACGATGTGACTCAATAGCAAGTCATAAAGTCAGAAGATGTTCACCTAGTAAGTGGAAGTCATGTTTTGTTTTATAGTTTTATGTGTCAGAATCCTCATTCACATGATTTGAACAACACATACAAAGTGTGAGCAGGGAGAAGAGAGCAGTAAACTTTAACCCTTACACGAGTGAGACTAGATAAAACCAGGAACTAGAACTCAACTCTGTGCACGTCCTTTTTTCTCTGTACTTGTTTGGACCAGTTTGAGTTTAAAACATTTCAGACAGAAAACATTTTCTGAAAAGTGAAGTGGGGAAAGTGAGGAGACTTTTAAGAAAGTTATTAAAAGTGGACAAACTGTGGAAAAGTGATAACATTTTTTAAGACCTTTTTTTTTTTTTTTAAATGGAGGACATTTTGTCCAGTCCTCACTTCCTTCATATAGTTTTAGGTTCACTTTAAGGGCAAGAGAATAGGGTTACTGTATTAAAAATAAAGGTCCCCACATGTACGGAATTATAATTATGTGTGTTCCTTTTAAGCATATTATCTTTAGTGCAGGTATAGAGGAACATTTTGCCGTTGCTTATCTTCTTTCTTTCAGTATATGGAATAGTGTGTGTTTGCATGCTGATCAGGTGTTTCTTTATCAGCGTCTCGGTGAGTTTTTCCACATCAACACAAGGTCAGATCCAGACTACTACAGGAAATGGACTCCTTCACTCTGAAACATATTACTTAGATCATACATGGAGTAGGAACAAGAGACGTTTAGCTTTGGTATTTGAAACATTTTTGTTCCTTCTAGAGTTCGTGATTATTAATAACCCTGAGTAGAACGTTATTCTTCCTTTTATCTGTGAAACAGAAAAGAGAAACACCTCCAAACAGAACTGGGTCATTCCTAGAATTCGGTGCCATTTAGGTCCCCACCACATATCATATATTTTGTATTTAAAAGGTCTAATGCTTATTTTTTAAAAGCCTGGTTTTAAATGTGCATACCCTCTACCATAAAACAACAATGTTATTTAGCCAGGATATTCAACATTCTAAATAATTACTCTGATTTTAGCACAAGTAGGCCAAATTGCTGTGTCCCCAATCATGTTTGCTCAACTTCTGTAACAGATATACAAAAATAAATCAAAGAAATACAAACAAATTCTACATTTTTGTCACTGTTGTATGACCCTTTTGCTAATATTCCTCACAAATTGAAATTGCTGTTATTAATTCATTTTTATTGAAAATAAAGTGTGTGTCCCCTGTTTGAATTCCCCCCCTTATACTCTGATTTGAATCCCTCTGGACACGTCCCTTTAATATTCTACTATTTGTGTGACTCAAGAAGAAGAAGGATACATTTTGAGTGGGAAATCATCTTCAAGAAGCAGAGTGAATGCATTCTTCCTTCAACGTTTTTTTTTAATGTTTTAAAGAACTTAACTGTTGCGGTAAAGCATAAAATGTCCACCCTGTTATGCTCATTTTTAGTGGAACTGATCATTTGTGTTACATTTAGAAAATATGGTGTATCTATCAAATATATGTTTCTGTTGTCACCAAGTGCTAGCTTGATTATCATCAGACATGTAGCAATAGCCAAGTTTAGCATAAAATGTCCACCCTGTTACTATTTCTCCCGGTAACGGGGTGGACACACACAAAAAAAAAATGTAAGCATAATATCCTGAGCTTGACCAAAATATTGTTCTTATACTTTAACAAGCCATCATTCAGATTAAATAAAACAAAAACATGGGAAATTGTTTTTTATTTTTGAACACCCTAGTTGAAATGGCACCGAATGCTAGGAATGACCCAACTGCGTAGCTTTCTCAAAGCTTATAATAAGTACGTAGGCCTATTAGTGCTTTATCCATGTTACATGTTGTCTTTGAGGAGCAATTCACTCTACATTCAGCCTCAGGATTAGCTGCTTTGCGTCATTCCTTATCAATAACTCCAACAAAGTCTATACAAAAGCAACATGTTATTTAGTGTTGGTAATGAGAATGCAGTTGGGCAGCTCCTGAATCATAGTACATGTTGGGACGTAACACACTGCTGCATTTTTGTGTTCATTGGAGGGTGAAGACAGGAAGGAAAAGAAAGAAGACTTCTCTTGCACACGACGTCTCTGAAGCAGCTATGGAACTGTGTGTCCCGACAGCCAATCAGATGCTCAGGTTTCCTGTTTCACTTCCTCATGTGTATCCCCAACACACACACACACACACACACACACACACACACACACAGGGCCTTTTTCATTTCACTAACTCTGGAGGAGCTATGGTCGAGGATACACTGATGGGTCCTCCGCGGATGTATTTCCGGCAACAGTGATGTTTAAAAGATTCGTGACGCACGGCCGGACATATCTCAGCCAATGACAGCTCTGCATGCATCCCCTGGATATTATTTTATTAACTGCTTGAATCGCGACGCAATGTTTACAGTGAGAACAGCTGTGAGGTCCGTGCAGAAACCATAGGCAGAAACGCATCTCCTGTGGGCGGGACTAAGACACGAGGATAGGAGTCGAGGAGGGGAATTCGATCAATGAGAAAGTGCCACAGTACGTGCCAGATATGTCCTACACACCAAGGGCTGTTGTTATTCTTTCTTGACACACTTTCATTGCAGCCTTGAACATTTACCGTTCCTACACTGAAAACATTGAACTAAAGATAAGCTTCCCATGCAAAAACATGTTAAGCTCATTATGAGTTATAATGCAAATGTCACTCTATTTTATCTACTATCATTGACTGCTTCCTTCACTACTGACAGCCCCCCTGGCGTGACTTCACACACGAATACAAGAGCAATGACTTCATGTTCAAACTACCTCACTTTAAATTCCTCAGGTGACATGTTGTCTTTATTTAGAAGTTACCAAAGATGTAATGATTTGTGTCCCAGTGTTTTGAAGGATATAATGTGTGCATTGTGTTTTTTTGTATTGAGTGGCTCTATTCTTATTTTGTGCTTATTTGTATATACTGTACATGTATATATTTAGTAGGCTATAGTACTTAAGAATAAACTCAAGCAGTGATGGGAGAAGTACTCCGAACTTTTACTTGAATATACAGTCATATAATGTAGAAAGGACTTTTACAAGTAAAAGCCCTGCATTTTAAATCGTAATCAAATAAAAATATTGCTAATCAAGCAGAACTGATAACACCACGTCTCTCTCCTCTGGATTATTAAAGTGTCTTATCTTAAAATATAATAAATGCCAGAGTTGTAGGGAGAAAATGACTTGTCATTTGTGAAATTTTGAGGCTAAACAACATTAAAAAAAGTATACATTCAACTAGACTTTGACTTAGACACCAATGACATGCCACTTGTCTAAAAAGAGAACAGCAGATCTTCTGTCTTCTTATCATTCTGATAAGACATTTCACACATTTCTTCTGAGTCCAACGTCTCTCGCCTGCTGCTCTCTCAACTCCATCTGATCACACACAGCCAGTGGAATCTGTGTGTGTGTTTGCACTTTGAGGGGATTGTCAGACCAGTGAAACATTCACCACACTGCTGAAAGGATATCACTCCTCTTTCACTTTGAATTGAGCTCCTCTTTGTGTGTGTGTGTGTGTGTGTGTGTGTGTGTGTGTGTGTGTGTGTGTGTGTGTGTGTGTGTGTGTGTGTGTGTGTGTGTGCGTGTGTGCGTGTGTGCGTGTGCGTGCATGTGTGTCTTGCATGTGTGTGTGTCTGCGTGCGTGTGTGCGTGTGCGTGCATGTGTGTCTTGCATGTGTGTGTGTGTCAGTGGAGCAGCAGATGTAGATTTAATGCTGCTTGATTACAAAATACATATTGGTGCCTCTTTTACAAGTTGGATTCAAAACCTTTTGTAAATAGTGTAGCCAAACATGAAAGTGTAAACACAACGGACATACATTCAAAGTATTACAAGTTAAGGCATAGGCTAAGCTAATAAAAAAAAAATAAAACGTAAAGTGCCAAAAGTAAAAGGGCTTATTTAGCTATTTTGAGCAAAACATAACTGGAACATCAATATTAATGCATTAACGTTTGAGCACCATTAATGCTGCAGCTGGTAAAAGTGAAGTTACTTCTGAAACTGCAGGGTAACTTATGCAGTAAAATAATTGTACCTCAAAAAATACTCAACTGTACTTAGTTACAGTGGTTACAGTTGCTTACGTTTTAACGTTTTAGTTGTTTTTGTAACTTTGACTAACATAATAATTCCTTCAAAAGCGCAATTTAACAAATACTTGTGAATATTGTTTTCACATTTTTAACAGTGGCAGTGGTGAAAGTATTTGTACTACGCAGTTATAAGTAAAAGTTCAACACTTTACTTAAGTTCAAGTAAAAAAGCATTATAATCTAAATATATGTTAAAAACAAAACGAATTATGCAGTGTCACATTTCAAAACAATATGTTATTATATTTATATTAATCACTTAATATTGCTCCTGGAAAAGTAATTTTGATTGCTCCATATGCTGGGTTTACTTAATTCTGTTGCTGTAGTATACAATCTTTTGTAGAGCAGTCTAACTCATCTTGAACATTTTATATTGAATTTTCTTTGTTGTTAATGTCCATTGTACTGTATATATATATATATATATATGTACTGTATATACTGTACTTGGTGTTTATTTTTTCTATTTTTATTTAATGAATTATGGTTATACTTTTACACATTTAAATTGTAATTATTTTAATGCCTGAACACATTGCTGCCGTAACAAAAATAATTTCCCAATTTGGGATGAAAAAAGTATCTATCCATCTATCTAAATACAATATGTAAAGTGACTAAAGCAATAGGAGTAAGTGGAAATGTTTCCCTATTAGTTAAGTAAAGTATAAAGTAGCAAAAAGTATAAGGTAGCAAAAAAGGGAAATACTCAAGTAAAAAGCAGGTAGCCTTCCTCAAAATGTAACAGTGCAGTAGCCTACTTTAGTAAATGTACTGAGTAACTTCCCAGCACTGTTTAACTGTTTAGAAACCTTTTGTTTTGTTTACATTGAATACTGCACTCAGTTGAATTTTAAAGGATGAAGCCTTGCAGAAACTGTATATGAAGATGCAGAATTCAGAAATGGAGCCTCACTGCAGTTCTATCTTACTGCTGAGCCATGCTGTCAATCAAAGTGTTTTTCTGAGCTCTGATTGGCTGGCTTGTGTACTCAACAGCGGGGTCTCCGCCTCCGGAGCATACGGCTGTACTTTTCCACTCCAAACTGAGTTTCAGCATCCAACTCTATCCACTCCTCCTCCTTCACCTCATCTATTCATAACATACACCTCCCCCTACCCAATCTCTCACACACACACACACACACACACACACACACACACACACACACACACACACACACACACACACACACACACACACACACACACACACACACACACACACACACACACACACACACACACACACACACACACTGAGGTAACAGAAGTTTATTCCTATGTTTTTTGGTTGAATCTAAAACCACAACAACCACAGAGGTTACACTCTGAGTAACCTTCTGGTAGGAAAACTTGATGCAGCACTCACTGTTTTAATGTTGTCTTAAAAAAATAATTATATCATATTTAGCATCAATAATATTAATTGGTTTTCTGGAAATCTATCATGTCATGTGACCTTTGAGGGAAAAAAAGTGACATGCAAACCGACTCTTTTCACAGTAATGGCTCCTTTGAGTTAGGATTTAAATGAATCTAAACGTTCTTTCTACTGCTGCCCCATAACACATCTATTCAATGCATTACAGTCATCATTTATATTATTTTTGGTTTGCAATTAACGGGGCCCTATTATGCCTGTTGTGTTTCCCGTTTCCTTTTTTGTGTTATATAGGTTTTTGTGCATGTAAATGGTCTGCAAAGGCCAAAATCCCAAAGTTCCCTCCCACACACTGCCCCCCCCCTACCTGAAACACCTCCTTTGGACTCCTTTGTTTACTTCTGTAACATAATGACATCACTGTAACACTTGCCCTTATATTGACTAGCACTCCAACACATTGTACGTCATAGGCTAAGGGGCGAGAGCGACTCTAAGGCCCCGTCCACACGGAGACGATTTCAGTTGTATCCGCTAAAGTTCTTTATCGTATAGACCAGCGGTTTTCAAAGTGTGAGGCGCGCCTCCCCGGGTGGGCGCCAGAGAGCTTCAGAGGAGCTACATACCGGAAGTAAAAAAAGACGTGCAACGGGTCGGTGTTCCCACGGGAAACAAAACTTAAAATATTAAATGAAAACAACGTCTTTGCGTTGGAACACAACGCAAAGACTTCAGCCGACGGCCAAGAAGCACGTACGAACTGCGCATGTGTGAGTGGCAATAACTCTCCTTACCAGCAGGCGGCGGTAGTGTGTATTCGTCATTCAAAAGAGGCAACAAGCGGAAGACAGACTGCGTGATAACCGAGAGAAGAAGAACAGACTGCGTGATATAAACAAATAACAAATAGCGTGTGCATTCCATTTTCACTCTACAATGAGAAGCTCATGGGGCTTTCCCGAACCTGTGTCGAGAGCTGGAGTTCAATGAAATCTCAGATTTGCCTTCTTAATAGTTTGTTTGGGTCCCTCACTTCTGTTTCGCTTCTCATGCACTGATTCCCTAGCTGAACAGCCAATCAGATTGATTTATTTTGCCGACAGCCTTTGGCCGACTGCTCCGGGTTTTCGGGCCGAAAAGGCTTCGGCCCGGCTGAAAAGACCCGACGGTGCGGGACACACCAATCTGAGTAGGGCGTGTCAACGCTCATCGTCGGCCTGATGCCCACCGACACCGATAATCGGCCTGGTGAGTCCGCGTCTTTAAAATTCACAACTTATTATGAATTAAACATTCACAAACTTATAATTATGTATTCACATGTTTAATATATGCACGCAACGAAACGAAGAGCATAGGGAAGAATTAGGAGGGAATTCCGTCTCGTAGCGTTTGTGCACTGTTTTGAAATGCTGCTCTAAATTACCCTTCTTCGGTAAAGCCACGCTCGCATTGCAGATGAGACAGATGGACTTGGAATTGGAATAAACTAAAAAATAATCATCCTCCCACTCGGAGCGAAAATTATATATTTTGGGCTTTTTTACTTCAGCCCATAGACTGTAGCCATAATTGCGGTCTTGTGTGTGTGCGGACTGTCACTCCTGTTGACACGGACAACAGCAGCTAAGTAGTGCACACTGCCCACCAGCCACGCCCCGAAACATGGGGTCACGCCAATCACAAAGCTTTGATGCGTTCAAGTGCATTATTTTGGCACAGGAAGATTATGGTATAGGACATTAACGATAAAACAGAATATTGTTGTTCTATTTTTAGACACATCTCGCGATCGAATGGGAATCTCCCCGCGATCGACTGGTCAGGCACCCCTGCCCTATACGATCATTTCCTGAATCGATGACGCCATAACCCCGCCTCTCCCCACCTCTCCTGCTCACCCCGCGTCATTGCTGATGCGTTTCGCCAACAACAACAACAATGGCGGATCACAGGGTTGCGTTCGTGCTCCAGACGCTACTGACCATGCTACAGATTTTAGTGCAAAATCTACAGCTCCTCTACAACAACCATCAGCAACAAGTGGACATGGAGAACTACATGTTTCTAAATCCACCACGGAGAATAACCAGAAGGGCAACCATGGCAACCACGCTCGGGGGGTCTTTTGGTGTATTTTTTGGCGGAAGTACAGCGCCCGGCATATGTACTACAGCGTCTCCAGCGGTTTCGAGCAGTTTTGTGTGGACGGAAGACTTTTTTAAAATCGATTTCGGTTCGAAATCCGTTTCGTCTCCATTTCGTCTCCGTGTGGAGACTAAATGGTTGACCAATCACAACAAAGCAGTTTAGCTAACCAATCAGAGAAGACAGACAGAGGGTGAAAAGAGGTGCTGCAGCACAGGCAGTATGAGAAAGAATAAAGAGCTTTTTGAACATTAAAGCATGTAAACATGTCACAGTAGAGGCACAATATAACACAATGAACCTGAACATTTGTATTATACTGTATAGTCTCTTTAAGAAGTGAATTAATGACCACTTTGACAGGTTTACCTAGTACATAGGCTACCGGACACTAAAATACATCACTAGGGAAACATCACGCACAACAATCAGCATGTTTTCGTTTTTCCAGGCATTTATAAGACTTGTTTGATCCACATTGTAGCTTTATTTCGCTGATTCAATGATTAGCACTGATTAGTAATTGAGAACTTTGAGTCTTATGTCGAAATCTGTTTCCTCAGACTATTTCAATGGGTTACCATGTCTCTGCCTGCCTCTGGAATTAGGTTAAGGTAACTCCCTAGAGCAGCAGTTCCCAACCTTTTTCAACTCAGGGCCCACTTAAGAATTACATAATTTTTTCGCAGCCCACATTCAACCATAAACAATACGGAGGCTAAATAAAATTCTGATTGGTCAATTCAGAACATGTGACATGTTGTAAATGAACAGACCGCTGTCAAGGACTGTAATGGCCGTTGCTAAGGAGGATCGAGAAAGAGAAAGGAAAAGAGGTTGAAATAAAAAAAAATCTTAATAATGAAAATGTTTCCACACAAAACAATGCAAATTATTCGGCGCCAAATATTGAATTTACATTTACACCCTTTAATATTTTATTTGGGCTTTTAGATGAAGACTGAATATATAGATAATAAATATAGCTATTCTTCTGGCTAAAATACAAATTCAAGTCAATCAATTAGAAATCTTAATTTAAGGAGTTTAAAGAGTAGATTAAAAATACAATTTCTTTTGAAAAAAATTATTGCCACAAAAAATCAAAGGGCGGCTCAACACGTCATGAAATGGGAAATAATGAGCTCTAACGAAGATTGGGATTAAAGAAACAATAAATATTCTTGCCATGTGTTTTTGGTGGTATTTGGTTTGTCAACCTATTTTTGTTTGTGAAATGTTGAAGTGATCCTACTGACTGCGTCTTTATTTTTTCTGTTTTTGTTTTGTTTTTGTCTGAGATGGGAATGTCATCTCCTATATGTTATAGTTAAAAAATATATATAAATATATTTGGCGGCCCACTTGCAATGCCTTCACGGACCACTAGGGGGCCCGCGGCTCACAGGTTGGGAACCGCTGCCCTAGAGGAAGTAATAATAAACTAGCAATCTTTTTTGACATGGATACATAGTATGTTTGATGTTCATAGCTTTTATAATTTATACCTTATCGTTGCGGATGAAAGTCTCATGACTTGAATCACGTCAGACTCGAGACAATAATGAGAACTTATGATATGCATAATTACATTGATAAAAGACTCTACTTGAGTTACACTGATCTTTACAAAGTAAAAAGACTATTCATTTATCAAGCTGTCAACATGCTTTTCCCCATGTAGTGTACAGTACACTGCATATGTACTGTACATACATTCAGTTTTATTATGTTTAATAGATATGTTTTTCTGATTTTTTTCTGATTCTGTTTTTCACCATGTCAGATTAGAGTTAAGCTTCATCCACCTCAACTGTGTGTGTTTGTGTAGGTGTGTCTGCGATATTTCCAACCGTCATTCATTCTGTAACCTTCTTTACTTCTTGTTTGGCGTCTGCCCCTTCAACCAAAAATTCACACTTCTCGTGTGTGTGCCCTTTTATGTATTTTTGAGGAATTTGTTTACAAAGTACAAGTAAAGTTAATCAAATGAACTAATGTTTAAGATTGGTTTTGAAATCTTGTTTATATTACTTAAAACTTTTAAAAACTCAATTAAAGGTAATAATTAGGTTTATGTAATAATAATAATAAACTTTATTTATATAGCACCTTTCATGCTTGACGTAGCCCAAAGTGCTTTACAGAGTTATAAAGGTTTGGGTTATAGGAAATGTCAGAGAGGGATCTCACAAGTAAAGATACATGTTTATTTGAGTCTGACTAGACTAGGTTAACATTAGCGAAGGAACACACCACACCCCTTTGCTGTGTGTGTGTGTGTGTGTGTGTTTGTGTTTGTGCCCATGGGTGTATGT
Source organism: Notothenia rossii (assembly GCF_949606895.1). NCBI lineage: Eukaryota > Metazoa > Chordata > Actinopteri > Perciformes > Nototheniidae > Notothenia > Notothenia rossii. Next base: position 61,698,056 of record NC_136903.1, on the reverse strand, counting down.
ACTCGTGTGTGTGTGTGCCCGTGTATGCCAGCTCACTCCCCCAATGGCAGCAGCATTGCGAAACAACAACTCAGACTTAAAAGTAGTAGCTGATGTCAACAGCTGTGAAACTTGAAACAGGAGCTGCAGTAGATACAATAGAGACAGGAGAGCCCAAACAGAAGTGTCCTTGAGGAAGGCACTGAACGCTCTGTTTTATTAGATAACAACAGAACTCGTCCGATCTGCAGGTCAAAGGGCAGTCTGAGGAGGCTGTCTATTGGCATCACGTCCCTTCTTAACACAAATGTTCACTCTGTCTTCATTTTGTTCCACAAGATTTTATTAGCACAAGATTGTATGAGCTACTGTTATGTGAGTGGATTAAATCATCCAAGGGTGCATTAACTCACCAAACAAAGAGGGTTACTGAACCTCTCACTGACTGTGGTTTTGATCATGTGAACATTGTCAAATCTGTAGGAACTTTTGAATATTGTCCGAAAACCATTTTAGCTGACATGAAAGCCCTGCAACGGGTAGTGAAAAATGCCCAGCACATCATCAGAGCCCTGCACCCTGCCATTGCTGACCTCAGCGTGTCTCAACGGGCTCATGTCATCATCAAGGAACCCTCACACCCCAACCATGGACTGTTTACCCTCCTCTCATTAGGAAGTCAGTACAGGAGCCTTTGATCCCGCACCAGCAGGCTCAGGAACAGTTTCTTCCACAACACCATAACCTTGCTGAACTCTCACAAACTCAGCACTACCCCACTCCCAAGACATAACCTTCAAACTACAGAACTAGCAACACCACACCTCCCTTTCATACTCATGGTTCTTCAACCCACAGCTCCTCACACTTTATTCAACATTTACTTAATCTGCTTTAAACGTATATATGCCTTAAACCCTGCTCCTTATCCGTGAATGCTTTAACGTTGACTACTCTTAGCACTTCTGGTTTGATGCAAACTGCATTTCGTTGTGCTATGTGCAATGGCAATAGTGTTTAACGTTTTCTAATCTTTAAACAGATCATTTGTTTAAAACATTCTGAATTAAATGTAGGATCTGATATACAATGGAGGCTCACGGTAAATGAAGGCCCATGTGAATCGTTTTGTATTAATTCCAAAACTCTATATTTTAGAAGATTTATTAGGTATTATCTGGATGGAAGGACTGAGCCTAGTCGCCAATAATAATCAGACAAAAAAAGGGCATGCAAAGAGCCTCTTCTTTTTAGTACAGGATGACGTAAGTATGTAAGGAGAGGTTGCTACGCTTGTTGGCTATATTTAGATATTTGTTTTTCTAAATGAGCAGGGAAAAATAAGATAAAAGCACATTGATGTCTTTTTTCTCCCTCATTTCTTTTAGGAAAAAACGTTTCAACTTTATCTCAGTATTTATATTACTATATCTACTATGCTTTATTTTTATTTATTTACATGCTTTACTGATAGAGCACATGTATGGGAGAGAATTTAGGGATCCGGTGTATGGTGGCCGAGAGGTGCAAATAAGCTACAAAGACCCAAAACACTGTAATTGGGAGAAATGCGCTGCACTCTCAAAAACATGCCAATATAAAAACATAAATGTGCCAAAATCACAACTTGACAACACATTCGTAGCATCAATACAACGTTCACCCACTTGACGAAACATTTGCATGGTTTGCTAATATTATTCCAGATCTGCTGTAAGCTAGCAAGCTAACGTAGATAACTATAGTCATTTCAAATATACTGACAAAACCCTTTTAACACAATTATGAAACAGGCTTACTCTGGCAGTGCGTTCCTCCTAATGGAAACGTTTTGGGCCATTGTAATGACTTGACTTCTGTCGGCCACTGTGCAAATTAGCCTGCTGTTCCCAGGTCAAAAAATAATTGTAACGCCTTTATTTTTTACATATTATTGTGCTTACAGGACTTGTATTTCTAACTACGATAATACATACACATTCCACAGATATTCGGACAAACATGGGTGTAGAGGGGGCCGATGCTCCATATCTGCCCCGGGAACACTCGGCTTGTATTTCCAGACCTGATTTCATCTCTGCCTGCACTGTAAAATATTACCATGATTTCACAATATTTAGCTGTAATATTTTAAAATAAATTAAGCCAAACACACACAAAAAAAAATGTATTAGTCGGTATGCATTTTCCCCTCACATATGCTTATCCTGGAAATGTGTCAAAGGCAGAGAACATACAGTTTATCCCGCTGACCGTTTTTGTCATACACAGTAACCAGACTAAAAGGGCATAAATTGAAGGAATAACAATATTTATTTCTATCATACAGTACAGTCAGCCTGAAAAACTTGTTCGCATGTTTGGTGTTTGCAGTTGCTGCTCTGTCACTTTGAAGGATAAAACAGATACTATATTAAAGTAGGAAACTTCGATTACCTGCCGTTTCTCAGTCTTTGACCCGTTAACATTATAATGACACAGCAACCCAAAGCGGCTTAAACCTCCCTGCTCACTGCACTTTATGTAATCCTCTTCAGCTGCTCTCCATGCAGGTCCCTACTTCCTGCTTTAAAGCCTGTCCACAATGTCTGAATAGGAACATTATACGTATCATATGTTAGTTAAAATGACTTTACTTGTGAGATCATAGGATGCATTAGAAAAGCCTATGTATAAGATCTAAAAGTATGATACATCTGCATGTCAACAGACATCAGTTATTGGTGTGTGGAAAAAACTTAATGAAGTCATCTGTATCTATTCATGTTACAGTATTGCAACCCATAAATGTGTCTGCATGTGTATATGTAATGTTATATTTCATGATTTCTTTCTTTACTGCTCATCCCCATTGTTGCTGTTCCACTAACATGATGTCATGTGACCGACTTGTTAATTGAATTCATGTGTTTATCCATATTTACTTTTACATGGTTAAATATGCATTATTTGCTCAGAAAAGTGACACACTGACCCGGATACATTTGACAAAAAACTCACCATCACACTAATTAATATCAACAAACACAATAAAGAAGCACAAGTTGCATCAATGAGATATTTATTTGTGATTTTTTTCTTCTGTTTTTCTTCACAGTTAATGTATTTTTTTTTCAATGACAGACTGCATCGGCCAATCATCTGCAGCCTAATCCAGCCAACTCGATGCCGATTGGCTGTTCAGGCTCACTCCCACCACCGATCCCATCTCCCTTTGTGTGCAACAATAACAACAGAAAGGCAGCACATTACAGCACATTGTACATTACCAAACATGAACCAAATGTAAACCGTAAAAAAAGAATCATCCGTCAAAATGTTTTCCTTTAATCTTGCATTCATTTAAGCTTTTTTTCTTAAACATATACAACTTGGTGAGATAATTTCACTTATTTTAAGCATCTTCACATGAACTAAGGCAGACCACTGCATGACCATTAAAACAATGACACTTCAAAAGAAGTATCTGCTTTAAACTGATGGAATCATCTCACCTTGCAAGCATATTCCTAGCATTTTAAGGCTTGATGAGTTGACAAGATGATGAGATATTTTTCAGATTTTCAGTGAACATGAAGCAGAACAAACCTTTCCTCGAGGTTAGAGTTTCACACTGTCGAGAACAATATGGCCTCATGAGAGTTTCCTTTCAGGGTGTCAGGATGTCACAGAACTCAACAAAGTCCCTCTGCATGAAGTTCTGACTCTGCTTCAGGTCGTCTTCAGAGGGGAAATACTGCATGCTGTCCTCCTGCAGAGGCAGACTGTCCTCATGCAGAACCACGATCTGTCCAGGGGGCGCTGTTGAGCTGTGTGGGTTGGGACTGTCCAACAGGGCTCCTCTTGCATTTTCCAGGACGCCCAGGTATGAGTCCATGTCTGTGAGCTCCATCTCGCTATCCGAGCTGCTCCCACTGTCACTCCCCACTGAGTCGGAGCGCATGTGTAGCATCTGGTACTTCTCGTGCATCAAAAACTGGTTTGTGTTCTTGGGGGCTCGCATCCCCCTCGCCCTGTTCCCTTTAATGTTAATGGGCCGGAGTGACATCGCTGGCCTCTGGAAGTGTCTGGGATGATGATGGTGTCGTTGAGGGGGCTGCTGGTGATTGCGCCCTCTTGGCCACCCTCCCACTCCAGTTCTCCGCCCCTGCATGCGCCCCCTGCAGCCCTTGGACCAGCCATGCTTCCTGCGGCTGGAAGGGTCCCTCTGCAGAGCCTCTTTGCCATCCTGCTGCTGCTGGCAGCTCCTCCTGCACATCATCTCTGAGAGCATTTTCTTGCAGTCTTTCTTGCCGTTGCCTCCCTTCCTCCCTGCTGCCCTCCTTCACATCCCTGCTCGGTGGCCCACACAACAACAAAGAGAGGCTGGTTTCTGTTTTTCTGGCTCAGATCACAAAGGACCCTCCTCTCTCAGTGTCTACCTTTTCACTATCCTTTCACTTTTTTTCTTGACCTCTGGCTTTGGCTGATGCATCGCCGGCTCTTCCTCTCCTTGCAGCAGCAGCTTGCCTGCTCGGCTGTCTGCTTGTCACGCCCTCCTCTATTTATCTGATTTCTCTTTTTTAAATGATCTGAAAGTCAAATTTGCTTCTTACAGCTTTGATTATTGATCTATAATGAGCTGATAAAGGGGTTTGAGGCGCTGTCTATCTGATTTTAAGCTATTTTTTCTCTGTTTAAGGCCAGCAAGTGCAGTGTACTCAGTTCAGACAACAAGCACTGACTGAAGCTCTGCCTCCTCCTCAGAGCCTGAATAAAGAGCTGGGAGAGTCCATTCAGAGGTTTAACAGAGGGAGGGGTGTAAGGTTAGAAGATTGTTCCACTTCCAAATAATAACATGATAATATGATAGATTTTAACACAATATTACTTATAGTTATGTATGCAACATATTCGAACATGCATGTATGTACGGTTGGGTTGTGTCGTTGTGATGAGCTTAAAGCTGCTCCCTGCAACAGGATGGTTCACTCCGCTTCAGTTTTAGCAGCTGAAATCTGATCCACAGCTGCTGCTGTTACTGCCCGCCCCTCTGACAACAGCAACACTGTACAGCAACAACAAGCAGCAGCACAGGGGCACTCACAAAAATAACAGTCACAGAAGTTAGTTAATGTGTCATACACACACAAGCACCCAACCCAACTATGGACTTATAAGACAGTGGAAATTACTGTGTCAGTGGTGAGCACAATTACAAACAAAGAACGTTATGTTCTGGGTGCAAATGAACTGTCTCACAAAAAGCCTTCCCTTCCTTAAACACATAACAACTGTCAATTTAATGTAGTCTTTTGTCCAGAATTTAATATCACAACAAATAATGAATACACTAATTATCGGTCTCTTGTATTCTCCCCAGACAATAACTTGTTGACTGTGTGTCTTTAACTGTAATGCCCTTAAGAGTGTCACATTTTAGTAAAAACATTTTAACTGTGTGTGGGTCACATTCAAGTCCTCCTTAGCATGGATTGTAATCACTTTATGGTCCCTTGGATTTGCATCTAGCGCCATCATCAGGTCAAGCTTTTGATTGAATATATGAGTATATTCCTGCAAAACTAATTATATTCCCATCAGGCTCGGCTGTAGACTACATGCAAATATTACTAATGATCAACTGTCAGCATGCTAACTGGCTAAATTAACATGGTGCACATGGTAAACATTAAAGCCATTCAACCTGTTCCTCCAAAAATGTTGTATAATGTGCTCATTGTGTAACATTTAGCTTAAGTACCGATGTGCCAAAGTACAGCTGTAGTCTTGGTTTGAAATCAGTAGACAGGAAGAATGAATCGATAATTGAGGAAATTATTTTTGAAAATAGCACAGGACCCCTTTATCAATATATAATAAGCAATAAAGCATAAACATTGTCTTCAATGTCACCTGACATAACAAATCATTTCCTCGTTGTAAGTCCATTACAACGCATTCTGCTTCCTGCATCAACAAATCTCTGCCGTTATAATTCAGTTTAGTTCAAAATATGTAGGTCACTCGAACAAAGCATAGACCAAAATGTGACATAACACACCTATATGATTGCAGCTGCACTAGCGATCCCGTATGGCTGTGATGTGTATTACATAGAACAGTTTGAAGTTTAATCAAGAGCATTTGCTCAAATGACTCCTTTTATTGTGTTAATAACACAATAATAATAACACAGACAATGTTATATATTATATAATTTAATTATTATTTATTGTGTGCTAATATGAAAGCAGTATTTTTGTTTGTTGAGGTGGAACTTATTTTTTTAACCATTTTAACAAATTCTTTTTTTTATTATTGATTAATCTGCTGAGTTAATTCTCAATTCTTTTGTAAAATGTGTGAAATAAGAAGTGAAAACTCTTGAGCCTATTGTTGATTTTTTTGGTCATTTTTTCAGATGATTATTCATCAAAAATGTTTTAAGAAAGCCCTTATAGTCAACCACACCACACGGCACACACTATTAATTAATAATCTACATCAATATGAAAGTATTTGGTCAAAAATAATTAGTGGGGGGCGGGGGAATTGTCCGACCGGCCCACTTCGGTACCCGGCCCACCGGGAAAACTCCCGGTATTCCCAATGGCCTATACACAAGTTATTGAGCCGTTTCCGCTCTACATCCTGAACTCCTCCCTTCGATGCAATGCACTTCCGTTTTGGCGGACTGGGTTTGTTTTGCTAGCTAGCTCCGTTGTGCCGACAAAGCACTGATATCGCAGAGACAAAGAGGATATAACAATTACAACATGAAGAAAAGTGGTTCGGGAACTACGTGTGCGGTAGTTGGTTGCAATCACTCGAGAAAGCACCTGAACGAGTGGTTAGATAGAGAGTGCTACGACCACAAACCAGCACCCAGCACCCAGCCATGTTGTTCATTAAATACAGATAAACACAACAAATACTGCATGCATTGTATTTTTTAATATTATATATGAATATTTTCATAGTGATGTAATTGTGTGGGCTGCTTTTATATTTTAATTTGTAATACCTGTTAGGATTAAACATGTGATCTTTCTTGTTGAAGCCATTTCTTTAGTTTCCTCTCAACAATTAATTCATTCAGTGTTATTTATGTACAGTATGAGCTTAATATGAATGATGAACTGTGTTAAAAGAAATTGTAGCACTCTAAGGAACATATGAAATGCAATAATGCAATAACAGTGCAATAATGAAATTAAATTACATCAAACTTTATTTTCACTCAAACAGTACAGGCACATATGATATATTGCACAGCATAAAGAGATCATGTAAATTGCGCATTATGTAAACAACAGACAACTGTTGGCTCCTGTGGGCATGACCTAAATAAGGCAGTTTATTTTGGTTTTATGCTGGGCCACGTCGTCATGTTATCCTCCCAGCTTTGCACTGAATTCGGGTGGGGGAGAGTAACGCCATCTCCAGTCAAAGAAGTAGAATCGTGTTCCCAAGCTAGCATCACTGTTAGCATCGAAATCGCTGTGTTTACACCAGTGCCCGTCTGACTGTTTACATCGGTTTACACCGACAGACGCTGTGCAAAAGACTTCCGGCGGAAATGAAGTGCATTTGTGTAGTGTCATGGCGCTACCCGTGTTTTGGCGCGTAAACTTGTCTATACAATATAAGTTATGGTGTGTGTAAGTGTGTGGATATGTTCTTTCTCTTAACAGAGGGTGGTGGTAATGCGCCACTAAACTGTATGCGAACCTCTGTAAAACAAGAAGAAGACGAGAAAGAAGAAGAAAGCTGTCAGCTGCTTCAGCAACACAACAAACATGGCGTCAGGAGGCGGCTAACTGAGAAGAAAAGCTGGGTATCCTCCAGAGCCGTTTTAAATGAAAGTTGTATTTCTTAATTAAAGATAACATTTGCTTCGTCGTGATCTCAAGATGGAGTCTGCTTCGTTTCCGGAGGATGTTTTGGAGAGGAAAGTGTGTGTTGTCGGGTCGGAGCCGGTGGAAAACTACACTGTAAGCTACACCCGGGATTTCCTCTAGCCTAGCACCTCATAGCATGTGTAGTATGTAGCTAGCCTAAGCTTTAGCTCAATTATCGTGACAGTGAGTTACTGTGGAAGAATATAACCTATCTTTGAATATATACGGTGTTCAGTTACAATGCTTGTTTTCCATCAGTCAATATGTCATTTTCCTCCTGAGGCTTTACTCAATAGAACGACAGATCTGACAAGCTAAGTGCTAGCTGCCGTGCTAACTGAACTAGCTGTCAGTGTTGCAGCGGTTTTTAATGTTTCAGACAATATACACAAGACATACAGGAATAAGAGTCTAGACGATTCAAGGAAAATGGACCTTGTCAAAAACAACAACATTGTTCTTTTAAATACTGATTTCAAAGTATTTATAAATCATGCTCACCCGAAAGTGAAAATAAAAAGGCATATTAGCCGAGTTTTGTTCAGGTGATTGGGAATAAGAGGTTATTTGTTTTGTTTTTAAATATAGCCTACATATATATGTTTATATTCTGGTAATTTATCCAGTAAAGCTTTTGCAATCAATAATAACATAAAGGTTGTTCTTAAGTACAGTGAAGTCCATTGAACAATTTCATATATCATTGACAACAATGGCTTCTTTCTGATGTTGTTCACATGACCGCACATTACAGCCCTTAAAACTTGAATTATGTGGTGAAGTTGAAGGTCCACTATTGACCTAAAAGCAGTTGGTTGCATACGAGGAGATGGTTCAATGGTGGTATGAGCATCCATGCTGTACAGGAAGCAGTTTTTGAATCCGGCAGGTTTTAATCACTGAATGTCATGCTGTGCTGTTTCAGGTCTATATCATCGAGGTGTCGGATGGAGAGCACAGATGGACTGTAAAACATCGCTACAGTGACTTTCACGACCTCCACGAGAAGGTAAGAGACCACAGCAGCCCAGATCAATCTCAATCAACTTGATAGTTCCAAAAATCACTTAAAAATAAATAAATCTATTTGAATTATAGAGAAAACATAAATAAATAGTAGAGGCACTATATGGGATGTAGGTTCTATAATTATTATATGTATGTTATGATAAAATATGAGGAGAGCAATAAAGACAGAGTTTTTAGTATTTTCTGCCTGTACAACTTTTGCAAACATTTGTAATTACAAAAAGACTCCTTCTATATCTTTTATCATTTGCTAACAAGCCTCAATACAGCTGATATCAATCCATGGGCTCACCTGTGTGACATCATATTTATTGAATTGTTGTAGTTGTACTTATAAGTAAGGAGTCCCCACAGCTGATGTAAGGAATGGCTCTACATTATCAGAAGCATTTATTGCCTGAAAGTCCATTATCGGAACAAGGATGAATAATTTACACTTCTGATTGATAAGAGGATAGTATACCCACCACAGACATAGTGCCATCACATTAATCATTAATAACCATAATGCATTTAGTCAATGCTGGAATGAAGGTTGACTTAATGTTTATCAATTAGCTATCTGCTGATCTTAATGTTCTAAAGTAAGAATTGGCCTTTCATTAAATTACTGAAGGCACAAACCTACAATAGAACACAAAGAACGAGCTTCAAACAGGAAAAAACATCAATATGTCTTATGGATAATTAATTAATTATTTAAACAACAAAAACGTCTAAAAGGTCCCAGAGGGGACATCTTAAAATATATTTTGTTTACATTTATATATAAAAAAAGACAGAAGCAGCCAATCCTCATATTAGAGAAGCTACAGTACACTTGGACAGCTTTTAGTGTTTTTTTCTCATCCTGATGGGTTTCCCTGCAGCTGACGGCAGAGAAGAAGGTGGACCGACGGCTGCTTCCTCCAAAGAAGATGTTGGGGAAGAACTCAAAGAGTCTGGTGGAGCGGCGGCAGAAGGAGCTGGAGCTTTACCTGCAGACGCTGCTGCAGCAGTTCCCAGAGGCCACACCGTCTCCACTCGCCTGCTTCCTGCACTTTCACCTTTACGTGAGTACACTCGAGGCTCCTACCACATATGCACAGTAACCTGTTTAAGCCTAAACATGTTCCCAGTTCATCTCAAATCTATTGGATGGGTCTGAGGGCAAGTGATGTTCTCCCACTGAACTGAGAAAGCGTTTATTTACGGACTCCTAACTATTGAAGCAACAGTATTAATTAAATACAACAATACACTTCTTGTCAATCTCCAAATCTATTTTTGTTTTTCCATAATTGTACAGGATGTTATAATGAAGATGGAGCATTCAAAACTGGCCAATCAGACTCCCATATATCAGTTTTTTTGCTAGTTGTGCCACAGGACTTTCCATCATAAAAGTAATTGTTGAATTAAATAAATACACTTTTATATCTGCTATTGAATAAAGATTACGAAAACTTTTGTGAATGCTGTCACCAAAGAAAGAAAAATTTAAATGTGCCCAAAAAAAATGCAACTTTTTGGGCTCCGTATAGCTATATTGGGGTTCTGTCCCTGTGGAGAGGACACAAGTTTGAATATCGCCCAGGACCATTTGCCACGTGTCATCCCATCTGTCTCCACCACATAACCAAAGGCACTGATGGTCCTAAACATTTCTTAAAAGAAAAAATTGCAACTGCTTTACTCTGTTTTGTAAGTATAAGCAGAGCATGTTGCAGTGTTTAGTAATTTAAACATATACTGAAAGATTAATTAAGACTAGATGAGTCTTGTCTGGCGGGTCTATTTTGCAAAACGCTGTGTTAACTACACTTAAAGCAGTTAAATTGTTTAAACATTTAAATTGCCTCAGTTGTATCAAAAGTTGCTGATGGGCAGAAACTGTTAGGTGTGTCATAAGATAAAAGGTAGTGGGAGAACAGTCATTTTTCTGTAAATGGTGATCCTTTCCCAGTCCGAGAGGCGCTGCTGCAGGCTGGTGTAACAGTTAGCCTGTTAAGCCCGAGAGGACCCTAATCCAGGTCCGGCGGGTAGTTTTTTCACGAAACTGTGTCTCAGGGCTTCTTAATATTTAAAAACCTATTAATGTGTCATACTCATTTAACGGTTAGAAACTCAGCTAACTAAAGATATTAACAATTTTTGCCTAAATAAAACACAAGTCTCACAAGAAGCGTGTAAATGAGCCCTGAGCGAAAAAATGCTAACCCACTTAGCACAGAACTCAAGGTAAAAATACTCGTATTATTTATCGTAACTGCGCATACAATATATCAGATTAAAGCTGAGATTATATAGGTATTAGTATCATCACTGAGCTATCAGAACTCGCGACAGGGGAAGCAAACACAGACATCACAACACGTAGCTTTACGGAGCATTCACGGGAGATCGTCTCACCGTAGCTGTTATTCTGATCAAAAGTCATGTTCAATGGCATTAAAACGATAAAAACGCGGCTGAAGGTTAATCCAATGGTTAATTCAATGTGTCTTTTACTTTGAAATGATTCCTGATAATCCATCATTCCATTTTTATGTCAAAAACAGAGGTTTCATATTAGCTGCTAATGATAGCCATCAGAGTGTATCGCAGCTTCCGGTTCAGGGGCATTCTGGCTGCGCATCACTCATTCACCAATGGGTAATGTTTAGATTGATTTTAGGAACTTCCCCCCGATTCTATTGGCTCTAATGGTTAAAAAGAGGTGTCAATCATCAAAATCGAACGGGGGGGCCAGAGATATGGAAAATGCACCCAAATGACCCCAGAAGGTTTTTTTTGCTAAATCTCTCTAAAAAGGTCAAAGGTTACTTGTTTTGCATCAATCTTGATGCAGGGTACTTATTATATGTTATAGTTTGGATTCCTAAAGCTTTTAGTCTACTATCCCATCATTCAAGTCTTTTTTTTTTTTGGACGGACACTATAATCTTTTTTTTTTTTACTATGTTCAATCTGAATTGACTTTAAAATAAACCATCTATATTGATTCTGACTTTGCTACATCCAACTCACAGGTGTAACCTTGCTTTGAGAACAAATATTTTAATTTAACTTTTTAGAAGGGAAGTTAGTCATTTGTTCTGTGCATGTCATTTTCGAACCTGAAAGCTGAAAAACAGGCTCAGGGCTTAACAGGTTAAAGTCTTTGTAGTGCTTGTCGTGACCATTGATTATTGGATGATGTTCATACAACAACAGAGCAGTATTGTCTGCAGAGTGAAGGCTGATTTAAAAACACTCATGTGATGCAAGATGATTAACTGGTGAGTGTCAGTTGTCAAACTTTATTGTTGTTTATTATTCAGCTGCATTAATGATGCAAACTTCTATTGTGTAACGTAATGCAATGAAACAAATTGACAGCATGATGTTCATGTTCTGAAGCAATCATCAGGCCTTTCCTGTTTTGATTTGTTCATCTTGAATAGACGAAGCAGTGTGTTTAACAAATGATAAGAACAGGCAACAATAGAACGTTGAAACTTCTGTACGTCTAGCTAATGTTATCTGTTGAGTAGTGAAGAAATCAACCTTGTTTGTTGTTTTGAAGTGAATTCAGTTTTTCAACAATCTCTTTGTCTCTTTCAGGAGATCAACGGGATCACAGCAGCTCTGGCTGAGGAGTTGTTCAACAAAGGTTAGCTTCCTTTGACCTTTGCCCTCTATCTTCATCTAGTGTTTCTAAGACTGTGTTAACAATGAACTCCTTGAGTGTGCTTCCTGTTCATGTAGCTGCAAAAGCTTTCTCCCTGTCGTTATTTCTATACTTATCAGTTTTACTGATAATGTACAGTAAGATGAAAAAATACTTACAATGACATTACATCTCTTACAGTTCTTTATTTCTCAGGGACAATGCAAACTAATTAGAATGTTTTAGTTAAATGCATAGTTTTAATCCACAGTCAGTACATGTCATTAATACTGAGTAGATTCTTGCACAATGACCTGATGTGAAACAACCATTCTTAATACGTTTCTCAATATTGGTTAGCATTGTTTTCTTTTCCTTTTGTGTTGAATAGAAGTCCAACATATTTAAATTGGTTATGCAGCTAAATATATCCATTTTACTGAAAAAAGATTGGAGATTTAAATGGCTTATTGTCATATGCACATTTAAATCCCAGGGTGTTTCTCAATCTTGAGTACGCTTGCTTGGTAGCACATGTCTTCCGAGCGTCTTGCTTCAGAAGCGAGGCAAGAATACTTCCTAGCCTCGGAAAAAGTGCGCAAAGCATTGTGGGGATTTTAAGACCACGGAGTCTACACATGTGCAGCCTCGAAATTTTTCCAAACGAAGTACACCGGGCTCGGTAGAATTCCAAGTATGCTGGAGATTGGAACAGTCCTTCGGTGGCACTCGATGACGTAGTATGCTTGAAGTAGTGGCTCTGGAGCAGCTTTACTCGAGATTGAGAAACACCCCCAGTCTCCCCCAACAGTACAACATGCAATATGAAAGAGACAAAACAAGTCAATATTGTGCTCGATGAAACAGAAATGAGCTAGCACAAGAGAATGGTGCATGCGACTCTCGTTGATCACCTGCAGTCTGTGTTTATGCGACCAAATATAACATGAAACAACAGATATAATCCTGTACATCGCACAGTATCAGACCCATTGTTTGTTGTGTTGTAGGGGAGCAGTTGCTGCAGGCCGGCGAGGTCTTTTCTCTCTATCCTCTGCAGCTTTACTCCGTCTCCCAGCAGCTGCGTCTGGCAAAACCAATCTGCTGCAGCGGAGACGCCAAGACCGACCTGGGACACATCTTGGACTTCACCTGCAGGCTGCGATACCTCAAGGTCTCACACCTCTTTACAAAACTCAAAACCTGTCGTACCGAGCAACTTTGTATCCTAACTTTTCCTTCAGGAGGAGACGTGATGAGTGTTCTCACTGGTTTTTCTCTGCTGGTCAGGTGTCTGGTACCAGAGGTCCAGTAGGATCCAGTAACATCCAGGAGAGCAGTCTCCCCTTCGACCTGTCTGTCTTCAAGTCACTACTGCAGATAGAGGTTCTGCCTGTCTGCCTGTCTGCCTGTCTGTCTGTCTGCCTGTCTGTCTGTCTGCCTGTCTGTTTGTCTGCCTGTCTGTGATAAAATACTGCTTAATCAACAAATATACACACAAACCTCATGTTTGATGAGGGAATAAATAACACCAGGTTAACAAACATTTCACCCAATTAAATAAGAACAATTACTAAGAACTTTTAATTTTTTAGTTAAGAATTAGTACAGAAAATATTTTTATAAAATTAAACTCAAAGTAACATGTTTAAATGCCCCAAATTTCATGTGCGTTGACCCATTCCGGAATAATGTATAGGGGCACTATTATGCTTTTTTTGGTTTTCCCTTCACTGTAGTGTTATAGAGGTGGTCTGCAAAGGCTAACATTCCAAAGTTCCCTCCAGAGGGAGTTTCTCTCCCATAACTCTAGTCTACGGTTTAGTAATCTTAAATATGTACAGTAATAACATCATCACTTAGTTTTTGATTGTATTCAAAATTATAAATATGAATCTGCAAAGTAAGTCATTAAATAAATGCAGTGGGGTAAAAAGTACAATCTTGCCCTCAGAAATGTAGAAAATAAAACATTTTCAGTTTCCAAAAAGGGAAATACATTAGGGCTGCACGATTTTGGGAAAAAATCTAATTGCGATTTTTCTGACAGATATTGCGATTCGAATTGCGATATTTGTTTTTAAGCGACCCAACGGAAGTTTATTGTAAAATGTGGCCATAACTCCGGCTAGGAAGGTCGTATCAACATGCTCCCGTCTCTAGCCCCCCCGCAGCCCGAGCTACGAGTGAAAGAACTAAACTTACATGAAACTTTCGTTGGGTTGCTTTAAAGTCAAGCTTCAGTTTAAGATTCACCCTGTAATAGAAACATGTGATGGAGCATTACTAACCTGACTCAGATGGTTTGTTTCACCAAACCATCTAGGAAAGCTCCATTGGAAGCCATTTGGAAAGGGCAGGCACTTTCAAAAATACTTGGCAGGTGATTGGATCAATCTGTCTATCACCTTCTATCATGGGCCACTTCTGATTGGTTAACAATGGCTGGTACATGTGGAGCACAGCACTTCTGATTGGTGTGGATGACTGACACACAAGAAAAAAAAAAAAAAATGTGTAAAAAAAAAAAAAAAAAGATGTTAAAAAAAATCGCAGGCTTTGCGATTTGATAATCGCATCATTTAAAATCACGATTTCGATTTAAAATCGATTAATCGTTCAGCCCTAGAATACACAAAAAAAAAAAATTGTATTTCATTTATTTACAAATTCACCTTACATTTTTCAAACTGTCCGTCTTCAGATCAGTGAGTGCAGCTCGCAGCAGATCCGAGGTCTTTCATCTCTGAGGTCCAGTCTGGCAACTCTGAGTATCCACCACTCCATGGAAACTATGACGGTAAGGTCTACATTAAATACTTCTCTAGTGTTTATGCAGATTATTGTAGACCGTGACCTGATGGTAATGTTATTTCTGTCTCCCTCTAGTCAATCCTGGTCCCGGAGTCGAGCGAGTTCTCTCAGTGGGAGGCTGAGGGGGCGGAGTCAGGCTGTCCCGTCACCGCGGTAATCCCGGTGTGGAGAAATCTGACTACGCTGGACATGAGCCACAATGGCATCAGCACCATCGACAGCTCTGTGGTGAGACACGCACAGAAAACACTGTCTGGACCTCCTCGCATGCTCCTGGCCATGGACATCCTGAAAAAGTTGTCTGAAGTGAAAATATCTTGAGCTGGATATCATTTTTTAGCATTTGCTTTTGAATAAAACTGGATAC
Source organism: Notothenia rossii (assembly GCF_949606895.1). Classification (NCBI taxonomy): domain Eukaryota; kingdom Metazoa; phylum Chordata; class Actinopteri; order Perciformes; family Nototheniidae; genus Notothenia; species Notothenia rossii. The sequence continues at coordinate 61,682,353 of NC_136903.1, read as the reverse complement.
AAATATGTTATATCAGCACGTCATGCCCTTAATATCTTAACAAAGGGCTAAAGAAAGCATGGGTAAGTGATTAAAGAAATGTTAAGGTACATCTGGTTCTGTAGGTTGACTCTGAGTGTTTCTCTGTTGCAGAAACTGATTCCTAAGGTGGAGTTTCTGGATCTAAGTCACAACAAGCTGTCCACAGTGGAGAACCTCCAGGTAAGTGGACAGTTTCCCTTTTTATGTCAGTATCATTTATAGGGTTGCAGCTACCTATTCTTTTTGAGTTTATAGATCATTATTATTTTAGATAAAGCAATTACTTGATTATCTTGTAAAATATCAGTAAATCATTTAAAGAGCCCAACTATATAATCAAGTCTGAACATCAGTCCAAAGATAGTTTCATAGATAACATTTTCAGCTTATTATTTTTTACAATTCTGTTGTATGTAGAAAAAATTAAATTTCTACATATTTTAATTGTTTATGTTTTATTTCTACTCTCGAATGTAGTATTTTGGATTCTGATTATGCAAATATTTTCCTATAGATTTTCTGATCTGCATCTGGTCCTGACAGCTGCAGTTAGACACCCCTACAGATGTTTAGTTTGTCATTAATCAATAGCTGTGAAGTAACCTTTCTGTGTTTGCAGCACCTCTACAATCTGGTCCATGTGGATCTGTCCTACAACTGCCTGCAAGTCCTGGAAGCTGCTCACACCCGTCTAGGAAACATCAAAACTCTGAGTCTGGCCGGCAACCAGCTGCAGCAGCTGAGCGGCCTCACCAAGCTCTACTCACTGGTCAACCTGGACCTCAGCCACAACCAGCTGGACCAGGTAAGAACACCGGGACGTCCTGAGACCAGGAGTGAGAGTAACATAAAAACTGACAGGCAGTCTTTCTTTTTATATTTGATTGTGAGAGTGCAAAAGATGCATTTGCGGCCCGAATAGAAACATTACCAATGGCCCGCTTAGAGCACTTGGCGACCGATATACAAGGGCTCCCCATGCTGATAACCCGGCTGTGAATCCGCCATGGGACCCATCTTCTGCGTGTCACCCCCTCTGTCTCCCCCTTTATAAAATTGTCACTACAATGCACTGGTGGCCTGAAAAAAATCTTTAAAAAAATGTAAACATTGCCACCTACAAAATGTATTAAATATGCTACTATCAGAGAAGAAGTAAAAAATAAACACTAAATGACCAGCTTGTAAATAAAATATCTATTAAGACATATTTAGTTCAACCAACATTTTAGCTTCGTCTGGTTCCCTTAACAAAAAGCCAATTGGATTTGTGTTGTTTGTGACTTGTGTGTGTTTCATTCCAGCTGGAGGAGATCAGGAACATCGGCTCTCTGCCCTGTCTGGAGAAACTCAACCTGTCCAGTAACCCCATGTGCATCATCCCGGACTACAGGACCAAGGTGCTGGCCCAGTTTGGAGACCGGGCATCAGAGGTACACCACTGAAACCCCACACTATATATATATATTTACCTCTTTACTACTGCTTCTACTGCAGTCAATAGCACCAAATGTTTTGTATTGCCGTACTGTTACTACTGCACAGGTAAAACACCCTTAACATTGAATTAAATCCTAATATTTTTATTAATCCACACAATAGTAAGAAATGACTCTCTCTACAAGTACCACCGCTCCTACCAATATAGTATATAACTGCTTATACATTTACTGTGACACACACAAGCACACTCAAAGACTGCAACCACAAATGAATATAAAAATGAATTTATTTTAAAAAAAAATAAGCTATTTATTAAACCCTTAATAAAACCTGTAGATTTTGTACCCTTTTAACTTTACATTTTTTAACTTTGTACATTTGTAAATTTCATTTAAGAAGTGCCTTCTATTTGTATTTCCTCTTTGCTGCGATTGCTGTTTTTATTACAGTTTTCATCACTGCTATTATTTATTTGTTTACATTTTTTAAAACCCATAGAGAGAAACATGCAAAATGACGTATATTTACTAAGTATAATCAGATTCTGATACTGATAGTACTAGTATCAAGATGTCTGCTGTTTAGTTTACTAGAGCTACTGCTACTAATGCTCTCGATGGTACTTCAGGACTGTCACACGTGTTTTCTTCTCTCTGCGTCTTCAGGTTTGTCTGGACGGTAAGGTGACGACAGAGAAGGAGCTGGACACAGTGGAAGTGTTGAAAGCAATTCAGAAAGCCAAAGAAGTCAAAGACAGGATGAGCAGCGGTGACAAGAAGGTACGTTCATTAGACTTCAGGCAGCAACAAACCAGTTTGTATTATTTCAATTGTCTGTATTTTTGTCAGATATAATGACAGTTACCACCTAAAAGATGAGTTTATAAGAGCTCAAATAATTAATGATACATTTACATATTAAGTGTCAATAAGTAGTTTGTTCATCTCTTTTAGGGATGTTTATTTTCTTTGTTTTTCAGGTTTTGGGGGATTTTTAGCATTATCAGTATTTTCTGTTTTGCAAAGATTTTACTCCCAAGACTCTCAACAAGAATCTTGAGCCCAAACCTGTGTTAAATGTTATAATGTTCATATCTTCCATAGGAATTAACCCTGAAACCCTCTGTAGTGTTTTATCATTCTAACCTGATTATAGACCATTAAAAGATCCGCTCATATAGATGTGACTGATAACGATAATTACTAACAGATCTCTTCAGCCTGAACATGTGCACATCAGCAGCAGAGTTACGACACATACAGCAAGTCAAAAACGCCTAAAACAGTCATTATGACATCTGGGTGGTTGTAATACTTGAAAAACTCAAATGCACCGAGCTAAAACTGATTGTGTTAAAAAAAGAACCTACAAAACAGTGTAGTTTTTTCCGAAAATGTGTAGAACATATACTGTGAACCATCCCTTTTTTTGTTCTTCAATGAGAGCGTTGGAAATATTTTGTATTGTATTTTTTTATTCAGGAAAGTTGAGATATTTAAAGTGCATTTGGGTCCAGATAGCAAGCAGAAAAGCAGGACATTGAATGCAGCTTGTTCACATATTCTACACGATTCAATGAAAACTGTGAAACCAAGTCACAAGTTGGAACACGATTTTGAAAGTTGAATGGCACATTTTTAACTCTTGAACTCACACAACCAGATACATAAACAGTATTATTACAACTGAACTGGACTAGCACTGGTCAAGTTGTTTTCATTTAAAGATACCAGTGCTGTGTCTGTATTCAAAGCTAAAATATCAGTCTTCAACCCCGGTGTGACTGTTCCTCTGCTGCTGATGGAGCTGCTGGGTGGAGGTGTTAGGATGTTCCTCTGCTCCATGATGTCGCTGCTCTCTGAAGCTTCCTCCTCTCTGTCCTCTCGTCAGATCAGTGAGGAGACCAGGCTGTCTGCTGCTGCACCTCCTCACCTCTCCTCCTCCTCCTCTCCCCCCTCCTCTTCCTCCTGCTGCTCCTCTGCTGTCGCTCCTCCCACTGTCACCTCCTCCTCCTCCTCCTCTTCCTCCTCTTTCTCTTCCTGTCCGGCCCAGCAGGCCTCTTGCCCCAGCCAAGGTAATCATGTATGTATCAGGCTGTGCAGGGCTGAGGGAGGGGTTGGGGGTGGGGATTTTGTATCATTTGATTTAAGGCAACAGCCAGACAGATGAGTGTGTTTCTCTGCTCTTTGTCAGCTGATTTCCCCAAAACAGCAGCTGATGGTGCTGCGGCTGCAAATAGTGATTATTTTCATTATCAATTCAACATATTGTGAGCTAATGTAGCTCACCTGCTGCTGTTGCTTTGTCTTGTTTTAAACCAGATATCCCCAGTGCTTTATTTCCTGTAGAATACGCTTTGCTTTTCTCCTCAAACTTGTACAGCTCTGGAAAAAGACACCACTCTCAATCTCTACATGTTTGGCAGACATTCCATTCCAGTGTCTGTTGAATTCCAACACAGAGAAATGTTGTCAGTAGTTTAAAGAATCAAATAAAAAAGGTTTTACTCAAACACATAACTATAAATAGTGAAAGTGATAATGCTGCAGTGGTCTTTTAACTTTTTCCAGAGCTGTATATACAGTAAATGGTGACCAATTGCCTGTTGCTTTAGCTGTTCATAACTTTAAGCCCCTACTGACTTAAATCTTTACTAAGATGACATTTGTCCATCGCAAAGGTTGCAACAGACTCATTAACTCATAGCTCTAATTAAATTGACCAAACCAACCAATAATATAAAAAAATCTGCCCATCTCAGATGTTTTACTTATAGGAGAATCAGGGTTTTGTAGGCAAGAATAAGAATTGTTCATCTACAGGTGCCAGAGTAGAAACCTGGCGTCACCTAAATGTCCACAAAAATGTCTTCAAGAGTGAATAGGTGGTTTGCAGCTATTAAAGTCGTTTAAGTTGAGTTTAACACAACTCTTCAAACAACATGTTTATTTCAACATGACAGATAAATCAGTGTCTGGTGACTGAAGATTAATAGCACCATCACCATGTCATCTTAAAATAAACATTTAGTCTTATTATTAGACTACGGGAATGACTGATTGCACGTGTACCTCTGCGCTGCTAGTGGAATACCAACAGTGGATGGTGGTCAGAAAGGTCCTGTTTTTAGGAGGCACGGAAGCTAAGTAATGTTCTGCTCGAATAGGGCAGCAGCAAAATGTATTTTATCCACCAAAAAAAAAAAGACCCAACCAAAAAAAAATCATTATCAGTTCGAGCTGTATGTTATATTTCAAATATTTGTAGTGCTTTACCTTACCAGCAGACAGCACTTTCGGGGAGAAAAACCCAATAACTTTACCTTGCAGAACAAGGTAGTTGCTGTTCTGCTGCTGCCATGTTTGGTAACAAACCCTTCAAACCAAAAAAGTTGTACTAGGTTTGAGATAAATCTGACAAGTTTATTTCTGAATAATTAATTTAATTAAAACTGAGTGGTGGCTGTTCCAACAGCTGAGCACAAAGGGGAAAAACTAACCAGCGACTGATGGTCAACATCTTTTTTTCTGAAGGTTGTTGGACACCCTGATAATCCTGACTAACATCTGTCTTTGTGGCTTAGCACAGGCTGCACACT
>NC_136903.1:61439992-61677091 GCF_949606895.1 Notothenia rossii | reverse complement strand
TCTGGTACCTACAGTCATGCACATCCAAGTCCGGATGCAACACCAGGTCTAATGCAGAACTGTTTACTATGAACATTAACAGAGCTAAACTTAAAAAATCCACGTAGCTTTCCTTTGAATAATAACGTATAAACAGCAATAATGATTTATAAAGAAATGTTGACAGAAAACCAAGGGATCACTGTGCTAACACACAAAACAGTAACTGCCTTTTTTTCACTGTGTGTTAAAAGCATGCATTTAATCCAAAATTAATTACATGACCTGCGCTTGTTGATTTGCTGTGTGTTTGAATATTAAAAGCAATCTGTTCTCCTGTTCTCAGACCAGGAGCAGAGTGTGGAGGAGGTGCTGTCCAGCCTGCAGGTGGACCTCCTACTGCCGTACTCACAGCTCCTCCTCTCCTCCCAAGCCGAGCTCCCTGACTCCTGCCTCGCATTCGGCCTCCAAGCCGCTCCGACCCGCTGGTTCCTATTCTCGGAGCCCAAGGCGCTCCGGCAGACCAGGAGCGAGCTGAAGGTGTTGATCCAGGTCAGAGAGCAGCATGTGAAGCATTGAGAGTTCCTACATTTCACAGTAGAGATAGTCCAATATAGTTTCCCTTTTTAAACATGTTTTAAAGTTTTTATTACATTAGTAGGTATTGCGATCATTTTAGATGTTCTTTAAATATTACAACTCTCTCACAGGAGAGAGCATCGCAGTTCACTACGTTGTTGCACCAAAAGTGAAACTTGATTTGCAGACAGTACATCTTATCACGATGAGTAAAGACATAAAGTGGTTCTGGTTGGACTAAAGTCTAGAAGTCTGGTATGGACATACTTCGGTCTAGTTGTCTAACGGTAGAACTTTAAAAAAAGAAAAATCCCAATTCTATGTAAACTCAGTGTCAAGACGTTTTGAAAGTGAGTATAAAAGGTTACTTTGGGATATTATTTAACAATATGAATGAACACAATGCCGTATTACCTTGTACTTTTTCTGTTTTTATGTAAAGCGTCTATGAGCACCAGGAAAAGCACTATAACAATTAAATGTACTATTATTATTTATATTACGCATTTGGGGTTCGCCTGTCCCGGTAGTGTGCTATACAGGTTTTTGTGCATGTACTGTAAATGGTCTCCAAATAGATGTTTGGGGGGTTTCTCTCCCACACTCTCACCATAGGTCACCAGTATGACATGTGAAGCATATACATGTCAATACCAAAATAAAAAACACATATTTTCCTCCTTTTCTCAAGGCCATGAAGTCTCAGCCTGACCCCGAGCCCCCCCTCCCTCCTCAGCTCCTCCACCGCTCGCTCATCAACTCCTGGGAGCTGGAGGAGAGTCAGGGGGCCCAGGGAGGCTATGCTGCCTTTCTCCTTCCTTCCTCCTCCACCTCCTTCTCAGCCCCGGACACCCACCCGCTCCTGTCAGACATCTTATCCAGCAGAGAGGACCCCAGCCTCCCTTCCCTCCTCTTTCTCACCCACAGACACCTCTGGGTGCTGAACATTGATTTCAGAGAGCTGGCAGAGAGTGAGAGAAGGAGCGCTGGCCTTCATCACTCCTCCTCTTCCTCCTCTTCCTGGTGCAGGCTGGTCCGTGTGCCCATCGGCTCCATGGTGCTCCACCCTGGAGAAAGGACTTCAAAGGTCGAGGAAAGAAGCAGCAACACCTCCTGCCCCGACCCCAAACACCACCACAGGTACAGAAGCTGTGGCTGGATCAATGGATTTTTTAGCTTTTATTTTTTGTTTATATATGCCAGATTTTTACTGACAATTAAATTTTTATAAAGTAGAATTTGGACAAAAAAAACAAACAACATGAAGTCTGTTAAACAGGGTTTCAGCTAGATAAATTATTTGTGTTATTATATTTAGTTTTAAAATGGTAATATTTACAAATGTTTCTTTTTTAACTTTTCCAAAAGTCTTAGTCACAAAAATAATATAACTTCCAAAATGCCCCACATATCAACAGAATATTCTTCTTTAGTCCATATTTGTTGGTATTTAGCTTTTTAATCATGGTTTCAATGCAGTAAAAAAAACAACAACATGATAAGTTGTATTCATTACAGAAAATTGAAATAATTGGGTAAAACATACTTAACAGTGAATATTTGTGGACACAAATGTAATGTCTAGATAGCAGAATGTCTTTGTAAAACAGAAAAGCGATTTCCTATTTAATTATTTAGTTTCCTCACGCTTAACTTTGGTCATCACCTGTATTTGAACTCTTATGTTGAGCGCAGGAGGAGTCACTCTGTGGAGCTGCTGCTGGGCGGTCAGAGGCTGCTGCTGCTCTTCCCTCTGGCCCAGAACAGGAGCTCCTTCCTGGGGGAGCTTAGGCAGAGGAGAGCTGCTCTGGAGGGGCTGAAGATGGTCGCCCTGCCTCTGCCCTGTCCACAGGACGGGCCGCACACACAAGGTTAAGACTGAATACCATGGTTTTATTTAGTTTGACTGTTACTGGTGTATTCTCTCCGTGTGTTGACACATTGTTGTTGTGTTCTCAGGCCGCCACGGATCCAGAGACCAGTGCTGTTGTTCCAGAAAGAGGAAATCACACAGCACCAACAGGTACACTTCTGAAGCAGTGTAACATAAAATACTATTTGTCCATGTAAATCTTCTTCCACTTGATGCTGCATTGAAAGCTGCATGCTAATATCACACGTTTGCTGTTATTAAACCCTCTAATGCTGTAAGTACAACGCACTAATTTGATCAGAGCACTGATTTATCAGACATTATTTATCTAAAACAAACCATGGTACAGAATCAATCATGTTTGCCACAATGAAGCTGTAATTTCATCACCTCATCACAAGAGTAAGATACATTGGCATTGTTGATTTTATCACATATATTCCCCAATCGACTTTGTGTTGGGTGATGATTAGTTATCAGAAACATCAGAGATATGTTTTGAGATTATATTTATAATATTCACAAAGTTTGTCCACCAAAAAGCACTAATTAAAATGTTCCCAATCAGGACATATTTTGGTAACAAGTATTTAAAAACTTCTTATCAAAATGTTTGAAGTCATTTTGTAAATGTTAAAATACAGATATAATCATTTTAAAAAAAGATTTGCAAAGGAAATCTTTACTTTTTTGTTGTTCCTTGTTTGGAGCCGTGTTCATCTTTTCTGAAAGCTAAATTAAACTCTTTGCAGCACATACCCTCTGACTTCTTTAAGAGTCTATTCATTTCTGATTAACAGAGGTATCATGAGAGGTTAAGGTTGTATTTATATTTGTTCTACTTCTCTGACCTCCTTCTTCTCCTCAGCTGGGACTCCTCCCGTCTCCAGGTGGAGGAGAACCAGCCGTCCCCTCACCTCACCCCAAGTCTCTCCCCAGGACTGAAGCTCCTTGCTGGGCTCGGAGGGGAGCAGCTGCTGACTCACTTTCATCGATATATAGCAGAGGTAACATACACATAAAGTGTACTTTTTGTACTCTTATGAATAAAAACGTGGAGAATTTAAATATTTTGTAAATTAAATTTACATTGTTTCTAGAATGTCGGGAATATACAAAAAGTTTCGATCTCGAGTTTACGAAGCCCAAAAAAAACATTGTAACGGGAAGTGGCAAACCGTGTCTATCACAACTGGACCTTGTGTAGACACACGCACCCCCCGCCGCCGCCCCTCCCCCGCCGTTATAATGTCCGTCTTTTCACTGAATTGTTGTCTTGAAAAGGGTACTCGACAATTCCGCAACAACTTCATCTTCACCTGTTGCACTTGCCATTTCAACGTTAAAAACAATAAAACGGCATGAATTGCTTCGTCGCATCTAGATCCTCTGTCTCGAGCCAGTTAACTAGCGGGCCTTCTAGAGTACCCTGGAACCGAGGGGAACTCGGAAAGAATACGCCCATTGGCTACAAATCAATTATATGATTGAGTGATCAAACTGTCAGTCCAAACGTACGCTCTCATTCAGTGCAACGGCCAGGGCATTCTATCAAGGATGTAGAATACCTTGGTTGAAGGATACCCAGAGACCCAGAACAAGATCTGATTGGTTGCTTTCTTTTCTAACACAAAACCACTGAAGTGCGTGGTCCGAGAAGGACAAACAAATCAACGTAACACTGTAATATTACAGATCAACGACACGAATAGATTCTCATTTATTCATTTTATATACATTTTATTTATATAATTAAATCGATTTTTTGTTTGTTTTATCTGAGTGTTACAGGGTATTCTCTGAATACCTTGAAGGCCCTGATGGTTCACTGGGTTAGGGTCAGTGCAAAAAACAGCTATATTATCATATAGACAGGAAAAAAAGGCAAATCAAAATGGCGGAAACTTTTGCTAAATGACTAATTATCAAAAGTGGTGCGTTTTTTTTCCTTTCAACATTCTTATTGTTCTATCTTTTACTTTTTGGTTAGCCAAGGCAGAGCAAACCCTGGGCACAAATCACATGTAGAGTTCTGAGTCGACCCCAAGTCTCTTCTTCTTGGAGGACCTTTGAACTGCGATAAAGCCTTTTTTCCCTTTCCTTGTTGTTCATGTTTAGAAAGGGACACACTTTATCTTTGTTTTGTTTTTGAATCTGCTTTTTAAAATGTTTTGTGTCAGTCTGAGTCGGAGGAGGTGAGACAGGTGTTGTGGCTGTCTGTGGTTCTCTACAAGTCTCCAGAGTCTGAGCTCACCTGCTGTCTGCTTCTATCCAACGACACCATCTACTTCCTGTTGGAGGACTCCGCCGCCACACTCGTTGATCACTCTGGTAGGATATACAGACATGTTGGTTTAGTCAGTGAGATTTAGTCACTGCTGTTTTAAAGAGGCCCTATTGTGCTTTTTGGGGGTTTCCCTTGCCTGTAGTGTGTTATGTTTTGTGCATGTAAATGGTCTGCAAAAGCTTAAAGAGCAACTTGCAGGTTTTTTCTTTTACTACATTTATGCTTAATCTTGCCTGAAAATTACAATTAAAAATGTTAATGCAGGATTTTATATGTGTTACAAGACATAAGGGCATGAATTCAGAGGAAAAGGAGCCGCTTTGAGCTCTGCTACTAAAAACTGCTTTTTTTTAACGTCAAACGCGTCATATTGCGTCACATGGGGGAGCAACTTTCTCGGAATCGTTCTCTGCCCAATCCGCGGTAGTAGTTTGTAGTTGGTTTGAGCGGTTGTGATTTAGTGAGCTGGTAATTTTTCGGTAATTTTACATTGCATTTCACCATTTGTAATCATGGTGAGCTGGAGTTTGGGCAGGTTGCACAAACTCGAGCCTATCAGGACATCGAGTCCACAGTTTCCCTCACGGGAAAAGGACCGTAGCTAGTGTTCGTTCCTGGGTGCGTTGTGCATCCACCTCCCTGCAGCACATACTCTCCACAGCTTTATCAGGAAACCGTATTACATCTCTCTCCCCCCCTTCGCTGCTCTCTCTCTCTCCCCTCGGGTACACAGCACCGTAAGACGTAGTGTGGAGATGCATTAGGTAACGCTGTGGTGACTGTACTGCTCCAGCCGTCTCCTTTGTGTTTGTTTGTTTCCCCCTGTCTGTGTTGTTTGTGTGTGCGTGGTGGCTGTCACTCCTGGCTCCCGGCTCAACCTCCACTCACCTGCTGCAATCAGCTGTGCACCCTCCCCGACTACACACCTGCTTTCCATCAAGCCATTTACAACGACATATCAACGGAGGCTCCACAACCTTTCTCCGCCAGATCGTCAAGTCTCAGCCGTATCTCGCGTCTCCCCTCCGGTACACAGCACCGTAGTGTGGAGTTGCATTAGGTAACGCGAGATACGGCTGATACTTGCGCATTAGTTTCTGTTATGGATCAGTATCAACAGTCCTGCCAGTAACGTTACTATATTATCAATACTACTTTAGTTATAGCCTGATATATGATTGCTAACTTTACAATGTTTTGATGTGACTGACGTTAGCTAACATTACTGTAGCTAACGCAGGTCACTCACCAAGATAGCTGCTCTGTTCTCCACTGGTTCTCCTCACACCAAAGCTCCATTTCTCTCCGATGGCCGTTATTTTTTCTAATCCTTGGCTGCTCCTGGTCTCTTGGACGCATAGCAGGCTCATAATTATAATCATATGCATTCGAATATATATTTTCAACCTCTTCTGTGTCAAAACTAGCATTGTGATCCATGTTTATTCATACGTTAGACCGGCCGCTCTCCCCCTTGTTTCCCCCATGTTACGTCACACGCAGGAGGTCACGTGCGGAGGCTTTTTTATGCGGAAGTGAAAATGTCTTACTAAAACGACGCCAGATGTCACTGTAGTGTATTCATAATTTTCCTACACATTTATTCACTTGATTCTCTAACCTGCAAGTTGCTATTTAAATCCCAAAGTTCTTTCCAGAGGGAGAACAAATAGACCTTTTTGAACATTAATGCATGGAAACATGTCACAGTAGAGTCACTAAATACTAATATGAACCTGAACATTTGGTTTTTCTCACTCACACTTAAAGGGTTATCTCTGATGGAGAAAAACCTTTAAAATGACATGCGAGTCATTTCTCTTTTAATATTACTGCTCCTGCATCTATTTCAACATTCCTAATCATATTCAGATTGTTTTGAGCATTTTTCCCCCATGGAACCCGTGAAGAGTGATGAAAAAATAACAAAGAAACCATAACATGGTAAACATTTGCAGTGTCTGTGTAGACTTTCAGCTTTGTTAAATCAGTTCTCTATCTTCTCTTCCTCTTTCTGTCTGTCAGTGTTGGACGTTATGGACTCTGGAGATCCGGACTTGTGTCTATGCTGCTGTCTGTCCGTCAGACTCTCTGATCTGCTGTCCGTCAATGTGGGACTGTTCGACCAGTACTTCAGAGTCGTAGGTCAGTGGAAGTTCCCACTCCTTGTCCCTGTTTGCAGAGCTCATATACATGTATAACAAGCTACCTCTTAAAGCTGATATAACTCTGTCACACTCTTCACTTTCCCGATCTTCCCATATGTCTCTCCCCTTCGTCTCTCTGTGTTCGCAGGCCGCTCAGCCGATCACATCGTGTGCTGCCTCAGCAGGGACAGTTATGGGACGGGTGTCTTTCTCCAGGAGCTTATGTCGGCTCTGAGTCTGCAGCAGCAGCAGCTTCCTCAACCAGAGCCGTCTGATCAGGACTTCTACTCACAGTTTACCAGCACAAACACCGGTAACCAAACAAGAAGCCTTTGGGAAGTGTCATATTTGTTTTGTCATAAGATCCTACCTAAATACTCCACTCATTATTGTCTGAAGCTTGTATGTGTCATAAAAACAGCAGTTGCAAACAAATGACTACCGTAATTTTCGGACTATAATGCGCACCTGAATATAAGCCGCAGCAGCTAAATTGAATGATGTGTACATATATAAGCCGCACTGGACTATAAGCCGCAGGTGTTTTTAATGTTTAATTACCATATGTAAGGGTTCGTGCACAGAGGGGATTGTCGGGAAAGAGATGGCTGTTTGAGGAAGCTCCCATTTATCAACATTTCAACAAACAAGTTGCATATTTGCATAACATATTCAAGTGTTACCATTTAGTGCAATAGTAGCTACAGAACATGTACTGTGCTGTGTAAAGTGTACTGTATCACATAGCGTTTCAGACACACAAACTTTTCAACTTTCAAACTTAAACGGTGCGCTCCCAGCGCAAGTACCGGCAGTGATCTACAGCAGTGGTTTTCAACCAGTGGTACGAGGACAAACTGTCTCGCTCTTGTAATGTCTGTCTGTCTTGATCTCGTTCTGTCTCTCGTACCACACGCGGTTCCACTTTTACTTTTGTGCGCTACCTGTCTCACTCTTTTCCGGCCTCCAGCTTTTCCTGCTGGAGTCCGCCGCTTAAAGGTGGGGGGCTGCGGACCGGCCATAGAGCCCATAGAGTTAAAGGTGGTGGACTGTAACCTGTAAAACCCATAGATTTAGGAGGTCCCCTAGTGGCTGTTAGCTGTAAAAATCCACAGATTAGCCGCACCGTTATATAAGCCGCAGGGTCGAAAAATGGGAAAAAAGGCGCGGCTTATAGTCCGAAGATTACGGTAAATGAGACTACTTAACGTCATCATGCCAACACGAGTCCGTCTTAGAATAGCGGCAGTGATGCAATGCCCTGCAACCATGATGTATTTTGTTTATATAAAAAAAAAATATATGTATTAATTAATTGATTTATTTGTTTTATCTTGTCAATGGATTTGTATAAAAGTATATGTTTTTTATCATACTAATTCTTATTAGATCTGTGTGAAGTTAGAACAAATTGTGTTGTTATAAAGAAGACCAATTGTTGACCCAGGATTAAGCTGACAGGGATTTTTTCTCCCGCTGCAGGTAAGATGCAGAACTACGAGCTGCTCCACAGCAGCAGGGTGAAGTTTATTTATCCCAGTGAGGAGGAGATGGGAGACCTGACATTCATCGTGGCAGAGAGGAAAACTCCGGCCAGCGCAGCGTCTCCGTCATCACGCTCCTTCAACGTCCTGCTCTACCTGCTAGTTTTCCAGGTACGAAGTCCTTCCTTTTTGATTACTTTGAATTTGTAAGGGGATTTAACATGCTGGAACTATTTCTATATGTGTATCCTTCCGCCTAGTTCTTCTCTGCATTGTCTCCAGTTTCAGTGCAGGTTGCCATACACAATTGGTTTTGGTCTCCGAACAGGCACAACAATAACAAACCTGGCAACCTCAGCTGCACACAGTCACTGTGCACATTACTCCCCCTGGACACAAAGTGTTTTTTAGGTTTCTTATTCGAGACACATTAACAAAATGACAATAAATACGATTTTGGGAGATTGATAATGTAGGTGTTTATTTGGAGTCTGAAACAAGCATAAAAGCAGCGTTGGGAGTGTTAATTTAAAATGGTATCCCCATACAGTTACTTATTAATTGTTAAAAACATGTTAAATCCAAATATCTGGTGATCAACAATAATTATTTTCTAGGGATGTAACGATACCAAAACTCACGGTACGATAATATTGCGATAAAAAGTCCATGGTAAGATATTTATCGCAATATTGAAAAACATTTTCTTTTATTAAATAATACATCTGATTTGTACAGTGTTTTAGTAGGATAGTAGTATAAAATAAAAGTGTCAACAATATAATAATCAGACCCTGCAATAGAATAAATCAAGTTTCACTTTAGTTTTTCAAGTAACTCAACTCTAACTCACTCAGCATCATCAAGGTTATCTTTTAGGAATATGAGCATGTCCACATTTCCAGGTGGAAGCTGGGATGTTTGGGCGTTTACAATATCCCCTGCTGTGGAAAAAACTCTCTTGCTTGGTACTGATGTTGCTGGGACAGAGAGATATGCTTTGGCCATCGGTAACAGCAGTGGGTAAAACTGTGCATTGTCTCTCCACCACTTCAAAAACAATACCGTTTTTGCCAAGAAGGTGAGGCTTATTGACAGGGCGAGATATAAATATACTGTTGGTACTTGTCAATGTCTCTAGGTATGTACATGTAGCCCTGTAAATACGATTGTGTTATCTGTTATTTTATGTTCATGTTGTAACCTACTTGTTGCCATGTTGGACAGGTCTCCCTTGAAAAAGAGATCGATGATCTCAATGGGACCATCTGGTTAAATAAAGGTTTACATTTTTTTTTTAAATCAAAAAAGATTTGATATATTGTTACATCCCTGGTGGTATGTCATCACAGTGTGTAATATAAAGGAAAGGAAATATAAAGAAAGTAGGAAAAAAAAAATATAATAAAAAAAATAAAATAATAATTATAAAAAAAATCGTGGTATATTTTGTCAGTCTCACGACGGTATTGAGACATCTATTTACCGCGATATTCGATATATCGTTACATCCCTATTATTTTCATGATAGAACAGACAAGAACCTTCACACAACAACAACAGATTTGCAAACACAAATTCTTAAACAGGAATAATGTTTTAAAAAAGTGTAATTAATTAAGAAAAATACTAAATCATTCACTCAATACAAACAGTCAAATCTCATACAATATTTTATTTGAGGATTTTGTTTAAGGATATTTGTATCTTTAGTTTGATGAGACACCATACGCTTTATTTGAAAGCCTTAATAGAAGCTTTAAATGTTCTGTAGGGCCCTAGTTTTTTTAAACTGTGCTATAAAATAATTTGTATTCTTTCCTCCAGGTCCAGATCCCGAGTCAAGGCTCCACTCTCTCGGGTCTCTCTTCTTCCTCCGGGCTGTGTCCGGTCCTCCAGCCCAGGACTTTGATCCTGACCAGCACCGACGTCTTCCTGTTGGACGAGGACTACGTCAGCTATCCTCTGCCAGACTTCGCCAAAGAACCTCCCTCCAGGTGAGCACACAAGACGCCCTCCTGTACCACAACATTTAAAAAACATTTTATCCTTCTTTATCAGAGGGAGTCATCTAATAGCAAAATAATTCCTGTGATGCCCCTCAGATGGGGAAGCAGGGCCGACCAACGCTAAGCAATCAAATCTGTGAATTATGCCGTCCACCCTGAATGCTGCCGAGCTGTACTTTGGCTGCAGGCTATAAAAAACGGTGTGAGGAAGAACTACAGACTGTGTGCCTTAGAAAGAAATACTTCTTACTATTATTATTCTGATACTCAGACCTTATTGACATTTCACTGTGACTTCATTATTTACTCCGACAATAACTTGTATAGCTCTAAATGGTGAATACTGATTGAAGTTTTTGACACGTACCTTTTCCACACATGGAAACCCATTTGTGACCAAAGACAATATTTAGTATGATAAGAAAGAAATCCACAATTGTTCTCAGACGGAAATGCTTGAAATATGGAATGAACATAAACTATTCGACTATCTTACAATAAAACGTTGACATTTTATTCACAACACATGAATAATTGCAAAGATCTGCTGCCTCACCCGATATATTATCACATCAGTCATTCCATTCATCATTAACTCCCAATCCAGAAATGCACCTTTACCTATCTGCTGCTTCCTAGCTAAAGTAATCTTCCTCATCACCTTCATCATGTCGTCCTGCAGGGAGCGGTACCAGCTGCGTGAGGCTAGGAGGATCCGTGACCTGGACCGGGTGCTGCTGGGGTACCAGACGTACCCTCAGGCTCTGACCCTGGTGTTCGACGACCTTCCCGGCCCCGACCTGCTCTGCCACCTCACCATGGACCATTTCACTGCTGCAGGGGAGGAGGCCCCGTCCAGACGGGGTGGATCCAGCAGCGGAGCAGAGGGCGAGGTCCAATGGTGTGTCTTTGTTCCGGGAGCCGACAGCAGAGAGAGGCTGATCTCACTCCTCGCTCGCCAGTGGGAGGCGCTGTGCAGCCGGGAGCTTCCTGTGGAGCTCACCGGCTGATTGGATGTCGGTGAGGTGGATGACCTAGTTGGGAGCTGATGGCAGACGGAGTCATCATAAGAGCGAGATGATTACCTAGCAGATTAAGGGCTTGGTTAGCTGTTTAAAGGCTTCAATATGCTGTAAACGAAGAAGTGTTTTCTGACCACATCTAAAGCCAAGGCTTTTTCACATAGAATGGTGGTCTGATAGAGAGTCTGGCAAGATGTGATGAATCAATTAAATGGGGCTTACAATGGATTGTGCTCGGTTGTCCATATGAAAAGCGACACAAATAAGCATGGTGAGTGTTAAAAAAATGTAAGAAGAACAAATCCTGTGTACGTACAATAGAGCTGCAACAATTAGTAGACTATTAAAAGCATATTTCTTTATAATCAAGGTAACTTTTCATTTGCAAAAAAGAAACAAACTACTGTTATCAGCCTCATGAGGTTTCCTGCTTTTATCTGTTTTATCTCCTATTAAACAGAATATCTTTCAGCTTTGGACCGACAAATGAGGGAAAACATTTAAAGATAACACATTGGAAATCTGGAATAGACATTTTCACTAGATTCTGACATTTTATAGAACAAACTGTGATAAGCAATAACAAACGTTCTCTTATTCCTCCAGCCAGTCGCATCATCAACTCTGCTTTCAGAAGCTATCCCTGGCTGCATCCTGCTGCCTCACCACCTCTCTCAAACACCTCTTTTGTGTATTTTGCATGTCCTTGTAGTCTTGAATAGACGTTTTTTCCTAGAACACATTCCTTGTGTTGCACTCAGTTCTTCACATGTAAAGTGACAGCAGGGTTAGCAGTTTAAAAAAACATGCTTGAGAGATAATTTGACCCTTACACCTCCTAACATGGAGGCAATCCATGTGTAAAGTTGCCATGATTGTTGGTTTCAGACAAGCACACAGTTTGAAGCATACTGGGGTCTTTGGTCGTACTTCTTACAGATTGAAAGGGATCTGGCTTTGTTCAAACAACGTTTGGTGTTCGCTCCAGAAAAAAGTCTTTGTCGGACTCAAAGGACAGCAGACTGCCATTACAGGCCTGAGACCTCACACTGAGCCGAAACAGTCGGAGTTTCTGGCACAACCTCACCTTATTTTAAAGTGTCTCACACGCAGCAGATTTACAGACTTGAGACACGGACAGACGGACGGACGGACAGAATTGTGTTGCACAGCAGGGGGTGCTGCAGACAGTCAACAGGAGTTTACTACCTTTTAATCAACATTACCTTAAAGGAACAGTTTGTCATTTCAGGTATATCCTCTTGTCCTCCCCAGAGTCAGATGTATAGCAGTTTCATTTCTGTGAGTTCAGTACAAATAAGTATAAAGTGTTATCCTAGCTTAGCACAAAGACTGGAAGCAGGGGGAAACTGCCAAACGAGCCTCATTAAAACTCCAAAGTTGTCTGATTTACATGTGTTTATTTATGTAAAGTTGCTCTTAAAACCAAAATCCATGTTTTTACTTTTCTGCAGTCTGACTCTGGGCGAGGAAACAAAAGGGATCTTCAAAAATGTTGGACTGTAGTTTTTAAATAGCACACACACAAGCTTACACATACACACACTCGGCTGCTCTGCACAATATGCTCTCTGAACATTTTATTCCTTGCACATTGATGAAGCAGTATTGTTGAACTGTGTATTGAAGCTTTTTTATTGACATGATATTAATGTAATTATGTTTGGGGCAGACGGATGTTTTCCATCCTAAAGCAGATTTTGTACTAAACGCGGAGATCCTTGGGGATTTTTTCCAAAAAGAACTCTTAAATATCTTATTTAGTATTATCAAGTATTATTTTTTATATTTTCTTAGTTTTATTTTATTGTCTGTTTTGTCTTTTGTACATTGTTATTGACAAATGGGAAGCCAGTCAGTGCTGGACCCTGCCACCATTCACCACTGTTGTTTATGTTTCATGTTGTCTTGTAAATGGGGAATGCCACTCAATTAAAGTGAAAACGAAAACTCCACAAGTAACTATTTCCTGTTTGATGAGGTGACAATGGTTTGATTCTTTGACTGCAGTCTGCACATATTTCAGCCGATGCAGCATTTAAACCAGAAAACCAGTCTACTGGGTTACTGATGGCATGCACGTTTTAAACCTTTCTGTCATAATCCCAACTAAAACTGAACCTATGCATCTGCCCAAAGGTCTCTAACAAATATTGTTAAATCAGAAAAACCTAGTGTGAAACAATTGAAGAATTATGCCAATACTGTAAAAATGATTCCTCAATTCAAATTTAAGTTATAAGATTGTTCTTCATAGCATAGTGCAGTGAAGAACAATCCCCCCACCCCCCCACCCCCGCCAACACAAATAGTCAAGCTCAGTGGCAGCGCCAGAGATTTATTTTGGGGGTGCTGTGGGGTAGCTTGACGTTTCATAGAGGGTGCTCAAACATTTAGGGTTTCCCATTAATGTACCGGTCGCTACAGTGGAACTTTCTACTGCAACAATCCCCACGCAAATACACAATGTACCAGTTACAATGACTGTTACAATGAAGGCTCGATAATCAGCTCACGGCATATAGGTGTAAGCAGGGGTAAAGTGCTATTTTTATAGGTGTTGTGTGGACCTCACATAGGGGGGTCCGGGGGCAAGCTCCCCCAGGAAGATTTTTAAATATTGAAGTTAAAAGCATCAATCTGGTGCACTTTGAGAGCAACATGAAGAGATCTATGGATACATCTCTCAACACCCATTTGAAACAGAACTGTAAAGAGATCTACTATTTCTTTATGGATATTTTACAAATCACTCCCCTTTTAAACTTTATTAATTGTTTTAATGTCATATAGTATTTCATTTATTCTCTTATTTTTTTATAACGATTGATTGATTGATTGATTGATTGAACAGTTTATTAACAGCTTGTATATTGGGTACAGTACAGCTCAAAACATACAATTGTTAAGGGGATGCAGACCAGAGAAAGACTTTTGTCTTGTTTACATCAGGGTCCCCCATTTCCAATTCATCATATCATTTAAGACATATAAGACATATTTGACATACAGATGGCTTATTTACAATTTACATACAGGTGGGTTTTTTACATACAGATGGCTTATTTACAATTTTCATTTTAGATTTCGTTCTAATACATCCTAACCGGACATTTAAGACATACCAAGTCTACAGATATACAGTTAGTAACAGAGTCTAAAATGCGAGTATATACATAGATGGGGGGGGAAGCTGTCCATTGTACGACAGGTTGAGATTTGTACCATTACCGGAGCCAGTTTTGCAATGCTCTCCCCCGAAGGTGCTCTTTAAGAGAGGTTTTGAAGGTAAGTATAGTTTTACTTTCCTTTACAGTAGTGGGAAGAGCGTTCCACCTTGATGTGGCATAATTGCGAAACGTGTATTCCCCCTTTTTTGTGCCAAATCTGGGTTTTACATGATTTGTGGAGCTCCCTCTGGTGTTATGATCATGGTATTCCTTGACCTTTGGGAATAATTTTGACATGTACATGGGTACCATAGAGGTGTAGTGTATCTTGTAGACCAGGCCCATTGCAAGTAGCTGTACTCTGTCGTCTACTCTAAGCCATCCTAGGTTGTCAAAGTGGGCAGAGGTGAGATGGGTTCTAGATGAAAGGTCAAGCAGTAGTCTGACCAGGTTATTTTGTGATGTTTGAAGTTTTATTTTTAGCGCCTTGGAGGTGCTATGGTACCATGACGTGCAAGCATAGTCATAGTACCCTTGAATGAGTGCTCCTGCCAGAGTTTTCAGGGTGTTTTTGTTTACCAGAGAGGAGATCCGGTATAGGAATCTAGTTCTTTGATTGACTTTTTTTATTACATTGGATGCCATTTTGTCACAGGAGAGGTTTGCCTCAAGAACAGATCCTAGGTATGTAATTTCCTTCTTACTTGTGACAATAATAATGTCACCCACTGCAACTGAGAAGTCTTCGGATTTGCTGAGATTATGTTTCGAACCGAAGAGAATGGACTCTGTTTTACCCAGGTGTAATGACAACTATATGTAACCATAATGATCATATAAACGTGTGCCTCGGAAATAATTGTTTAAATTAACGGTGACCAAAAATGTTGAGACCCACTGAGATAACACTGAGAGAGTCCTTTAGCTCACTGAGTCTCTGTCTGACAGGAGAGGACTCTCCTCCACTTTGTTGTTGAAAAAACTCCTTATATCCGTTAGCGTAGCTCGCTAGCAACAGAAGCTAACAACAACAATCTCCGGTACCGGTGCGCTCTCTCTCTCTCTCTCTCTCTCGCTCGTGCACGCACACAAAATGGCTCGTTCCACACACACACAGAGCCAAGCTTTAATGAAACACAGAGACCCAGACGTAATAGTACTGCATATTATTTTCGAATCCATCCTTTTTCAATTTATGATTTTTTTTAATAACCATTTTTCTTGCACTGGTATAGTGCATTGATCAGTAACAAAGTTGCTATTATTATTATTATTATTATTATTACAGTGACCTGCATTGCTTTGTTGAGTCTTATTGTTTGTCTTTTTATTCCTGCAACAACAACAAAAAGAACGTTTAAAGGCCTGATTGCATTATTTTAAGAATGTATCCTTTCATGAAACGGCCAACAATCTAAAGATTTAGAATTTATTTTCCAGAGATTACTTTATACCTGGCAAGTTGAAGAGGTTTTTGAGACAGCATTTGTATTCGGTTGGCATGTAAAACACTTTTTCATTGGTTTGTATTGCTATAATTTTCTATGTTAGTTTCCTGAGAAGACATTTCATTTTCAATATAGGGACATTCTAGATTAAATTCATTTGGAAATTACGAAAGGGCTTTGTTGGGGGAGGACTTTACTTGCTATCTCATCATTTTTAAACCCCTGGCTGTTGAGAACAATTTGTTTTCCAGGGAAAAACATCTTAAACAAACACTGTCAGCAGTCGATTCCTCTCTGGGCTAAGTGAGATTTTGATGACTTGGCGGTTCAGCAGCACGAAACATACCACTACCTTTCAACTCGACCAACTTCCTCTATTTCCTGTCTGTCGGAGTTGCTCGTCATGAATTTCCTTTTTGGGGACACTTAAACAGACAGAGGGCAGCGATACTGTACGAGGAAGTGTGATCAGCAAAACCACCAAACTGCCCTCTGATTGGGATTCTCTGGTACCAGTAGGTCAAATGACCAACGGGACACAATAGTCCCAGGCTTCTTTCATAAGAATAAAACTAATCATATTCAGTTGTCCCTAAAATCATTTCCAGAAGAGTTTGGCTCCAATCTGATTATGACAATGAAAAGTATAGGAACAAACCAGGTTAACATCAAGCTTGAAAACTACTTTGGAGATGTTTTTTACATTCACCAAGGATGTTTTATCTCCTTAGTTTGTAAGCATCGGTCAAACTTATTTTAAGTATATTTTTATAAAATAAGGAGGAAATGCAGCCAGTTAACCATGGATTTGCATTTAAGGTTGAATACAAAATGTCTTCACATTCTAAGTTGGGCCTCATTTTCTGGCACTTAAAACCTTGATAAGATAATTGTATGGCAACTAATGGCTATTAACTATTACATTTGGTAAAGGTTTGAAAGTATATGAATAGTGTAGTTTACAGTTAAGTAGAATAGTATTGTTTATGTTAGTCAACTTTCCAGTGTAGAGGCACATCTTTATTTCAGTTAAAGGTAGGGTAGGTAAGAATCATGGTAAGAATGGAGAAACCAGCTCGAGTGCGCTAGAATTTGAAAGTACACAGCCGAAAGAAATCCGCCCCTTCCTTCAGACTTCCTTACAGAGCCCCTCCTCCAACACACACGAACGCGCACATGACCAATGAGGGCACGAGATAAATTTGTGCACAGATGGAAGGCTGACAGGCAGGTAGGCCATCCAGTTATTTTAGCCGGGCCGGCTAAAATGATTGGTCGTGCTTTTTACAGTACTACGGCTTCCACAGATGACATTTTTTTTAAATGTATTTAGATTGTCAAAGCATTTAATATATTCATTGCTATCGGAATGTTAAGAGCATTCCATGGAATATAACAAAAAGTGTTTCTGAAGTGAATTACCTACCCTACCTTTAACTACCAGTTCTGTTTAAATGCTTACGACTAAAACAATTTGGGTTAGGTAATAGCCATACAGTCTATGGTAATAGCCCGGATTAACTACAATTTAGGTTTTGACCAGACCAGAAATGGCATGTTAGCAAACGGAGCATTTCAACAGCTAACATGTTGGTATACTGTAAGTAAGCTACAGCAGTTAAGCAGCTACAATTGTTGGATAATAATGAACTTTGTTAGCAAAAAAGTGGGTTCAGGTTTTTTGTGTTTTTGTTTTGAGGCTGGCTAACAATTTAATTGCTAACAGTTTGTTTCAGGTTAGCTAACGTCATGTTCAACAGTTCATTCAATCTGGTACAGGTTAGCTAGCAGTCGATGTTAGCAGTTTAAACAGTGTGCAGTTTAGAATCACATTTTAATGGCAGTGTTTTTTGTCTGTTCAGTGAGCAGCTAATACGAAGTTCAGGTTTATTTAAAAGTTAAGTTTAACAACCCATACAGTTCAGTTAGTTAGCTGAAAGTTCGATTTAGCCATTCAAATCAGTTGCGATTCAACCAATAATACACCTGTTAGGTTCCAGGCTAAAACGAATCGAGTTACAATGAACCGGCTTCGTGGAATTTAAGGTAAGTCCTTATTTTTGTAATGGCACAGTAAATCGTTATTTTTAAATCTAACTTTCAATTTGCATTAAGATAGGTGTAGGCAAGGGTGTAACTTTGGTTTGAGAAGTGGGGGGACACAAAACAGGGGGTCCTCCACAATGAAACATTTTCTCAATTTAATTCCATTTCCTGCCTTTCTACAAATATATATTAGGGACTATAGTGTTAACAAATCCAAGAAAAATGTGTAGTGTATATAATGAGTGTGCACACTTATCTAGTATCCTATCCATGTGAGCCTGTTTTATTTGTGATGACCTCACATCCTCTAGGGGGGTCTGGGGCATGCACCCCCGGGAAGATTTGTTTCTTTAAATTGAAGTTGAATGCATCAATCTGGTGCACAAATTAAGATATTTATGGATACAGCTCTCAACTCATATGAAACACAACTGTATAGCTATTTCAATAATCAAAAAACCATTAGAATATGCTCACAACCAATAACAAATCATTGATAAACTCCTCTCCTATCTTTATCTTACCTAGTCTGCATTCTTTCTTTTTATTTATGCATATTTGACAAATCACTCCCCTTTCAAACTATGTTTTTTATTTTGTACTGACCTATAGTTCACATTGGAAGGATTTCTTAACTTATTTTATATACAACTAATATTAGATGGAAATATTTGTTTACATAGCTGACCAAACTGAGATAACTTAGACTAAAGTTTACAACCTAATCACTCAGAGTCCTTTACCTCCCTGAGCTGACGTTATCTCTCTCAGTCCGACAGGAGAGGACTCTCCCCCTCCTTATTGTTGAAACAGCTTCTAATCTCCGTTAGCTCCAAGCTAGCACCAAATGCTAACAACAAGCCACGTAACTCTCAGTCTCTCTCTCTGTCTCTCTCTATTTCTCTCTCTCTCTCTCTCTCTCAGTCTCTCAGTCTCTCAAAGTCCGACAGGAAAGAGCTCTCCCTCTCCTTATTGTTGAAACAGCTACTAATCTCCGTTAGCTCCGAGCTAGCACCAAATGCTAACAACAACCCTCGTAACTCTCTATGTCTCTCTCTTTCTGTCTCTCTCTCTTTCTATCTCTCTCTAGCAAGATGCACTCGTGCCACACACACAAAGACGCTCCTCCGTGACGATGACCGCTTGCGTAAAAAATAATAATAAACACATTTAAAAAGTGGGGGGGGACACAAATGGGATTTTGAAAAGTGGGGGGGACATGTCCCCCCTTTCCCCAGTGGAAATTACGCCCATGGGTGTAGGGTATTTTATTTAAAGAGCAACTTGCAGGTTTTTTTTTTTTACTATATTTATGCTTAAACTTACCTGAAAATTACAATTAAAAATGTTAATGCAGGATTTGATATGTTTTACAAGACTTAAGGGCAGGAATTCAGAGGAAAAGGAGCCATTTTGAGCTAAAAACTGCTTTTTTTTAACATACGTCAAACGCGTCATATTACGTCACATGGGGGAGCAACTTTCTCTGACTCGTTCTCTGCCCAATCCGTGGTCGTAGTTTGTAGTTGGTTTGAGCGGTTGTGATTTAGTGAGCTGGTATTTTTTGGGTAATTTTACATTGCATTTCACCATTTGTAATCATGGTGAGCTTGTGTTTGTGCAGTTTGCACAAACTCAGGCTTGTCAGGACATCGAGTCCACAGTTTCCCTCACGGGAAAAGGACTGGAGCTAGCGTTCGTTCCTGGGTGCGTTGTGTATCCACCTCCCTGCAGCACACACTCTCCATAGCTTTATCAGGAAACCGTATTACATCTCTCTCTCTCTCCCCTCCGGTACACGGCACCGTAAGACGTAGTGTGGAGATGCATTAGGTAACGCTGTGGTGGCTGTACTGCTCCAGCCGTCTCCTTTGTGTTTGTTTGTTTCCCCCTGTCTGTGTTGTTTGTGTGTGCGTGGTGGCTGTCACTCCTGGCTCCCGGCTCAACCTCCACTCACCTGCTGCAATCAGCTGTGCACCCTCCCCGACTACACACCTGCTTTCCATCAAGCCATTTACAATGGCATATCAACGGAGCCTCCACAACCTTTCTCCGCCAGATCGTCAAGTATCAGCTGTATCTCGCGTCTCCCCTCCGGTACACAGCACCGTAGTGTGGAGTTGCATTAGGTAACGCGAGATACGGCTGATACTTGCGCATTAGTTTCTGTTATGGATCAGTATCAACAGTCCTGCCAGTAACGTTACTATATTATCAATACTACTTTAGTTATAGCCTGATATATGATTGCTAACTTTACAATGTTGTGATGTGACTGACGTTAGCTAATATTACTGTAGCTAACGCCGGTCACTCACCAAGACAGCTGCTCTGTTCTCCACTGGTTCTCCTCACACCAAAGCTCCATTTCTCTCCGATGGCCGTTATTTTTTCTAATCCTTGGCTGCTCCTGGTCTCTTGGACGCATAGCAGGCTCATAATTATAATCATATGCATTCGAATATATATTTTCAACCTCTTCTGTGTCAAAACTAGCATTGTGATCCATGTTTATTCATATGTTAGACCAGCCGCTCTCCCCCATGTTACGTCACACGCGGGAGGTCACGTGCGGAGGCTTTTTTATGCGGAAGTGAAAATGTCTTACTAAAACGACGCCAGATGTCACTGTAGTATATATTTCTGTATATTTATTTGAAAATCTAGTGTATTCATCATTTTCCTACACATTTATTCACTGGTGTCTCTAACCTGCAAGTTGCTCTTTAATTCAATTTATTTACAGTAGTTGGGACAAAAAAAATTCAGACAGTATCATAGAGTAAATGAAGACTTTACACGTAGTTTCAAAACTTTAAAGGATAACAATCCTAATCCTAATATTGAGCATGAAATGATTGTTTTTATATTCTTAACAGCTATTCAACTATTTATTTCTCAATTTGGTTTAAGACCACTTGCCCTTGTCCGTCACTCCATCATTTGAGAACCACTGGTAAGTCAAAACATAAAAGTATTTTTTATTCTTGCACTGTCAGGATATACTGTTAAATCCACTTAATCTCCTCCTGATAAACAATTGAAGCAGAAAAGACACCAGGGAACACCAGAGGGATGTGACACTGATAGTAAATCCTTTCTCACTTCCTCTTATCTTTCATGTTTTTTTCTTGTCTGTTTGCCTGTTTTCCAGCTCAGAATGCTGATCGGAGGCATTTGTTGAGGTTGAGATAGTCACCGGGACAGGGGGCCGAGACCTCTGGCTCTGGAGGGTCCCTCTCTCTTTCTGTCTTTACTCCTTGATTCATGTTTTCCTGACTTTTTCCTGAGGTGTGTGTGTGTGTGTGTGTGTGTGTGTGTGTGTGTGTGTGTGTGTGTGTGTGTGTGTGTGTGTGTGTGTGTGTGTGTGTGTGTGTGTGTGTGTGTGTGTGTGTGTGTGTGTGTGTGTGTGTGTGTGTGTGTGTGTGTGTGTGTGTGTGTGTGTGTGTGTGTGTGTGTGTGTGTGTGTGTGTGTGTGTGTGTGTGTGTGTGTGTGTGTGTGTGTGTGTGTGTGTGTGTGCCATTATGCAACAATTAAAGATAACACATTTGGTGTCCTTCACACGATGTTTTAATGTCCTTTTGCATCTAATCAGGCAGTTTCAAGGCATCGTAGATGTGTGACCGCGTCACAGAAGTCAAAACAAATAATATCAGCCTGTCAGCAGCACGCAAGGACAGATATTATCTCAAGCTACTTAATAAACATACATGTAAGTGATATTATTTTTGCGAGGATGAAACTGCTTTACAGTCTTGTTCTGTAATGGAAGATATGAGAAAATAATTGGGGCACTCTGTGATGCCTTGTGTGGAACAACAGTGACCTGTCAAGATTTTACCTCTTTTAAAGTGGCAATAGTTAACTTATTGGCTTTAACTTGAGACATCATTATAAGGTATATGTTAATTGGACAGTGTAATGTTTATGAACCATTGGCATTAAGGTTTGATCCCTATTAACAGCTGCGGCGCTAGCAATATTATAAATTCTAGGTCGGGAAAAATTGAAAATGTATCCATTGCTGTTTAATAGACAGTCTCGTGTTACTGTGGCTTTATCGACGCAATGTTGTTCTGTCTTTAATTTCACTACTTTGTTCAAGACTGATTGGCTTAAAATAACAGGGTCAGGATTAGAGTTATAACTGTATCCAACCCTAAGCCCCATGTGCAGGGTTCGACCTTTTGCCAGTGTCTCCCCCTTTCAACATCACACTGGAGTTCTTGGTGAGTTTTAAGATCAGTCAGTCTGCAACACAAAGGCCTATGCACATTCAGTGCAAACTATAGCAGATAATATAAAGTTGACACAAATTGGCTGTGTATGATGTAAATAAACACAGACTGCAAAAAAAAGTAACTTGCTCAAAGAAATCTGCATTGCTTTTAACATTTTAATCACAAGCTCAATATGCACTGTAAATTGTCACCCTCACTGAACTTATTTAATTGTATGTTTTGCATTTTCACTGGTAGATTATGTGGCTGTAAGGTTGCAGGTTAAACTCTCCCACCGGTGAGCAAGGCAGTAAAAACCTCGGAGGACTGCTGCCGTTTCTTGTCTGCACGCTTCCTGCTATTGTTCTGTCTATTGGCAGTTTGACCTTTGACCCTCTCTCTGGTCAGTCTCACCTCTCTGTGTCTGTCATCTGTTCGTAAAGTCAAACTAAATTAAAACAGGAAAAGAAACTCAGCTTTTTCATTTTTTCCTTTTCTTTCTGAGAAGCAGACGAGGAGTTGTGTCAGCTGACAAGGAAATCCGTCCAAATTGCTCCGCTCCGCTGGGACGACCAGGAGGGGAAATCCGCCCAAAACTTCCTGTCAGGAAGAGAAAGGTTTTCTCACAATCTCTCTCTTTCTCTCTTTCTTCTCAAACAGACCTCATAGTTAGTGGCCAGAATATAAAAATTAGCTGCGATTGCAACTACTTAAAACATTTGTCCATCAATATATCTTCTTATTTTCAATCACCTCCAGAAACTGTTTCTGTCCTTGAACAACCTGTTGTAAAAGCAAAACA
The DNA here is from genome assembly GCF_949606895.1 of Notothenia rossii. Classification (NCBI taxonomy): domain Eukaryota; kingdom Metazoa; phylum Chordata; class Actinopteri; order Perciformes; family Nototheniidae; genus Notothenia; species Notothenia rossii. The sequence continues at coordinate 61,654,003 of NC_136903.1, read as the reverse complement.
AAACAAAATGAGTACGATTTAGTAGAAACACCACAAGGTTATAATAAATCCCAAAAATATCTAACAAATCAAATCAAGCCTCTCTAGAATAAGCCCAAGAACATGCCCAATACAAAAAATAGTTTATCTCACAATAATGAGTGTTTAAAGCCAAAGGTCAGCATTTTTTTTAAGAATGTTTTTTATCTGGCAGTTTCAGGTTCATTCTTTCCGTCAAAAATTATTCAATGACAATTTGTTTTGTTATATATTATATTTTGTATCACTATTGAAAGTAAAGTATGGTTTACTGAGTACTTCCATAGTTTTTGCAAAGTTTTGGGTTAAAAAATATTTGAAGAATTTACTAAAGCTGTAGAGGGACACTTGATGCCCAAATAGTTTCAAACAGTGCAATCATCATTCAACAATAAATGTGACAGTGACAAAGTAAAAAAATATTAGTGTTTGATAATAACTAAAAATAATAATGACTAACATTAGTCAGGCTGATTGACATGGATAACGGGCACATCAACAGACAAGGAGCACTCTTCCCCTGTCAAGTAAAACTAATTTATATTATTGTTCCAATTATTTATTTTATTTTATTATTTTTAGAATAAAATAGTGTTTTTTTATGGCAATAATAAACGAAATATTCTATAATAACACTGTTAATAGAGCCATTCTACATAATGAGTTATTTATTCTTTTGAAACTTTATGTACAATTTCCTGATATTCTTTTACTTAAGTAACATTTCTTAATTCAGGACTTTTACATATAATGCATTATTTTTTAGACTATGGTATTCCTACTTTTTCTCAAGTAAAGGGTCTTTAACCACGTCTGATCCTTATTAAAAGTACTGTAGTCAATGGAGACGGTGTGTGTCCCTACATTTTGATGCCGTTATATTGCTCTTGAATCTAAAACAGGTGCTCCTGCTACTCCTGCTACTTTACTATTACTATTACTGCTACTTCTAGTAGTAGTACTACTGCCAGTAGAATAGTAGGAGGAGATTACCTCTGCTAGGAGGTTCCTACTTTGCCAGTTTCAGTTGTTGATGTTTTTTTTCTTTCTCTTCCTAGATTAAAGAGGAAAAGACGTGACGCCAGCAGTCGCTCCAGCCTCTCGCTGCCCTCTGCCACACCGGACTCTGAGCTGAGCGTTAACCGTAGTTAGTTGAGTTTATATGCTCCTAAATTACAGTGATTGTTGCATTCAGGCTGTAATTAGCAAAGACAGATTTTCTGATAATGTCAACAGTGGCTGGGTCCACCTTGTAGTTTGTATTTTATGTATTTCAACAGTTTTTACATCCTTTATCAGCAGGTTGCTTTCAGTTTTCCTAAGTGTTGAATTAGAAGTCCATTGTTTTCTAATAGTTTTGTTTTTCCTGCTCAGAGGATGTTGTTATCAGTGTGTTTTTCCTGTAGCTTGTAAAGCAGTTAGGGTTTGAGGGTCAGTGTAGATGTAAGAGGGGAGAACTGATGTGAAGATCCAACATTGCCTGAAAACGTTCTCTACTTTTTCCACAGATTTTTTTACTTCGCACCGAGGAGGACGCTGGGTCGGTGGATTCATTTTTCCACCCTGAATGTGACACATTGAGCCATGCTGCTGTTGCTGCTGACGATCTGCCTTCAAACTTCACTGCAACAAGAACAGGTGACACACCGTATCTCCTGTTTGCTCTCAATATCTAAGGACATTTTTTGTCAGAGATCATGTAGACTCAGCTGAAGCTTTTTGGATAAAGTACAAATATTAGAGGTAAACATTTACGAGCACATACTACTTACTACTACAGTCCTGAAAAAACCCTAGCATAAAACAACCTTATAGAGTGCTCCAGCTATGAATGGTATTTCATTACATCTTTGTTTCTAATTTGCCTTTTTCTTACATAAATAGAAAGTAACAAAAAAAGCAGCAGAATCTAGAAATGCTGAGTCTCCCTGGACTAAAAGCCCACAGTCATTGAGCTGGATGCCTTTTACATGTACACAGTGACAATGCTAAAAGATACAGCAGGTAATATGTACCTGCTGTATCTTTGTAGATTAGTACAAAGTGTCATTAGAACATTTGGACGAAATGAAATGTTGAAGTGGTGTTTGCAGTGTGCGAAAAAGCACACGTCCCACCGTCCGGGACGTGTTATTTACAATAACGGACAAGTAGATCTTGTAATTGACTTGTCCGGTGAACAAGTGACGTTTTTCGCCCTCATTTATTGACAAATTATTGACAAATTAAGTTTACAAAAGGCAGAACTCATTCGCAAATTGTCCGTGTCCGACATTGTTCGTTTAGAAATGTTAGTTTCGGTTCTGCTTGTCAATTCCTAAGGAAATGCATCTCGCCGCTTTCTGTACTGAGACAGGGGCATGGCGTGGCGGGACGTGTAGCACAGTGGCAGGGTTGGGAAGCAAAACTCGGTTCCGAGTAGGAACAAATAACAATTGTCAGGTCCCGGGATTAATAAGAGTTGTGAGGACAGGACGCGAGGCCGAACCCCGCGGACCGCAGCTCTCTCTCTCTCTCTCTATGCTCCGGATCAGCTGATCGCTGCAGCTCAGCGTCTCTCTCTCTCTCTCTCTCTCTTTCTACACACAGCGGATCCGCTGCCCGTTTAACAGCCTCATCTTTGTCAAACTTTCTTATGTTCTTTCTCTAACACGTAATGAAGATTATTAAGCGTTTTAGCTCCTGTGTTGTTAATATTGACCGCCATTACCTTTATGAAGTGAAACAGCCTCCCTGTCTGTGTCCTCGCGTTTTCCTCACATCCCCGGACCCCCAGACTCGGAGGAGCACAGGGATGTCAGTATTGTTTATGAAGCAGGGTATAGAAAGTACATTATTGAAATGAACATACTATTTATTTACTTTTACAAACAGTGAGCAGCTGGGCAGCTGCAGCATGTGTATTGCAGGACATGTGTAAGCGTGCAAGCTTCTTTAAGTTGTAGAAAAGCGTACGCCTATAGGCTATGAAAATAATGTATTATTATTATTAGGCCTATAGTGTTGGACATGTGTGGTTGGACTCTGTCTCACAGGCAGGTTGCAGCATGTGTGTTGCCATATTTTCCATTCTGGACAAGTGAAAAATGTATTCGGACAAGTAAATTGCCAAACTCACTTGTCCATGGACAAGTACTCTCTAAAAACTTTTTCTCACACTGGTTTGATGAAAAGTCTACAATTCATCCCCTTTAATATCTATCCATTTCTCCTAATTTGCAAACTATTTTAACATTATATTTACTGTTTTATGCTAACTGTTTAGACTTCCCTGCTTGTTTAATAGCTGCTTTAACACACACTCTTTTTTTACTTTTTATTTTCATTTTTCACACTGCTTACCAAACATATTTACACAACAACAAGTATTTACAACCAAGATATATAATACTTAAACATAATTAAATGAAGAGAAAAATGTATCAAAATGATAATATGAGACAAGAGGAGGAAAGAAGAACAAATATTATGCTATTTTATCGCTGCAAGTTGTTCTGATGTTTGGTCGAGGGTCTGGCCAAGCAGGTGTAAAGATGAGTCAGCTCCGAATGTCCTGCAGGAAGACACGGTTTTATTGAAATAGGTTTTATTGTCATTTAGGTTTGCAGGGAGTTTTTCCAGGTTTGCATGATCTGTTAACAGATTGAGCCAATGGTTGATTATTATTTTGTTCTGTCTTTGCATTTTTGCTTTTAGTAAAATGATTTTCTTTCCTACTGTTATTGCAATAAGGATGAAAGGTTGGAGATGTTTTTTATGATCTCTCAATTGCAAGACTTTAAGTTAAAGTTACAGCTGAATTAATATATATATATATATATATATATATATATATACATATACATTTTCTAATCACAAAGTTATTAAAAAAAAAGTCAAATTAGTTGAACAACACCACATTATTTCCATATACCCTTGGTAACTGCAGATGTGCTCTTGAGTGCAAGATACCTTGGTTTGGAATCACTTAGTCTAAATCAAAGCAAGCATTTGTCTATCTGTAAATCAATTGAAGAGTCAATTATCTATTGTCCTAATCAGAAAGCTACAGTGTAATGGTTGGCCCAGGCTCCACCAACAGGTACACATACAATATACTTTAGACATAAACGAAAAAGACATACTGTATGTCTTGCAAGAAAATGCAGGATTAAGTAAACTATGCACATGTAAAATAGAATAATATATACAGAAAGTCAAATGAAATACTTGATGTATGTTCTCTGCTTCCTCAGACGCCTCCTCCTGGTCGTTGTGATGTCTCTCAGAGGGAGGAGGTCCACACCTCCTGCACCTCTTGCGCCGCCGTCTCCTCCAGCAGCTGCCCCCGTGGCTTCAGCCAATCGGGCACCCTAAACTGCAGGTACACACGCACACACACACACACACACACACACACACACACACACACACACACACACACACACACACACACACACACACACACACACACACACACACACACACACACACACACACACACACACACACACACACACACACTACAATCTAAGATATTGCACTCACACACAAGTAGAAATACCACGGTGTAGGAATACTCAGTTACAAATAAAGATCCTGCATTAAATATGTTCAAGTAAAAGTACAAACGTATAAGCATCAAAATATACTTAAAGCACTAAAAGAAAAAGTACTTATTCTGCAGATTGGTCAATTTTTTGAATAATATAAATTATTATGTTTTGCGTTACAGTGTTATGAAAGCTGGTAAAGGTGCAGCTAGTTTGAATGACTTTGTATACTGCAGGGTAGCTTGTGGATTTACTCCAGGTGGAACTAAAGTCTGATTTAACGCTTGGTTATATTTCACATCATTCATCCACATCTGTAAAGTAACTAAAGGTATTAATTAAATGTTGGAGTAGAAGTGGCAAAACATGTAAATATTCAATTAAGTATCTCAAAACTGTAGTTAAGTACACTACTTTATTACATGTTCATAGTTACTTAACACCACTGTTAACAATACACACACAGACCTTAGTGTGTCAGAAGGACTAAATAATGTCTGTTCATTTGATGATTTGTTTGGGGGGACAGTAACTTTAAATGAAGATTATGGACAAAGGCAGCCGGTTGGGATGTGTCCAAAATATGGTTAACTATGACAAGTATGGAGGTAAGGTGCAAGAGTCAAACAAATTGATAATAAATATAGGTGATGAAAATGGAGTTGAAGCGAAACATTCATTTTCAAGGGATTGGATTAGCTGGAAGCTGATTTAATTAAAACAGTGGTGATATGATGAAAACCGAGCCGTGTTGCATCATTTTCACCTGTCTTTCATTCACAACAAAACATTACCATCAATCATTTAGGCAGGGTGGCCTCACTGGTGGGAGTAACAAATTATAATTGAAAAATTATGATTGAAGTGCTTACAAATGAAAATGGAAGGGATCAAATGTACTGTATGTGAATAAAAAAATAATAAGATCACCTTGATTGACATTTTAAACGGTGGGGCACGTAATCCACTGTCCGTTCATTACTCACATCATTTATCTGACGTTTTTAAACCACTGTTGATGGCCATGTATTCATTGAAGCTGTTTTTATTAAAATCTGATTTTGATTATTGTGTATTAATTATGTATCACTACATTTTTTACTTTAATTGCATTTTTCATAGTAACAAAAATAATTTGTTTTAGAAGTGGCAGAGATAGTTCTTACTTTCAAGAGCCAACTCAAAACCCACCATTTACATTTTTTTGTAACATTTTTTTTAATTGTATTTATTCTAGGATTTTATTCAATCCTACATTTATTGATTTTTGTTATGACATGTTTTTATTCATCACAAAGTTAGATGTTGCTGCATGAACTGGGAGGGAGATTATAATTGCTTGTATTGCACTTTGACTTGCCTTTTGTTTATGGAAAGTGCTATACAAATAAAGATTGATTGATAGATAGTTGTTGTAGTACTAGTAATATTTGGACGTGGTGTGTTCTGTATGCTGCAGTTATCTGGTGGAGATCAGTGCCAGGAAGACTCTCCTGCTGGGTGGATGTCGGCACACCTGTGTGAAAGGATACATGCAGCCACGCTGCTGCCCACAGCACTGGGGACCCCTGTGTCTATGTAAGACACGCACACGCACACACACACACACACTTGAAAACACTTTTCCGGGAATGTTAAAATGTAGTTTCATTGGAAAAGATCTGCGTATAATACATTATAAAATACAGGCCTGCTGCAAGTTTCATCTCTATCGCAGTAATAGTCTAAATCTACTCGTTGAAAAGTACATTATTTGCCTCCAAATTGTAATGGAATAGGAGTATAAACTAGCATTACTCAAATGTAATCTATTAATGATCATTCCTAATCACATGTCTATCATTCTCTCCTGACTGTCTGTCTGTCTGTCTGTCTGTCTGTCTGTCTGTCTGTCTGTCTGTCTGTCTGTAGCCTGTCCCAGCTGGTCAGGGAAGACCTGTAACTACCATGGAACCTGTCTGGATGGAGACGTGGGAAATGGGACCTGCGTCTGTGATGTCAGTATCCTGTCTGTCTGTTTGTCTGTGACCATCCTACCTGTTTGAGTATAGAGATCAGTATTATTAGTTTACAGTGGAAAGTGCCCTTAACCAACCATTTAAAATAATGAAAACCCACCTGTTTCGTATGCACCTTGGCCATTAAAATATTAACAAAATAAATTCAAATAGGTTCTTAAAAGGGTTTGGCTTATTTGAAGCTAATGTACTTACAGTATTCCAGATAATCGGAATGTGTGCCACCATGATTGATTGCGCTTTTGACTTGATAAAAGTGTCAGCTTAATGTAATTAAAAGCCTACATCCCCACGGGAGTTATGGACATTTTCTTATTTGATGTTTATTTTTTGTTTATTTTAGATTATTGATGTCTTGTCAATATTATATACAAATATAAATGATTTTTACAGCCTTTTTTCTCTCTTTAGGAAAGCTTCTCTGGCTTTGCCTGTCAGGAGTGTAAGAATCCAAACTCCTACGGAGAAAACTGTGATAAAAGTAAGCTCTCTCACTTCTGACCTCTCGTAAACAAAAACAAAAAAAATGTGATGTGTCAATCTTCTGCAAGAATATCCCCATTGTTTGCACAACTGTAATCTATGTATGTGTGTGTGCACAGAGTGTGACTGTGAACATGGAGTGTGTAATGGAGGTCCAGAGGGGGATGGACAGTGTTTTTGTCAGCCGCCCTACACTGGGAAGCGCTGTGACCAAGGTAAGAGCATGACGTGCAGGAATATACTGTATGACATAAAAAACTATATTAACGTGGATCAAACAATATACTACTGCATTTGATCAAGATACAAAATATTATATTTACCGTTATATTGGTTAAATTAAAGAAAATAGCCCTGAAACTATTTCAAAGCTATTTAGCGTTTATATCACACAAGCAAAAAAACACATTATGTTCAAATGTTCACTGCAATGTTCCAGTCGTAAATAATTAAATTAAACTAATACGCAGAATCATATTTGTATACATTGGCATAATTCCATAGTGATAAATGTTGTTTTTGTATTTTTACTAAAACAATCACTGCCATGTACTGCCTTATCTCTGATTGTTATCAATTGTGTCCATATATGAGTGTTTTTTTAAAATTATTATTACATTTTTTTGTCGTGATAACATTTTTGATTTGATTACATTTATTTTGATAGTGTATAACAATATTACATGATAATTATCATACAATACAAAATTAAGGACTCTCAAATTGATATACAAACATATTAGTGAGTCTAAGTTATGTATAAACAAATGATCTACTTAATTACACATCCGAAAAGGGGTGGGAAGAAGTTTACACCCCTTCTCCCAAAAACTAAATTATTAACATATATATATATTATTTATTTTCTTAAAGAAATACATTTTTTATTGAAAAAAACAAACAAACAAAACAAAAACAGATACATAAACAAACAAATAAGCAGATAGATAAACTAACAAATACATAACAGAGGTCCATGATATTCAAGAAAAGATAAAATAACAAACCAAATAAAGAAATAAACTGCAAACACCCAGTTATGATTAAACGGCATCATCCCTGTATCTTGTTCATCCCAAGGAATTTAATTTACTCTCTTAATATTAATCCCATCTATCTTAATAGTTGCTTGTGTATTTATATTGTTATTTCCAAATAATATTATTGTTGTTTTACCCAAATTCAATGATAATTTATTAATGTTGAGCCATAACTTTTGTTTGCATATTTCTGCTGTGATCTCTTCCAATAATAGCTGTAAATTATCTCCAGAACAAAATATATTTGTGTCATCAGCAAACAAAACAAATTTGAGTATTCTTGATACATTGCATACTTCGTTAATATATAATATAAATAGTTTAGGCCCTAGTACTGACCCCTGGGGGACACCGCAGGTAATGTCCAAACATACAGAACAGCAATCTCCCAGCTTCACAAACTGTTGCCTGTTGGTGAAATAACTCCGAACATGACTTATAGAAGCAATCATTCAACGACTTCATCCAAAATAAAACAATCATGTAAATCATTATCTGTCTGATTAAAGAATAGGTCAACAAAATGTGTCCGTACCAAAATAATATTGAAGCTTTCTACCCATGTCGGTTCGTATAACTCCAAGTGACACATCTTGCATTTATTGCTCAAATTCGTTTTGCCTGTCCGTATGATTTGTAATGATTGCCCTCATTGATCTGCTGTTGTGTTTTGTGTTGTCGGCAGTGAGTTCCAGGTGCAATACCTGCAGTCCGTACTCGTACTGTAAAGGAGAAGGAGACGCCGCCGACTGCGAATGTTTGGCCGGACACAGGAGGACGCTACAGGGAAAATGCGCAAGTAAACACACAAATTTTTTTTATTTAGCGATGTCGTTATTTTGGTCCATAGATCAAATGTACATTATTATTAGCATGACCATGTTCCTCTTGATGTACAGTAAGTCAGGGTTAGTCTGAATATGAAAATTCAATATTTTATATTTAATGTTTATTAAAGGTCTACATGCTATTTTTCATCAATATATCACAGGTCTTAGATATAAACAAAAAAAGTCTCTGAATTGTTTAGCTCAAAATACCAAACAGATCGTGCATTGTAGCATCCCATAACCCGCTCTGTTTCAGCCCTGTTTCAAAAGTGCTGATTCTGTCTGTTACTTTAGATGAAAAATAAGGAGCCACTCCCCATGCTGCGAAATATTTGGTTAAAAAGAACACAATGGTGCTCTAGGAGGAGATTCATCGTTATGACATAAAGTGGCCAAAATCTGATCAGCTCATTTTCAGACAGGTTTCTATATAAATGGATCAGGACAAAGAGTGAGAGAATATTTTTTTCTGAAACTTTCAGAATGTCTTTACACAGAGGGGACACATGTTGATGTATACACGACATGAAACAGTGGATTTTGCATAATAGGTGACCTTTAAGCTTTGAGAATAGCAAGCTGACTGACTTTTTCACTGACGCCATCCTCAGGACAAATGTTCCTTTTCTTCCCTATAATACTACAGATTTAATAATATTTGTCTGTTTATTTGTCATCCGTCCAAGAATGTATTTAGCAGTTTATTAAACATCACAGTATCACAGGGATGCTACTGAAGTTACAGACCAATTTTAATGTAGTTGAAGTTCTAATAATTCCCCTTTTATTTTGGATTCATCCAGAAATGTAAATGAAAATAAATGTTTTGTGAATGTTTGTTTAACCCTTATGTTGTGTTCAAAAGCTGTTACCATTCATGGTGTTCGCGGGTCAATTTTGACCCATGAGTTATCTCCAAAGCCAAAGATGAATCTTGATTGGGCTAAATTTGACCCCGAGTCACCCGAAACAATGCTGCTGGGTCTTCCCAGACCCGAACACCAAATTATACACTTTTTTTTTTAGAGACCTCCAGACTTGGCTAAAATTGTCAAAATCTGATTTGTAGTATTTATATATTTCTGTTGTGGAGGATATCATGGAGCCTTGTTCCGATACAAAAAATTAGATTATATAATTTTAACTTGAATTGGGTCACGGGAGATCCGAACACAACATAAGGGTTAAGGTTTGAGTTTGATCTGAACTGAGTTCTGATCTTTGTTTCCTGTCCAGGTATTTGCTCTCTGAGGGAGTGTGACGTCAATGCCCAGTGCTCCTCCACGGGGTCAAAGGTCAGCTGCGCCTGTAAGCCGGACTACCTGGGCGACGGGAAGATCTGTGTACCCAGAAACCTTTGCTCCGAGAACAACGGAGGGTGTCCCATCGACTCCACCATCTGTGTCTTCAAAGGACCCAACAAGGTTAGGACGCCTCCAAAGCCAGGACTAGAATCATTAGAGATTATACCAGTTTCATCACCATCACTGGTGTCATGTCCAGACATTTTGGAATACCATCGTTACCGCGATCAATCTTTAAACACACACACACACATTTTGTTCTTCTTTCTTAGTGCACACTTAGAGGTACATTACTCGTCGCTGGTTATTAAAATAACTAAAATGTTGTTCCCCGAATTTTCGTTTTTGCTTTTATTCAGTTTGCTCAGCACTATATTATATCCTACATTCCTGGTCAGCAGTGTTTGAAGAAGTTCTCCATTACTAAAGTTAAAGTACAAAAACCATGGTCTTAAAATACTCCACTTAAAGTAAAAGTCCTGATTTTAAAATGTAAAAATACAGTCATATTGTCATCTTAATTTAATTCAAGTATTAATATTAAAAGTACTCATTATGCATATGTTTACATTATTATTATATTATTATTATTATTATTATTATTATTATGGTTATTATATTATAATGTTTTAATGTTAAGAGCATTTTAGTATTGTAGTTTGTCAATGTGGAACACATTTAGATACTTGAAATACTGTGTGGATTAGTAATATAGTACTGCATTAAACTTTATTACCATATCAGCTTATTTACCTACAATATTTGCCTCTGAAATTTAGCGGAGTAAAAGCATAAAGTAGCATTAAATGGAAATATTCAAGAAAAGTGCAAATAAGTCAAAAAGTACTAAAGTACAATACAATATAAGTAAGTAAATGTTCTTAGTTACTTCCAACCACTGCTGGTCAGGCTAATCCTCCCAAAAGACATGTGGGACTAAACCTTCTTATCATCCCTTCTGTAGCCAATAAACACATCCTTGTGTTTATTATTTTCATTAACAAATAATGCCTTACATTGCCAAAAGAGTTAAACAGGTCATAAACCCTTTTCATTTTGTAATACCATGATACAATACTGTCACCACAAAAGAGAAAATATATACTGTGCAGTGATGCAAATTAGTCGCTTTTAGGCGCCTCCCGCTTTTTTAACGCTGATTTGGGTGACTTGTGTAATTCGTGGAGAACCGAAGAGTTTTCGTTTTGGGGGGGGGGATCCGTCCGTCCGTCAGTACGTCAGTCCGACTGACGGACAACTTATCACTTCAGAAAAGAAGAAGAAATCTAGACAGCAAAATAATTAAACAAGTGAGTGCCTGTTTTTCCTGACCAAGGACAGGTTCCTTGAACACAACACGAGCGTAACGTGTCTTCACGTGGTATGTCTCGAAAGGAGTGTAGACTAGAGTGCAGTGCTGACGGAGAGCACCGGAACGCAGCTCCAGCTCTTCAAATATTGCAGTACCCATAATGAGCTGTACACACCGCAGTGTTTGCGTGGCTGTGTCTTTAGTTGTAAGCACAGTGGCCATCTGTTTTTATTAGCATCTGGTTAGCTAGCTATGCTAACAAATTTAAAGAGCTTTTCTACAACCAGGTGGAAGAGAGCTCTCTCCTGAGAGGCTCAAATAACCTCAGCTCAGTGAGGTTAAGGCACACTTTGATATGATCATTATAGTTATTAATGAGACATTAGAGACTAAATGAAAAACAGGTATAAAATACTATATGACAGTAAAACAAAGTTGTTATTAACAACAAACAAAAATACAGTTTAAAAGGGGAGTGATTTGTAAAATATCCAAAAAGAAAAATCTGCTTACAGTTCTGTTTCAAATGGGTGTTGAGATGTATCCATAGATCTCCTAATGTTGCTCTCAAAGTGCACCAGATTGATGCTTTTAACTTCAATATTAAAAAAAAAAATCCCCCCCCCCCTTAAATCATGTTCACATGGATAGGATACTAAATACATTTACACACATCTTGTGTCCATATCTTTCTGTTTTGGTGGTCATGCCACAACCGTGCACATGCATGCATACGTGAGTCATGGTGAGATATCTTGATAAAGAGGTTGCTTTTTCTTTGCACAGCATGAAAGAAAGGTGAAATGAATGGACTGTGATTTAATTTTTTTAAGCAGGTTAAGTTCAATAATTTGTACGGCCCTCAGAGAATGTTGTAAAAATTGAAAGGAAAAAGGTTCCCCATCCCTGCTGTAAATAATAATAAAAACCCTTGATTTATAACTTAACATCTCTGTCTCCTATTGATCTGAGTATATTATAAAGAATAGCCAGTTAATTGAAGCATTATAGCACAGGCCTTTGTCAGACGGTATATTACACTGTTTTTTTTCGAATAGTTCTCTCTTTTTTTCACCATACCTGTGTTTGCATCACTGACTGTGAATATCCCCCATTATCAGAATCAGTAACAGACCCAACAACACAGTCAAAGATTCAAAGTGTAGAAATAAAACCAGAGCTAAATCCTGAGACTTTGTTTAACCTCACTCCCTCTGTCTCTCTGTCCCTCAGTCCAGCTGTGAGTGTATGTTCGGCATGTCGCCTGTAGGAGGAAACGCTGAGTTTGGTTGTCAGCTGGTCTCTGCCTGCTCAGCCGATACCTGTGACCCCACTGCTGTCTGTCAAACTGGAGTGGATGGACAACCAAAGTAAGACTAAAATATTTGTTATCCTCTAGAGCAGCGGTTTTCAAAGTGTGAGGCGCGCCTCCCCTGGGGGGCGCCAGAGAGCTTCAGGGGAGGAGAATGGACTGTGATTTAATGAGAAACAAAAGAACGAGAAAAAGACGAGTAAAGTGGCACTTACCCACTTGTGGCTGTCTGTGGACAGTGAGTTCCCCCACCTCGCCAAAAAGGCTGTAAAAGTGCTCATTCCCTTCCCCTCCACCTACCTGTGTGAGTGCAGGTTTTCCGCATTGACTTTGATCAAAAGCAAGTACCAGTCAAGGCTGCAGCCAGAGGATGATCTGCGTTTATTCCTCTGTGCATCAAAGACGCAGACTCATTTTTCTCACTAAAGTAGGGGTGAGTGTAATAAGGAGGCAAAGTTGACGCTCAGTGTGTTGCCGGGAGCATATAAGGATTTATCCACCATGTTGAAAATGTTAAAAAAAATATGTCTTGAGAACACGGCGTGCGGAAATATACGGGTCGTGCTGCAGCTAGATGTGACTGTCCTCTGTAAGAAGGTGTAGGCGACTGACATGCAAGGAAGAACGGCTGTCCACAGGCTGTTCCAACTTTAACAACTGTATTAACTTCCAGGGTAGTGAATTGAACATGCAATTGTAATTGGGTGTGTGGTATATTTTCATGCACGGACACGCATGTTCCACAACACACAAACTGAACAACACTCAACTTTCCGATCGCTACCAGCGTCCTTGCGATCTTGTTATAATAACAAGTGCACGTTACTGATGCAATATGGTTGAGACAATTCGGGCTTATTCTAGAGGGGTGCAAGGAATAGTCCAAGTAGTGGGGGAGTTTTATAGAATATGTTTAAAACATAAAAATAAAAAGGTTTAAAAAAGTTATTGTTTAATGTTTTAAGGAGGTGACGCTACTCACCCAATCAAATCGGTGCAGTCAGCACGATAGATTCAAACACACACAGAGACGAAGAGGAGAGAAACAGTCAGAGTAATTTCAAATGGCGGAAGGTAGACAGCGAAAACAGAGCATTTAATTACATTTTCTCTTACTGGACCTCTTTGAAATGCAATTGAATACCCCTGCATTATAGCAACAACAACAATAATAATAATAATAATAACAGCAATAATAATTGGGAGTGGGGGCGCGGCTGTTCTTATGTTCTCTGAGGGGAGGCTCACCTACCCACACTTTGAAAACCCCTGCTCTAGAGCTAGCTCTAGATCAGGGTCTAGACACCAGACTAGAACCAGATGTGGACACTGAGTCGGTTTCTTTTTTTCCCTTTGTCTGTCTCTCTCATCAAGTTGTAGTGAGTAGTAGTTTTGTAGTACTCAAGACCGGTCTTGGTCTCGAGACCGTTATTGGTTAAAATGCAACCAATAATGTGACTTCACTGACTTACTTTTAAGCACCCACGAGACTCCGAATCTTTGCCCTCATGCGCCGCTTAATGTTTGTAAACATGGGACTGGTCTGTACCGGCTGCTACTCCCCCCCACCTCTCCCCACCCCGTAAACACACACACATACTCAAACAGTCTCGAAGTGAAGATGTCGGGAAATTCAACTACAATTACATTTGGCTACACAAACCACAAAAGTCTCACTAATTTACACATTTTAATTAAAATAATCACTTTTTGAGTAAATATGATGAAGTTGAATATATATGTTGCTGTTTGTATGTGGGTCTTTTAATAATGATGTGCATCTTTCAGATCAAATTGTCTATGTTATCTTCCACATTTCATTGTAAGTGTAATATGTAGTGTTGGATTCACACTAGTCTGGTTCCGGTCTTGACTCGCTCTCGCCCTGCCTTGGTCTTGGTCTTGACTCGGTCTCGACCTCTTAAAGTCTTGGTCTTTCTACACTCCAGTCTTGGTCTTGGTCTTGACTTAGTCTCGGATAAGGTGGAGAAAGAAATATAAATATTCTGGCAATGTACATATTTGTTGGCCATTTTTCATTAACTATTTCACTGCATTAAAAAAATGGGCCGGTCTAACAGCAGTCTGACAGTACCATAAAATACATGTAAATAAAACACAATAACAAAACATCTATTTGGGCTAACACTACTACAGTATTTTTTGTATCATTAAGTTTTAAAAAAAAGATCATATTGTGTTTCTGCACTTGTTCTGTGGGAAACGGACCTGTTTGATAAATGCACGTTTTGTTCAGCCGGATACCTGCTTTTATAATTTTCGAATCATAAATCTAATCGCTAGATTTATGATCAATATATTTATGATTAGAAAATGAGAAACTAACTGCACAACTCTATTAATTAACTATCTATAAATAAATAAAAATGGTTGTTGTCAGTTTGTGTGAATATGTGTGCTTTTCCGTGTCATCAATATTTCTCACCCCATTTTTCTCAGATGTGTGTGTAATGCTCGTCAGATTGGCGACGGACGGCGTTGCTATGGTAACCTGATGGAACGGCTGATTGAGCTGGACAGAAGTGGGAGTCAAAGAGGAACACTGACAGGAGCCGTCGCCTTGTTCGGTAAAGGAAATACAAATGAACTGTTTAAAAAGAAAAAGGTACTTTGTGTTTCAGACTTCTAACAAGCTGGTACTTTGAGCGGTGCCAGTTCAAAATTTTTTAGTCATTACAATTGCTACAAAAAAGTGCGTGTTACTTTAATCAGGAGGCAATAATGTCAGAACACATAATTATATCTTTAACATTATTGTGAAAGAAGAGACTTGCAGTTTTCCTTTTTGGATCTACTTTTTGGATATTTTCTCTGTTTTAGGAGAAGGCTGTTCAATGCAGCTGAGTCGAGATGGACCCTTCACAGCTTTCATCCCACTGCTGAAAACACCTCTGACTGTAGGTCGCCTGTCTGTCTTGAATCTTTATACCTCTAATTGAAAAAAATATCACATCAAATCACTCTTATTTCGTCAGTTTAGAACATCTCTTACTAAAAGGCAAGGGAATTCAATATAGGCTCTATACCAACACAAATACAAAATGAACTTTTCTTTGACCTGTTAAAATCTATTATTGCTGATACACATACTTTGGTAAATCAGAGTCACAGCTACATGAGTTAAAATATTCTGTTCTCTCCTACAGTTACACTAGAAAAGGAAATCAGAGACAAGGCCACCTGTTGCCCAAAAAAACGTGCTGTAAAAGTGACGAAAAACAGACCAAATACAAAGGCAGCCAAAACAGCCTGCACATGGATCAGGAGGAGTGATTTATAAAGGGGTCTGCCAATTTTTGACCAACCTATTTCTGATGTTCAAAAACCCACAACTCCCTTTGATGCTGGTTACTTTTGTATCTGAGAATCATGTAGTCTTCAGAGGAATACTTTTTTATTTCGTTATTCTAAATTTCATTTGGATTGCAGCCTAATTATTATCTCGAACCTTTAGACGTTTGCACATTTTACCGCAATAGCCGGACAACATAATCAACTTGTGGGCGGTTTTGGCGCAGTGTTTAGAGCGTTGAGCCGCCACTGCGTCAGGCCGTTGTGTCCTTGGGCAAGACACTTTACATGCATTTGCTCCTGTGGGTAATGTCCACAGTAATGACTCTTACATGTCTAATATGTGTAATGTGTAATTGTAAAGCGCTTTGAGCACCTGTAAAAGCGCTCTAATAAAAAATATAATGCATTATTATTATTATTAACTAATTAATAACAAATGATTGATCTACGATGTCTCTACAGGGCGTTAACGAGGAGCTGGTGTGTCAAAACCACCTGATCGAGGGTCAGCGCCTCTACAAGGAGCTGGAGGGACGAGACTTCAACATGTTAGGAGGAGCCAAGATGAGGAACAAAGACAACAAGGTAACTTTTTCTCAAACTAAATGTAAATGAATTTTATGGGCATAAATATGTCTCATAATTATTTGTGTGAACATAAAAATAATTTGTGTGTAAATATGTGATTTGTAAATGTAAAACACCATCCACAAATGCATTTACAAGATTTGCTAACTCACAAATAAATGTGCAAGTGTAAAACGGATTTGCAAATACGCTAAATATTTTCACAAATAAAAAAAAGATCTGTGAATATCTCTTTAACATTTACAACTTTCGATCAGGCATTTGTGAATCCAATTTGTATTTGTCAAACAAAAATGTAATTGCGGATCTTAAATCTCTGCTCGTGGATCTCACATTTCTGCTTGTGGATCGTCTTTTTACACACACGGAATTTTGAGACATATTTTCCGCCGGTCTCCGCTAAAATCTACCCGTGTCACTCGGTTATTTTCGGAAACCACGTGATGGCCTGCTGATGACGACATTTACGCATGATTTCAAAGTAAGAGCATGATGGTTTGTTTAATGCTCTGTTTTTTTATTATAATGAACAGCGGAACGTTAGAGACATTCTTTATCACAATCATCATCATCATGTTTTAGTGATACAGTTAGTTTGTGTTCGTTTATTGGTTCAATACAGCGTATATCGAGCACTTTCGTTGATGTTTAAGTACAGGCTATACGCCACTTTCGGATCCCGGGGGGAGCAGCTGGCAGCGAAGTAGCCCAGATAAAACTCTTTCTTCATTGTTTGTTGTGTATTCAGTCAAGCGGGTCAAAGTTACAATGTAAAATTGTAAGTACAATGTAAAGTCCTGTACTCTGCAGGTGCCGGTAAAGAGCAATACAATGACAAAACATTTCCAAACAAAACAACTAGTAGGTAGTTAGGCAGGCAGGCAGACAGACAGACAGATGGACAGACGGACAGACGGACAGACGGACAGACGGATAGACGGATAGACGGATGGATAGATATCATATATAGATAGATACTTCATTCATCCCAAATTGTGGAAACAAGTATAAACGCAATAACATTAAATACAAATGAAAGCAATAGACAGGAATATATGCATATACAGTAGGAAGGACACGATGAATATTATAACATTTAATGTAGCCTTACTATGAAGGCTAACCTAAATACAGTGCTTTTCTACAGATTACTTTATTACTGCACTGGTAAGGTAAAATTAGGCCGATTAATAAGATGTGAAGTGCTTTGTAACTTTGACCCGCTTGACTGAATACACAACAAACAATGAAGAAAAGAGTTTTATCTGGGCTGCTTCGCTGCCAGCTGTTCCCCCCGGGATCCGAAAGTGGACACAACACAAACTAACAGTATCACTATAACATGATGATGATGATGATGATGATGATGATGATGATGATGATGATGATGATGATGATGATGATGATGGTGAAGTAAGAATGCCTCTAACGTTCCGCTCTTCATTATAATAATGTTATTACTGTCAGGAAATGTACAACCTAACCCTGGTCCGCCCAGTAGCAGTAGTCAGATCGCTACTCCTGCTGATTTTAAAGCTAGGTCTGGGTTGGGTTTCATCCACTTGAATGTGCGCTGTCTGTTAGGTAAACTAGATTTTGTCCGCATTTGGGCAAGCTCGACTGACGCTGACGTCATTGTTTTATCAGAAACATGGCTAAATAAATCTATTTTGGCCTCTGACATTGCCTTAAATGGTTATAATGTTTATCGTACCGACCGGCCTAATAAAGGTGGTGGCGTTGCCATTTATGTTAAGAATAAGTTCAGTGTAACCACATTACTTTCCAAATCTATCAGTAAGCAATTTCGAATTTTTAGCCATAAATATAGAAGTGGCAAGGGAGCAACAGGTCATGGTAGTGAGTTGTTACAGACCCCCCTCAGCTGTCAAAGACTCCTTGTCTTCACTAGCAAATCTTTTATCACAACTAGACTACAAGGAAATAGTGCTACTTGGAGATTTTAACTGGGACTGGTTAACTGCAGTGTCAGAGGATTTTAAAAACCTTTGTATCTCTTTACATGTTACTCAGATTGTAGACAGTCCTACTCGCCCTAACATTAAGTCCCCTGATAAATCCTCCCTAATTGATCTCATTTTAACTAATGTGCCCCATAAATACTCATCTGTGGGAGTATTTGCAAATGATCTGAGTGATCACTGTGTTGTAGCCACAATTAGGGTCACTAAGGTCCAAAAGGTTAAACCTCACATTATCATTAAGAGAGACAAAAAACATTTTGTGGAGCAGGGTCTTGTTCATGATCTGTTTGGGTTTGATTGGGGAAAAATCGATCTGTGTGCTGATGTAGAAACTGCATGGTCTTATTTTTATCTTGGTTTTATGGAGATCATTGATAGACATGCACCCCTGCGTAAATTTAGAGTAAAGGAACAAGACAATCCTTGGTTTTCTGCTGAGCTGTCCAGTCTCCTTCATGAGAGAAACAAGGCCTGGGCAAAGGCTAGGAAATCAGGCTCAGAGGTAGAATGGCTGCGTTTTAGGCAGCTAAGAAATAGCTTCACTTTACATATCAAAAGTGCTAAATCAAAGTACGATCTGTCAGTAACCACAAAGAATCTGAATAATCCTGGAACATTTTGGAAAGCCATTAAATCGTTATCCACCGGTGATATCCGTAATGAGCTACCTCCGTGCATTACCACAGCATCTGGCTCTATATCGGACAGGGCTACTATGCTAAATTGCTTTAATGAGCATTTTGTGTCCTGTGGTTCTCTATTTGATTCTGTCACTAACTCTGCTTCTGTGAACACTACAGTCTGTGACTCTGAAAAATGTGTGTGAAAACCCTTTTAGTTTTACTCCTTTTACTGTTGATGTTGTTCGTGAAGCTTTAACCAAGTTAGATCCTAAGAAACCGGCTGGCCCGGACAACGTAACCTTTCTTTTTAAAGATAGCTGCAGATTTTATTGCTCCACCTCTCACTACTCTTTTTAACCTCTCCCTCAGCACAAACACAATTCAAAAATTGTGGAAGTCAGCGTATGTCCTGCCTTTACTAAAAGGAGGGGATGCCACCTTATTAACTAACTATAGGCCAATCTTTAAGTTGTCAGTTCTGGCTAAGGTTCTTGAACGCTTAGTGATTGAACAGGTAAAGGTGTTTTTATGTACAAATGACATCCTGTCTAAACATCAGTCAGGCTTCAGAAAGCAACACAGCACCATCACTGCCACAATGAAAGTGGTGATTGATGTGGCAAGTATTTTAGATAATAAGCAGAGTTGTGCAGCTCTATTTATTGACCTTTCCAAAGCATTTGACACCGTTGAGCATCGCATTTTAAAGCAGAGGCTAGCCAGTATAGGCATGTCCAGCCATGCAGTGGGGTGGTTTGTGAACTACCTCTCTGAAAGGTCCCAATGTGTTCATTTTGATGGGCTGTCTTCTGAGTGGTTGAACATTGTAAATGGTGTTCCCCAAGGTTCTGTTTTAGGTCCACTTTTATTCTCCATCTACATCAACAGTTTAGGTGAAAATGTCGATGAAGTTACTTTACATTTTTATGCGGATGATACCGTGATGTACTCTGCAGGTCCCTCCATTAAGGAGGCTGGTGTTAAATTACAGGCTGTTTTTAACATTATTCAGACTCAGCTCTCTGAACTAAAGCTTCTTTTAAATGTTGAGAAAACCAAGGTAATGCTCTTTTCTAAAGCTAAAAAGACACCAGAGCCTGTTTCAGATATTCTAACTACGCAAGGAATAAAACTTGAAGTGGTTACCTGTTACAAATACCTTGGTATCTGGCTTGATGATTGTCTCACTTTTAAACTTCATGTCAATAACCTGCTTAAAAAGCTGAGGGTTAAGCTAGGTTTCTTCTACAGGAACAAATCCTGTTTCTCACTTGAGACCAGGAAAAGGCTAGTCACTGTGACCTTTTTACCTGTGCTGGACTATGGTGATTTGATGTATATGAATGCACCTGCCAATTGCCTGGTCAAGTTAGATGCTGCGTATCACAGTGCACTAAGATTTGTGACAAACTGTAAAGTATTAACCCATCACTGTACCCTGTATGCAAGGGCTGCTTTCACTAACTGTACGGAGGCTCAGTCACTGATACATTTTTATATACAAAGCCATGTTAGGGAAACTTCCATCTTATATCTGCTCCCTGATCTCACCGAAAATTGTAATTGGCTACTGCCTGAGATCGAATGCTGTGGTTTTATTAAATGTGCCAACTGCTAGGACTGTCTTAGGGAAGACAGCTTTTAGATGCGCAGCTCCACTGTCATGGAATTGTCTGCAAATTAAATTGAAACTGAGCAATCTGGTGCCACTAAATGTTTTTAAAGCTTGGTTGGATGCTACTCAATCGGAAGTTATTGGTACCTGTTTATGTGGATAATTATGTAAATGATGCTGTATGATGTCCTTTTGTTGTTCTATTTATGTTTTTATGTTTCATGTGGAACTACTTGAGCAGGTCTCCCTTGAAAAAGAGATCAATGATCTCAATGGGATTCATCTGTATAAATAAAGGTTTGAAATTAAATTAAATAAAAAAACAGAGCATTAAACAAACCATCATGCTCTTACTTTGAAATCATGCGGAAATGTCGTCATCAGCAGGCCATCACCTGGTTTCCGAAAATAACCGAGTGACACGAGTAGATTTTAGCGGAGACCGGCGGAAAATATGTCTCAAAATTCCGTGTGTAAAAAGACGATCCACAAGCAGAAATGTGAGATCCACGAGCAGAGATTTAAGATCCGCAAGCGCATTTTTGTTCGATAAATACAAATTGGATTCACAAATGCCTGATCAAAAGTTGTAAATGTTAAAGAGATATTCACAGATCTTTTTTTTATTTGTGAAAATATTTAGCGTATTTGCAGATCCGTTTTACACTTGCACATTTATTTGTGAGTTAGCAAATCTTTTAAATGCATTTGTGGATGGTGTTTTACATTTACAAATCACATATTTACACACATTATTTTTATGTTCACACAAATAATTATGAGACATATTTATGCCCATAGAATTTAAACAAAATTGCATGTCAACAGGGCTGCCACCTTATGGTTAGTTTGTTATTTTATGGCAACAACAGAAGTAGGACACAAGGAGTTTCTCTCCCAAACACTCCCCCCAACCTTAAATGCCTCCATTTGACTCCTTTGCTATCCATAACATAATCACATCACTATGTAACACTGATAAATACATTGCAGGTGATTTGCTCAGGGTCGTGACATTTTTGACTGATTTCAAAGCCGTTGACCAATCACAACAGAGCTGGCCAACTAAAAAAAGAAGGAAAAAAGGAGAAACAAATATGAACCTGATAATGAGCATAATATGTCCTCTTTAATTATTCCTTCCTAAATTCACATTAACACACTCATTTCTCATGCCCCTCCCAAAAAAAGTTATTTCGGCTTCACATTCATGCCCCAACAACAGAGCATGTCTAGATTCTAGTTTAAATATGCCCAATCGTGAAATCGTAGGGTGTCACCCAACGTGTGAATTACATTCAATTAATGATACATTAGATTCATGTTCACTTCAGGAACGTTTCCTCCTCTCAGTTGTCAGCTCTATTATCACACATTTATGACAGCATGCACAGTGATTGTATCCCTGTCTGGTTGATGTAGAAGTTCATCCTGATGGACAACCCCAGCAAACTGTACACCATCATCCAGGAAGACCTGCCAGCAGCCAACGGGATCATACACATCATCGACCAGCCAATGACCAACACTCTCTCTGACCGGTCCCTTCGTGATGAACAGGTGAGGTTAAGGATCACAAAAACTTCCTGAAAACAGGAAAATATTTTGTTTACACTGAGATTAACCAGAACATATTTGAATCAAAGAAAGAACAGAACATGGAAAATATTGCCTCAAAGAAATGCTCTATTAAAACATAAATGTTCATAATTTAAGAATTTCTGGTGCTCAGTATTTTAGTTTAATTAAAACGTTATTAACCTGCCCAGTTAAATACAAAGCCTTATATGAAAGTGAATGTCAGTTTTTGGATCTTCTTCTTCTCGTGTCCAGTTTGCTGATAAGACAATCGGAGAGATTCTGACAAAGGATGACAAATACAATCGCTTCCTGTCTCTGGTTGATGTGAGTATCTTGTTCTGGCCAATCACATCACACACAGACGATATGTTTTATTCTAAGAATTCAGTCAAACCTTCAAAAGTCAGGAGACAATCTCCTGATTCTCCTTTCCCAAAAAGCAATGGTCCACTTATCTAAGAAACCATAACACACAGGCACATGACACATGCAGTATTGTAAAAATTAAAGATTGTTGTGTGGGAAAACTCTAGTAAATCAGCATTTTGTGAGTCACTAAGTTATTGGATTAAATGGGATATGATATGTCTGTGTGTTTTTAGAACTGCGGGTCACCACCACCCTTGCGGGGTCTGGGTCCTCTGACTGTGTTCGTCCCTTCAAACGACGCTGTGGACAAATCCAGAGACGGCAGCATCTTGTACATGCTGAATTCAGTAGGTCTAAGTATTTCATTAGTGTAGACAAGAAAAAACATTGTGTAAGACAGAATTCAAATACTTGATTTCCAAAACCATTGGTATGATATAGATCTTAAAGACTGGCTCAGCACTATTTAGTGTAATGAAAAATTGAAAACAGGCTCAGTATTTTTCTAACATACAGTAATGTCAACATCGACCCCAGTTACCAAGTGTGAGCCCTTCAGCCATCATTATACTTTGTGAGGATTATCAGGGATTTTTAATTATATTCTTCTCTTTTTCTAGGCCAAATATAAACTGCAGGAACTTCTCAGGCACCATGTTTTCTCCAAGGCCGGGGTAAGACGACCCCCACTCGACACTTCAGTCCTTCCTGTGTCTGTCCTCCTTTCTGCCTTTTGCTTTGCTTTCAAATATGCCCAAGAAAGAAATGCCTTTTGGTTCAAAGATTTGGTGAACAGACATCTTCTTAACAGATCTACACAGTCTTTTCTTAAAAGCAAATTGTAATTTCCTGATCGAAATTCTTGCTTTACAGAGAACGAACCCTTTAAGATTCAATGTCGACGTGATCTTTCCTTTAACAACACCCTCAGAAAAACAACAACTTCACTGCTGTTAGGGCACTAGGAATAGCTAAATTATCATTTTTGTTTGTCCTGTCAAGAAAGAAATATACGGTTTGGTTAAATTATTTTTCTGTGTGTAGCTGACAGTCGCCGAGTTGGCTACTCTCCCTCAGATTCGTACGATGGCCAATCAGATTGTCACCATCACTGTGTCCGAAGACGTAAGTGTATCCGAATGATTCTTATCAGTCTCTCATAATTTGCATTGATTCCTGGCTCATTTCCATTAACACAAGGCACCTCTTCCTTTTTCCCCCCGTCAGGGTGCGATCCTTCTGGGGGAGAAGGGCATCCGTCTGTCGAGCACCAACATCATGGCGTCCAACGGAATAATCCATTTGATTGATGGGCTTCTCTTCCCGCCCTCCATCCTCCCCATCTTGCCTCACCGCTGTGATGTCACAGAAAGCAAGATCACTGTGGTGAGCATCACAACACAATAATAAATAGAGTACATTTTCATTGTACCTGGAAATGCAGTAAATTATTATCCGATATATAGGGTGGCCAAAAGGTGCAAACGTGCTACACCGGCCATGAACTTTTTTATAGGCGAAACGCAATGCAGCTTCAGAAACGGTGCAAAAACAAAATATGCAAAAAGACATGCAAATGAAGAAACCTCTTTACCAACTTTAGCTACTAAAAGAGCTGCATTAACAAAACGCTGCAAATACAAAACGTGTCACGGCTGTACAAGGAGTGGACCCAAAAGCACAAGGCAGACACAGGATTCAAGTACAAAAAAAGTATTTACTTGAAAAGCAGATACCGTACAAAAATACATACAATAAAGAATCTACACTAATGCTTACCTAACAAATAACTAGAAAAATACTACTACCTGATCTTACCTTACTATAACGATATACACTGTAACGACGAGACACCGTTACTTGAGCTCATGTGGATATAATCATTGTACTCTGTGGGGTATATTGACGACAACTTCCCTGTTCCCCATGTATGTTGTAGCTGATTGTGGGCACCTGGTGCCCTGTGTTTAATTGCTCCCCCTCACCTGTGTTTAATTGCTCCCCCTCACCTGTGTTTAATTGCTCCCCCTCACCTGTGTTTAATTGCTCCCCCTCACCTGTTTCTAATTGCTCCCCCTCACCTGTGTCTTGTTAGCCTGTGTATTTAAGTGCTGTTTCTTGTTGGAGTGGTAGGGTGTGTGAGATCCTGGTGGCTGCAGGCTGGGCTCACGTGAACAGCAGCAGCAGGATTGAGGCTGTGTGTCATATGTTCATGTTTTAATAAATGCCCACACCGGGTTATATTTTTGGACGTTCTGCCTCTGCCTCCTTGCTTGGTCGGGCCGCTCAACGGTCGGTCTCACATACACGGACAATGACTGTAACGATAACTATATGCAAATAGGATAACGCTGGAGAGTTCGGCATAAGACAATCTGGCAACAGACAAAGGGAGACAGGACACTATATACATATATGTAAGTGGGCACAGGTGGAAACAATCGGGGGCAGGGCAGACACTGACGATGGCGGAAAAACAACCAAGGCAGGAAGTAAAGGAACAAGGAACGAAACAAGGGCTGCAGTCGAAAAGTCCAAAAATCAGCTCCTAACGTCTAACCCTATCGTCTATTCCTTGAACTCTGAGTGAAACGTCACAGGGTTAAGGGATAGTGGATAGGAGAATTCAAAAGGACTTACGATACACATGTTTAGCCGAGTTGGTGAATATATTTCTTCAATTGCATGTGTTTTGGCAAATTTTAGTTTTTGCATCGTTTCTGAAGCTGCAATGCGTTTCTCCTAATGGAAACGTTTTGGGCTGGTTTGCACCTGACGGCAACCGTATATTTGATATGACACTGATCTATTGGATGGATAAAAAAACCATCTGATGAACCAAATAAAAAAGGGGCTTTTTGAGTGTGGAAAACCTGATGGTAACTCTGATAAATCTACCTGTTACGTGTCTAAGTTACTTCCTTTTTCTATCAGTGAAGTCAATATGGACAACATTTATTTGACCAGCATCACCAGATTTATAATCTTCATGCAGAAGGAAAGGATATGTGGATAGAAAATAAAGGTATCAGCAGTGTTGTGCTAGTTACTGAACACCAGTAACTAGTTACATTACTAGTTACTTCATTTCAAAAGTAACTCAGTTACTTTACTGATTACTTACACCAAAAGTAATGCGTTACTGTGAAAAGTAACGTTCTTGTTACTTAAAAAAAGGGGTCCCAAAAAAAACAAGCTCCCATTAATGCCCTTATAGCCTTCATTTAAGTACTGTTATTGCATTGGAGAATAATACAATCTGTTGATCAACTTGACATGCATTTGCATCACTGAACTCTGCTAAGCAATGTGTTCTATACAAACACAAACACAAAGATATGTTTCAAAGTGACAATGTATCGTCGTCAGAGAGCAATTCCGGTTGATACATGGCAAAGGCTTTCACAAAGTTAGAGCCGTTATCAGTAACCGTGGAGGTAACTTTTGTTGACACTCCATACAAAGAGTGAATGTGGTCAATCTCACTAGCAATAAGATCGTACGTGTGCCTACCCTTTATCCTTTTACAGGCCAACGCAGCTTTCTGGCGTTTTAAAGTGGTGGGGTTTATCCAGTGAGATGTTATCCCGAGGAAGCTTCTGTTGTGGACAGACCAAATGTCTGCGGTGGTCGAGATGTATTCCAGCCCCTCAAATGTTTTCTTTAGCTCGCTATCCATTTTGATATATTCTTTCTCCAGGTAGTTGGAAAACGTTTTGCGTCCCATATGCCGTGTGCCGCCCGGACATGGTATCATGCTTACTAGCTCCCTGAAAGCGGGTGACTCCACTGTAGAAATAGCCTGCACGTGTTCAACAACATACCGTACAATGGCTTTATCCACTTTCACCTGACTAGCAGTCCCTCGGTTGAAATCCAGCCGCTGTTGCTTGGGTGGAGGTGGGGTGGCGTCGGATGGCTCTGGGTCTGTGGTCAATAGCTTCGTCCCAGCATGTTGTTTTTGCAGATGTTTTAACAGATTGGAATTGCTGTTTTGAGCAGTAGATAGGATCTTTGACCCGCCAAGACACAACTTACACTTAACTAACACATTATTTTCTTTATGCTCGAGAAAAGTAAAATAGTGAGCATATCTCCATGCGGAGAAACTCAACTTGTGCTCCGCCGTCGCCATGATAGTATTGTTAGTAGGCTAACTAAACACAAACACGCCCACAAAGCGTCTCCGCATGTGACACAGGAAGTATCTAAGTAAATTTACTCAAGTACTGTACTTAAGTACAGTTCTCATCTCTGTTCGCCTCGCTGTTGGCGCCGCTCACCAACGTCTGGGAGCCGAGACTATATAAAAAAATAACGGAGTAACGCATCATGTAGTAACGGTAACTGAGTTACTGAATTAAAAAAATAACGCGTTAGAGTACTAGTTACTGTCAAAAATAACGGCGTTACAGTAACGCGTCACTGTGTAACGTGTTAGTCCCAACACTGGGTATCAGTAATGCTAACAGTAGAAGCTATGCATTTATTGTTCTCTGGTTGTGTGTTTCTAGGGTCCATGTGTTCACTGCAGTTACCTCTTTGAGACTGACTGTCCAGAAGGCACCACTGAATTGGTAAAACACCTAATTATTATTCTACAGAAACCCCTTGTCGCATACTTAAGACAAAAACTGTTGATGTCTAAGTCTGTGCAAACTAGTTTTTAAATAGCATGGTGAGTTTTATAACTATAAGGTGAAAAGTATGGAGGTGTATGTTGATGTAAACAATGATCAGAATCAGAATACCTTTATTAGTCCCACAGAGGGGAAATGTACGTAGTTACAGAAAAAAGAGCCACAGACAGCTTAATGTTACCTATGTTACATGCATTAAAAGTACTTAGTTATGATATAATACAAAAATAATAATATTAAAAAAAAAAAACAGTTACATAATTTTCAAAATACACATCCTTTAACAGTTATAAGGATTTAGCAGCCAGGTATATATTACATAGTTATTAACGGCATATATATATATATATTGCACACGTACTTGGTTGTTATTTAACAGCAAGATTTGTGATGTGACTCTAAACCTTTAGAAAAAAAGGGAAGAGTGTTAGAACATTTTATGCATATGTTATATGTTATATATAACCACTGGATGAAAGTATAAATTGTAATAAGGTCAGAAAGATGTAATACTATAACACCTTTCATAAATGAAAGCATAAATTAGACAGAGAGCCATAGCAATAAAAAGCAAACCCGCTTGTTTTCAGTATGTAAGTATGGGAATGTAAACTGTTTTCTTACACCATATGTCATTCTGTGCTTTAATCATCCTGATGTGACAAATAACCACTGTATAACGCTTTAAAATAAATAAATAATTAGATAAAATCACTTTTGTTCTGGTTGCCAGATGCTTATTCCAGAAATCTTCATCAAAATCCTGCCTTTGTTTCAGCTATTTTGCACAGATATTTTATAAGAATTCTCTATCTGTTGAAACCTGGCTGGTAAAAGACATGGGCGAGATCATAAAACCATCAAATCTGTGTGTCTGTCTCCAGGACTCTCATCAGACCGGCTGTACTTACATAGTGTCTCGCCTCAACACCCAACTCAGTTCAGGATGTGCCAAATTCTGCAACGCCACCAACACGGTCAGTTTTATTTCCAGCTTTCAATAGCTGATAGAGTCAATAGTTTAGAAGAAATTGTGGAATTATCCTTTATCTATGTCTATTGTGTGTGTATTTTACAGGTAGCACAGTGTTGTAAAGGTTTTTATGGTCCGGACTGTAAACCCTGTATCGGAGGATTCGAGCACCCTTGCTATGACAAAGGAGCGGTGAGCATTACACACACAAGCAAACTCTGACTCTCGAGCCACCTTTCTCTACTGAGGATTTATCATTTTCTTATTTCTTGCCACATGCAGTGCTTTGACGGTATCCAAGGCAACGGGTTGTGCAGCTGTCAGTCAGGCTTCAAGGGTGTCGCCTGCCACATCTGTGCAGATCCATCCAAGCACGGAGAGAAATGTGACGAAGGTAACAGCTCCTCCTCACTTTGAGAGAGTTCGTATGTTCATACACGCAGACTTCAACTGTAGTTTACTCACTTCTTATCTGCGATATATTACATATATATATTGTGTATATATATATATATATATATATATATACATATACATATATATGTAATGCGAAATGAAGAACATTGAGTACAAATTGTCCCTGGGCAAGACACTGCACCCCAAATTGCTCCTGTGGGGATTGTCCACAGTATTGAGTATGTAAGTCGCTTTGGATAAAAGCGTCTAACAAGTGACATGTAATGTAATGTAATGTGACATTATCCCACTATTAAACTTAAATCATCACATGGTGTGTGTTTTTGCGTGTCCCTAGAGTGTCGCTGTGTCCACGGTGTGTGTGATAACCGTCCAGGCAGCGCTGGTGTGTGTCGGAGAGGATCCTGTCTAGAGGGATATTCGGGAGAACACTGTGACAGGACGGCCACGCCCTGCAACTCTGACGGCCAGCAGGAACACTGCCACATCCACGCATACTGCACACACACGGGACTGGAGAACAAGTAAGATACCATGTTAATTTGGAAACATCTTTTTATTTGTTGTTAAATTCTCAATGAAAAAGTGAGTATTAGTTTGGATCTCATTAAGGTACTTTATTTGATCCATAAACAGGTAACACATTTATTCTTAGTTTTTATCTAGTGTTTAAACCAAAATTGAGATATCTAAACAGCTCCAGGATGGATTGCCATGACATTTTGTAGAGACATCCCACCAATGCTAGAGGAATACTACAGATTGTCTCTAGTGCCACGAAGAGGTTCACATTTTGTTCAACACTGATGTCCTCTAGGAGGATGTTATCTAGCACGCATAAAAGCTTAATACAATCCTTGAAGCGATATAGTGCAGCTCTGCACGATCCAGTGTTGTAGTCAAGTCCCCACTCCAAGTCCGAGTCACCCAAGAAGAGTCAGAGTCGAGTCTGAGTCATCATTACCTGTGCTCGAATCCGAGTCGTCATGTATCAATCTGAGTGGATATATTTGTTTGAATGTAGCTGTTGGTTTGGTTCTTATCAATCAATATTTGTTGTTGTGTAAATGCTTTTATCCTCTTATTTTCTGCATTACTTTTATTCTGTCTATATAACTACTTTGGGCTGCAATTCTTGTATGAAAGGTGCTTTACAAATATTATTATTATTAAGTTTTGGTCGAGTTCCAAGACTGCCTTCAAAAAGCTTCTTCACAAATACAAACGGTCTACATTAAACACAATGACCCACTGTCAGTATTTCAGGTTGTCTTGCATGCAAGAAAAGAGAGAAAGGGGATGAACAAAGTAGTTTGAAAAAGAAGTGTCCAGTTTAGTTTTATGTATTACATAAATGTGTGCTCATTGTTAACCTTGGAGAACCCGCAATAAACTGATGTTTCCAACGGCACCCAGTTCATCTTTTCTCTGTGATCATAGCCCGGAGGGCTGGTTACCAGCTGACAACGAGCCACGTCAGAATGTGGCGGTGAGCATCCAAACTATGGTTTAGGAGCCTAGATACCGATAGTAAAGAATGTAACAGAACTTTTGCTCATGACATTTGACGTTGTCCCGGTTTTTTCCTCAAGCGTCCTTTGACAGAAGCATCTGTCAAAGCACACAGCACGATTTGCGGGGGGGGGGGGGGGGGGGGGGGTGTTGGTGTGTGTCTCGCCTCGCAGCTGCACAAGCCTGGGGATGAGTACATCCAGACTTGAGACAAAACTTGTCAGAGTCCTAGTCCAATCGTCAATGTGTGTGTCTGAGTTCGAGTCCATCACTGCGCGAGACCTAGTCAAGTCACGAGTCCCGCAAATCGGCACTCGAGTCCGAATCGACCCAACCCTAATAATATGATATTCTTATACCTATTACTGAATTTAGAACAGCTTACCTGCCTTGTTAACTCATATTTAAACACACTTTTTTGAAATTGGAAATAAACTAAATTAAACTCAACAATCACCGACTTTGGTTTGGTCAAAATCCTTTATTCTCTGAGTTAGATGTAGAAATGTGTTGGCCCCACACACTGTTTTCACAGCTCTATCTCACTGTCATTTCTTTGGTGGCAGACTATTAAATTAGACAAAAGTTTTGGAGAAATCCCAGCACTGCAGCTCTTTCCTTTCCGATTTGTAATCAGAGAGCAACATTTACAGAAACAACAAACCTATGAACAGGTGAACAACCCCATCCCTCTTCTGTTACTTGAACAGCTACTGAGTTTGTCCATCATCAATCTGTGTGTGTGTGTGTGTTGCACCAGGTGTTGGTGTCGGGATGGATATGATGGTGACGGTCACTCCTGTTCTCCCATCAACCCCTGCCTGCTGAGCAGCCGAGGAGGCTGCAACACCAATGTAAGTGTGTGTGTGTGTGTGTGTGTGTGTGTGTGTGTGTGTGTGTGTGTGTGTGTGTGTGTGTGTGTGTGTGTGTGTGTGTGTGTGTGTGTGTGTGTGTGTGTGTGTGTGTGTGTGTGTGTGTGTGTGTGTGTGTGTGTGTGTGTGTGTGTGTGTGTGTGTGTGTGTGTGTGTGTGTGTGTGTGTGTGTGTGTGTGTGTGTCTCTTCTTCTACAACCCCCATATCCTAAATAACAAAGTTGGTATAAAATAATTAAAGACACATTTGTACTTTGTTTACAATAAGAAGTTGAGAGTTCACTGATGTACTCTGGTGAGTGGCCATGAAAGATTGGATTATATTTGAAAATGTATAATACAAACATTCCATCTGCCCATCTCCCTCCTGCTCAACAGGCAAGGTGTGAGTATGCGGGTCCAGGTAATGCGTCATGTGTGTGTGCTGAGGGTTGGACAGGTGACGGCAGAGTGTGTGTGGAGATCAACAACTGTCAGCTGAAGCGTCGAGGAGGCTGCAGCCCCAACGCCGACTGCAACCACATCGGACCTGGACAGGTCAGTCGCTAACGGTTAAAGATGTATAGAAAGCGTCCGTTAATAATTATTACATGAAAGCCTCTTTTTTGTTGTTTTGTGTGTTTTTGTAGTCATTTTGCTTTTTTTTTGTCATTTAATTTTGTTGTCTCCCTGTTTGGGCTGTTCTGTCCCCTCATCTTTCTAAAGTCAACAGTTTTTCAACCTCAGTTTTTCCTGAAATATTTAGATTTTTGGTCTCACACCTCTACTTTATCAAATGTAACAATCCATATCAATCCCATCAAATCAATCATGTGTCACTACACTATCACCCAGACCAAGATTATTATTTTATTCTCATTATCTCCCATTTTTCTGTATGATGTATGAAGAAGTTGATAATTAGCTGTCTGACTGTAAGGCAAGGCAAGTTTATTTATATAGCAACTTTCAACACAAGGCAATTCAAAGTTTTTTACAAAAATGAAAGACATTAAGAGCATTAAGAAACATATTATAAAATGATATCTAGAAACACTCATTTAAAAGCAATGATTTAAAATCACATTTAAAAACACTAATTTAAAAGCAAAGATAATAAAAGTTACAGTGCAGTTTAAGATATGAGTATATCATTAAAAGCAGTGGCAAAAAGAAAGTCTTCAGCTTGGATTTAAAAGTAGTAAGAGTTGCAGCGGTCCTGCAGGTTTCTGGGAGTTTGTTCCAGATATTTGGAGCATAATAACTAAACGCTGCTTTTCCATGTTTAGTTCTGACTCTGGGGACAGAAAGCTGACCCGTCCCTGAAGACCTGAGAGTTCTGGATGGTTCATAATTTAGCAGGAGGTCACAAATGTATTTTGGGCCTAAACCATTCAATGCTTTATAAACCAGCAGCAGTATTTTTGAAATAAATTATCTGACACAGGAAGCCAGTGTAAAGACTTCAGAACAGGAGTGATGTGATCCACTTTCTTAGTGTCAGTGAGGACTCGAGCAGCAGCGTTCTGAATTAGCTGCAGCTTTCTAATGGATTTTTTAGTGAGACCTGTGAAGACACCATTACAGTAGTCGAGTCTGCTGAAGATAAAATCATGGACAAGTTGTTTTTCCAAATCCTGCTGTGACATTAGTCTTTTAATCCTAGATATGTTCTTTAGGTGATAGTAGGCTGATTTAGTAACTGTTTTAATGTGACTGTTGAAACTCAGGTCAGAGTCCATGACTACACCTAGATTTCTGGCTTTATCTGTTGTTTTGAACATTGCAGACTGAAGCTCAGCGCTATCTTTTATACGTTCTGCCTTGGCTCCAAAAACCATTACCTCAGTTTTATCTTTGTTTAATTGGAGAAAGTTCTGACACATCCAGTCATTGATTTGTTCAATGCACTTACTCAGTGTTTGAATTGGAGCATAGTCTCCTGGTGAAATGGTTACGTAAATGTGTGTGTCATCCGCATAGCTATGGTAATTTATTTCGTTGTTTATCATTATCTGAGCCAGTGGTAACATGTAGATGTTAAAGATAAGAGGCCCCAAGATGGAGCCTTGAGGAACCCCACCTGTCACATTTGTCAACTCAGATGTGTATTTATTTACATAGAAACAAAGTTGTTTCTGTCCTTTAAGTAGGATTCAAACCAATGTAGAACTGTTTCCGAAAGTCCCACCCAGTTTTCCAGTCGGTCTAGTAATATGTTGTGGTCAACAGTGTCAAACGCAGCACTGAGATCTAATAATACTAACACTGAAGTTCTGCCACTGTCTGTGTTTAAGTGGATGTAATTGAAGACCTTCACAAGAGCAGTCTCAGTGCTGTGGTTTGGACGAAAGCCTGACTGGAACACATCGAAACAGTTATTTAAATGCAAGAAATTACTCAACTGTTGAAAAACTACTTTTTCAATGATTTTACCTAGAAATGGCAGGTTTGATATGGGCCTGTAATTGTTCATTACTGAAGCATCTAGATCAGGGGTCGGCAACCCCTGGCACGCGTGCCGTAACCAGTGGCACACTAGGAATAAGTGGAATAAGTGTGCAAAATATTTAAATGGTATTTTTTCGGATCCTGAACGAGACCGCCGCCAGAGCGCGTCTCCCCGTTACCTGCAGAAGGAAGCCATGCACGCAACGCAGCCCCGCTTTCTTTATCTCCAGGTGACTTTCTGCCGCTTTCCTCCGTGGTGCAGTGCTGATCGTTTCACCACGGAGGCAAGCACTTCACTAATTGCAGTACTCATAAGGAGCTGTACAAATGCCGCAGTTTTTGCGTGGCTGTGTATTTAGTTGAAAGCCCAGTGGCGATCTGCTCATCTCTCATCGAAATAATATGCTACAAAGGGGCGGACTGGCCATCTGTGTGTTGAACTTTCCTGTCGGCTCCCAGACCGTAGTCGAGGAGGGCAGAAGCAACAATCTTCAGGTTCAATAACCCACTTTAGCTTAAATGACTGGAGAGAGGCGAGCTCTTCTTGGGAAGCCGTTGCATTTATTTAGCTGTTCTTCTGTTTCACAAAATACATCACAAACCTCTGCTTTTCTGCTTCCTCGTTTCACTTCCAGAAACATACACACGTTCTCTCCATAGGTTCTCTCACTGTCGCTCTATCATCCACAAACACACATGCACAAGCCACACCCCTCTCTCTCTCTCTCTCTCTCTCTCTCTGTCTCTCTCTCTCTCTCTCTCTCTCTCTCTCTTAAAGGCTCAGCAATCTCATCTCACTCTGCATGACCCTAATATCATAACACGTGTGCTCTGGAGAATCACAGAACGGACGATCGTCCTTATTATTATGCCGTTTAAACCAATTATTTAAATGTGTTTGTTAAATTCGGCATCATGTAAGTTGCGCTGACAGGTCCACACACTGCTTCCCCGCAGCAAGGCTCCCCCGCCCTCCTGCTGATAATTGACGAGGGTCAAGCTCTTGATAAATCTCGATCGTTGGCACGCTGATAACAATTTTTATTTATAAAGGCACTTCATATAAAAAAGGCTGCCGACCCCTGATCCAGATTATTCTTTTTAAAGAGTGGTTTAATGACTGCCGTTTTTAGGGCCTGTGGAAAAACACCTGAGCAAAGACATTTGTTTACTATATGAAGTAGATCTGAGGCCATGCAACGAAAAACATTTTTGAAAAATCCTGTTGGAATAATATCAAGGCAGCAGGAGGAGGATTTCAGAAGTTGAATAATGTCCTCTAGGTTTTTATCATTAATCTGATGGAATTGTGTCATGGTGTTTGAATTGATTTTAAGTGGACACAGGGACAACATATTTGCTGTACCTGATGCAGAGGCACTGACTGCTTGTCTAATTTTCTGAATTTTGTCAGTGAAGAAGGAGGCAAATTCATTGCAGGCCCTGGTGGATAGAAATTCCGAGGCTACTCACTGGGGGTCAACGGTAGCAAACAAGGCACATGCGTTGTTTTTGGAAATTATGTCAGAGAAGAATAACTGTTGTGCAATTTTCAATTCGAAATGATAAAAGCCAAGTCTCTCTTTATAGATTTAAAAATGAACCTGGAGATTTGTTTTTTGCCACCTGCGTTCAGCTTTTCGACACTCTTTTTTCTGTTCTCACGGTCATGGCCTTTCTCCATGGAGATATTTTCTTCCCTGTCACTTCCTTTGCCTTAGTTGGAGCAATGGCATCTATAACATTTTTAATTTTTGAATTAAATTGATCTACTAGCTCATTTACTGAGATGTTAGCAGGGGAAAGTGTGGAAGAAAAATTCTGAGTAAACATTTCCCTAGTATTTTCAGTTAAATATCGCTTTGTGGTTACCTCTTTTTGAACATTTTTGTGAACCGAAATAGAGCTCTCAAAGAAAACACATGAATGATCAGAGAGTGCAACATCAGTCACCACAACCTTAGAGATATTCAGACCTTTTGAGATAATTAAGTCGAGAGTGTGCCCCTTATTGTGCGTGGGCTCCGTCGCATGCTGAGTCAGTCCATAGTTATCAAGAACACAAAACAGTTCTTTAGTCCCTCTGTCCTGGGGGTTGTCAACATGGATGTTAAAATCACCAACAATGACTAGACGGTCAAAGTCAATACACACTATAGACAGCAGTTCAGTAAAGTCATCAAAAAAGCTTGCACAGTATTTGGGTGGTCTATAGATATTTAGGAACAGAGCTGGAGAGGAGCATTTCAGCTGAAGGGCCACATATTCAAAAGAAGCACAGTTCCCATAAGATGTCTTCCTGCATTGAAGGGAATCATTGAACAAAATAGCAACTCCACCTCCTTTCTTATGCATTCTTTCCTGACTCATAAAACTAAAGTTGGGAGGGGTTGACTCGATAAGAACAGCCTCACTGTTATTTTGTTCAATCCAAGTTTCCGTTAAAAACATAAAATCGAGATTGTGCTCAGTGATAAAATCATGCTGCCAACCCTGCGTATCGCTTTCATGCGGTCATTGATCTCCAGGAAGGACTTGGTGCCAGCCCTCTGTATCTCCTTCATGTGATCGAACTCCAGGAGGGTGGGCGAGGGTGAAAGGGTGAATGGAGAGTAGAGAGAGCTGGTGGGTGAAGGAAGAGTATCCTCAAAGGTGATAGGGAGGGTGAAGGGCAGTGGAGACTCCTCCATTTGTCTCATAGGTTTCCCATAATCAAGACATTCCTCAGGCGAGTGCAGTGATACTTCTTCAAGGTTTTCTGAGCAATGTGTTGTGTCTTTCTCCTGTTTTGATTCCTCTTACCGCTTGTCCTTGGCAGAGGGAACAGATTGATGATGCAGGCAGTTGAATATGTTAGAGATAAACCATTTCACTCCTGACTTGTTCAGGCAAACTCCATCTGCCTTAAAAAGATGTCTGCAGTCCCAGAAAAAGTTAAAATTGTCAATAAAATTGACAGAATGGTCAGTACAGGCAGTTGAAAGCCATGTGTTCAGTGCAAAAAATCTGCTGAATCTCTCCAATCCTCTTCTGACTGGTGGTAGAGGGCCACTGATGAACACCTCTGCATTTAGAGGGCTGACAGTTTCCAACTGACATTTAAAGTATTTTTTCAGCACTTCTGACTCTTGTTTCACAACATCATTTGTTCCAATTTTCAGTACCACATTTTCGTCGGATGTTCAGCCCAAATATGCAGGATCTTCTCAGCCAAGTCAGAGACCATATCATTGTTAAAACCGAGTACTTTGGTGTTGTTCTTACTACACAGACTTTTTACATCTCTTACAGCAGAGTCACCCACAATCAGAGTTTCAGGCCCAGTCGTTAGCTTTCCCTCTAGCCTTTTAGTTTTAGAGTAGCTATTGGTCCTTACCCTGCTGTGTGAAGAGGATAGGTTATCCAGGTCATCAGAAAGAGATCTCTGGTTCTGGGTCAGCGGAGCGTATCTGTTCTGGATTGGCACACTTCGTGGTTTAGGACAGGGGTTCCCAAAGTCGGGTTCACGAGATGATTACAAAATAAAAATGGAAAATTAAAAAAAAGGGGGTCGCCAGTCTCTGGCACTGTTATTTTGGGGGTCGCGGGCTGAAAAGTTTAGGAACCCCTGGTTTAGGAGGATTGTTTGTAGTTCTCCCTTTAGCAGCTGTCCACGGCTGTTTCCTAGTATGAATAGGGGTTGAAGAGGCGCTCTTCCTGGGTGGTAACAATGCAGGCCAGCTGGTCGCATCACAGATTTCAGAGCGCTGGGCTCTGCCTGTTGTTCGTCCTCCCAAATCCCATGGAAATTATTTACTCTTAGGTTTTGCACCCAGAGTGTTCCAGGGAGGACTACCACTTGTAGATTTATTACCCGGTACACAGCCCTCCTGTTCCTTGGAATCCTTGTAGCTGCTAACTAGCTGTGAGTTAGCATGCCTTTGTCCATTCTTTTGCAACACTGGTAAAGTGGTGTCATTCCAACCAAGTCCATTCACTTCAACGTTAACTTCCTACCGTTGCATTTTCATTTCCAACACGGCCATCTTCTGTAGAGAACGGAGGCATTTTACTGATAACTAGCTTAAGCTAAATAGCATGCAGTACCAGGCTTTAGCTGTTGCTAGGCCACGCTACTATAAGACTGAGGTCGTCGTAAAAATATTGAAATATGGCTGAAACCCTCCATCTATTTAAGACGAATAACTGTCCCAGTGATAAGTTAATGTCCAGGAGCCGCTGCTCGAAGTTTTCAGAAAAGAAAGAGGCAAGAGCAAGCAGAAAAGCGTCTGCACTGGAAAGCAGGAAGCACACTTTGCTGTAAGTACTTAAGAAGACTGTTAAGAACTGTCTATTTTTCTGTCTGCAGAGTGAGTGTGTTTGTAAAACTGGTTACATGGGGAACGGCATCGAGTGTGACCTCATTAACCCGTGCCTCGAGAAAAACGGAGGCTGCCACGATTTGGTAAGGACACGCACGCACGTACGCACACACACACGCACACACGCACGCACACACGCGTTTGTGTCATATTGTGTCAGCAGTGAAAATATTATTGCATTTATTCACCTAGAAATATAAGGGTTGCTTTTTGAATGTATGTCATGCTAATTGTTTAAACAGGTATGTGCCACAACAACATATGAAATCCCAGAAACACGTTAAATCAATATCCCAAATGAGCTGTTCACAAAAATATTATTAAATACATACAGATTAGCACTGTAAAAATATTTGTTTTCTCTTCTACTAGACTTCCTCTCGATAACTGGTTAATCTTATTTTTTCACACATAAAAACACTGCCTTGGTGCATCATCCATATTAACAAAAACAATATCTATTTATATCTTGCTAAACATCATACATGCCACATATTAATTTGTGTTCATTGTGTTATTGCTGTGTCCTCTTCCATTCCCATGCTCCCTTTCTGCTGCACACTGCCAGGCAAAGTGTGAGTTCTCTACGGGGGGAACACACACCTGTACCTGTCCTGATGGATACGCTGGAGATGGAACCCTCTGCTATGGGACGTTACCGGACGTGAGTATTCACATGTATAATTATGTCCCTTCCTCTTTTCCATACACACATACTCATACAGTTTTTAAAATAACATTCCTTTTATTTACATTTCATTATTGTCTATTATTTTGCAATCACTATTAAATTAACATTATAGTTTGTGTATTTATTTTTCTCTATCTATAAAATTGTAATTTATTTAATTTCATCCCCTCTGTCACCCACTTTCAAAACTCTCACTATACCAAAGTCACTGGTTGCCCAAATAATACTTAAAAAAAAAAGGGGAAGATTGAAGCTGCTACCAAAATAACTCTGTTTTTGTGTTTGTAGGAGCTGGAAATGAATCCATTGCTGATGCATTTCAAACAACTGGTGTGTGTGAGCTCTTTAGTTCCTCACTTGTTTAAGTTTCTGTTTTAGAAATAACTACATTTAACATGCTTGGTGATTATACTAGTTCAATCATAAAGTTATGCAGTGTTGTCTCAATTTACATGTAGAAACAACCCGCTGACTTGGTAAAGAAATTAGCCAAAACCATAAAACCTAGGCTGTACGCTCTTTCTGTCAACGTAGATGTAGCTGAAAAGATAAAATCCGAAGATAACACAATGTATATTTTTGTGTGTGTGTGTTTTTAGAGGCACAGGGACCTCACTGAGGACCTGAGTGGGAACCTCACACTGTTGATTCCGGTCAGAGGAGTTATGGTTAACATGACTACAGCTCAGACAGATTTCTGGACCAGTCGACACCACCTGCCTCTCTTCATACGGTCAGTTGCTTCACACACTGATCACATACTTGTAGCAGATACCCCTTTCCCACCGAAGCGGTTCCAGGGCCAGTTTGGAGAACCGAAAACGTAAGGATTAATAAACCTGAGCAAAAATAGTTAATGCGAGTACAGGTAAGAGAATGAAGCTGTAACAAGCAGTAGCGCTGAGCAAAGTGACTAGAAAGCGACCACGCACTTAAAAACACAAATACTGTATATAAAGTCAGGCAATAGTGAACCGCAGTGACGCGTCCTAAAACCCGGAAGTAAGTTAGCATTGTTACCACTTCCTTCGACAAAAAGCAATGCATTTTCTCCATAGGATTTTGGAAAATATCTGAAATAAGGTCTGTGGTTGGCACACATTTAAGAGACAGATCACGTTTTGTTCTACGACATTAAATACATCAGCAGTGACTCCACTGGTCATTTTTGATGAGTTTACATGTCTGAAAAACGATGGTTGTTAACATGTGGCTGAATAGGACTACAGAAGTTGTCGAGGCCGTTGTACGTCATTACGCCAAAAACGTAAACACTCCCGCTAAGTTTGTTTGCCCTGTTCTGCTTGAAAGCAAGTACCTGCGCTCTTGCAAACTGTTAAAACAAACGCTTCAACTTTACAATTTTGCATCTGTAGTTTTGAATATGGATCTTAAGCTGGCGTGACGTTGAAGCAGCGACCCTGCTGTAGTTCGTTTATAGCATAACATTAGTATTTTGCTTCTGGCGACTAGATTTATGATTCGAAAATTATAAAAGTAGTGTAGACATGTGGATATTATCCGGCTGAACAAAACGTGATCCGTTTCTTAAATGTGTGTCAACCACAGACCTTATTTCAAGCTATTT
This sequence comes from Notothenia rossii, assembly GCF_949606895.1. Taxonomy (NCBI): domain Eukaryota; kingdom Metazoa; phylum Chordata; class Actinopteri; order Perciformes; family Nototheniidae; genus Notothenia; species Notothenia rossii. The sequence goes on along the minus strand of NC_136903.1, from coordinate 61,613,594 downwards.
TCCAAAATCCTATGGAGAAATTGCATTGGTTTTTGACGAAGGAACCGGAAGGAGTTTACATCCGGGTTTTAGGACGCGTCACTGTGATTCTCTATACTCACCAGGCATAGTGTGACGCTGCTTAATTTGACTCTCGCGGGAATATCTCCGCAATGGAGCGGGCTTAAGTTTCACTTTCGATTGCATGATATAGCCCAGCGCAACACCTCCGTCAAGCATGTTGCCACTTGTTTGTACCATTTTCAGGCGATTTGTAATCTGTTCTAGAAAAACGATGTGTTTTTTAGGATTTCAAGAAGCATATAGAACAAACAATGGATGTATTTTATGAACATTTATCCATGCTGAAAGTAGATTTAGATGTGTTAGGAGTGAGATAGAGATTATTATCTAATATATACATCTGATGAAGCATTGCATGAAGTCTATTGATGATCAGAGGCTGTTGTTGGGGCTGCATAAACGTTTTTTATTTTTGTTTTGTAGAACATGCAGGCCTCAGAGAGTTAAACTTGGGCCTGCGACCATAGTTTTATTGTATTTTGTTTTGAAAATTCACAGCGGAGGTTTGTGTCGTTCTACATGCGGTGTATTTTGCATATCTCTCAGTAGCCAACAATCTGTGAGTCTGTTGGCTCGGACATAATCTTGTGTTTAAAATAATACTACATAATAAATGTAGTCTATATTTCATAATAAGAGGTGTAAAACCTGAGAGGATTTAAAATCGCATTTGAACTAAATGCTTATACAATCTGTAGTTGTATTTGTATTGTTGATTTAATGTGTGAACGAGGCGATATAGAGAAGGTTAAGCTGTCATTATTAGGCTGTAATTTGTTATATACTGTTGGAATGGGTAAACAGGCCTATTGTTTTTGGATATTTGTGGAGTTAGGTGGTCCATGAGTGTTTTTTATTGGTTAAGTGGTACTTGGTATGAAAAAGTTTGAGAAACACTGCGCTAGTGGATTGTCAAAGGGGGAGCCTCGTTGCGGGGAAATTATACAGATGGCTAGTCCGCACCTGAAAATGTCTATGCAAACGTTATTATTAATAATAATTTTAATTTTAATCAATTTTTTGTAATACTTTTTTAATTTTTTAATTTTAATTTTGTAATCATCTCGCGACCCCCACTCGGGGTCTCTCGACCCCCCAGGGGGTCGCGACCCCCACTTTGGGAACCCCTGTTTTAAATGACCACCCGTTCACTATTATTGACATTCAAGAGCAGCACACTGCTTCAGCTGGATACGTTTTCCTGTCGTTATTATAGCAGCTATCGGGTGGAATCAATGCATGGCCTAAAATCACTATAACATTTTTTTGATTATATGTAACCATGTCAGTGTCAACCACATTAGGTTTACTTTACCTGTTCCCTGTCTTGAGTGTGTGAAGGGTTAATGTTGCATGCCCTTTGGTCTCGCTTTTGATAAAAATAGAAATCGGGAAATTTGCTGAATTTTTGTCATACAGTAAAGGTGTGATGTCCAGTAAAAAGACTCTGTGCTCGATGGTAGATTGTTGTGGGGCTGTACATATTTCTCGAACTCCAATCTTAGCAATGTAACGGCTGTATAGAACAGACACAATCAGCCTGTAGATTGGTTCCCTAAAAGCCTCACTTTACAATTAGACCCTCCAGAAAAACGCGGGGAAAAAACATTGATTATGCGGGCTAAAATCCTTGATTATGCGGGCTGAAATCCTTGATTATGCGATTAAACATGCGGGGTTTTTATGTGATTTTATGCAGGAAATTGCGGGAGGTTGCGAAATATGCGGAAAGTTGCGAAAAATAATAGATATTTTTTTAAATATTGGGCTGTCTTATTTATTCTCTCTCACACACAACCTGCCACTAACGTTAAACCCCTTTCCTATTCAATTAAACACAGTCAATTTGTATTTATTGTAAAAGCAATTGGGCTATTTTAATCACACTCTCTCTCTCTCTCTCTCTCTCTCACACACACACACACACACACACACACACACACACACACACACACACACACACACACACACACACACACACACACACACACACACACACACACACACACACACACACACACACACACACACACACACACACACACACACACACACACTTCTCCGCCTCATTCTGTTTTCATTTACTCGTTCGTTATCTGACCAGCTTCAATCTTGTTGGCTACTCACTTCGTTTCTTGTAGCCCTCGAAAGGGTTTTGGAGGTTGGTGCCTCGGTGAACTTGAGTTGTTTGGCTTTCTTGTCCGCAGCAGCAGAAAGCATTTTCGAATGTTTGAATGAATCAAAGTGGGTCGTCACCGTCGATTTTCTCTAAGACTTATGCTCCAACACACAGTTGCACGGGGTGCAGAATAGTTTCCCCCCACTTTCGTGCAATACATCGGGGTACTGCTTTGCCCAGTCTTTAGCAGAAATGTTCGTCGGTAAATGAGATGGATCAGATTTTTTCATCTTGGTGTTTTCTCTCTCGTGTGAGTTCCTCACGTTCACTCTAAGGTGTTGTTTACCTTCTGTGATGCGCGAGCTGATGACGTCGCGTCATCATCATCACTACTTCACGTCAAGACGAGTTCACTTTTTTTTCTCTCAACTTTGTGTGGAAAAATGCGGGGATTATGCAACCTTTTGATAAATATGCGGCCTTTTAAAAATCTGCGCCATTTTGCTGTATTGCGGTAAATTCTGCGATCGCAGAATCGCGTTTTTCTGGATGGTCTAGCCAGCGGTTTTCAAAGTGTGAGGCGCGCCTCCCCTGGGGGGCGCCAGAGAGCTTCAGGGGAGGCGCAGCGTGAGACACAAAAGAACGAGAAAAAGACGAGTAAAGTGACACTTGCCCACTTGTGGCTTTCTGTGGAGACCGAGTTCCCCCACCTCGCCAAAAAGGCTGTAAAAGTGCTCATTCCCTTCCCCTCCACCTACCTGTGTGATTGCAGGTTTTCCGCATTGACTTTGATCAAAAGCAAGTACCGGTCAAGGCTGCAGCCAGAGGATGATCTGCGTTTATTCCTCTGTGCATCAAAGACGCAGACTCATTGTTCCCACTAAAGTAGGGGTGAGTGTAATAAGGAGGCAAAGTTGACGTTCAGTGTGTTACCGGGAGCATATAAGGATTTATCCACCATGTTGAAAATGTTAAAAAAAGTATGTCTTGAGAACACGGCGTGCGGAAATATACGGGTCGTGCTGCAGCTAGATGTGCCTGTCCTCTGTAAGAAGGTGTCGGCGACTGACATGCAAGGAAGAACGGCTGTCCACAGGCTGTTCCAACTTTAACAACTGTATTAACTTCCAGGGCAGTGAATTGAACATGCAATTGTAATTGGGTGTGTGGTATATTTTCATGCACGGACACGCATGATCCACAACACACAAACTGAACAACACTCAATTTTCCGATCGCTACCAGCGTCCTTGCGATCTTGTTATAATAACAAGTGCACGTTACTGATGCAATATGGTTGAGACCATTCGGGCTTATTCTAGAGGGGTGCAAGGAATAGTCCAAGTAGTGGGGGAGTTTTATAGAATATGTTTAAAACATAAAAATAAAAAAGTTTAAAAAAGTTATTGTTTAATGTTTTAAGGAGGTGACGCTACTCACCCAATCAAATCGGTGCAGTAAGCACGATAGATTCAAACACACACAGAGACACGACAAGAGGAGAGAAACAGTCGGAGTAATTTCAAATGGCGGAAGGTAGACAGCGAAAACAGAGCATTTAATTGCATTTTCTCTTACTGGACCTCTTTGAAATGCAATTGAATACCCCTGCATTATAGCAACAACAATAATAATAATAATAATAATAATAACAGCTATAATAATTGAGAGGGGGGGCGCGGCTGTTCTTATGTTCTCTGAGGGGAGGCTCACCTACCCACACTTTGAAAACCCCACTCTATACAATAAAAATTATGTATCTTCCTTCACAATAAAAGCCCTAGACATTAACATTGCATCATTGCTTACTAGAGCATTTTGCTAACAATCTTTTTTGTCTCTTGTAGGAGCCACATACTACTTGGGATTTACTCTCTAGAGGATCTGGAACAAAGGGTTGGCAGCAGGCTTCCCACCATGAATCCCCCCACCTACTGGGAGATCAGCAACAGCACCGGGGTAAGAATGTGTTTCTGGACGATCTGAATACAAGCCCCCCAGAATGGTCCCTAGAATGAGGCAAAAGAATGCACCATAATAAACAGAAAGAGACAAAGGGAGACTGGCTGAAGGGATGTAGGATGGGAGGGATGAAGGGAGTGATGGATGAGGGATGTAAGGAGGTAGGGATGAATGAATGAATATGGGACAAGGGGAGGGTGGGTCATGAGATCTGAGACAAACGAGGCCAGATATATTGACCAGCATAAGTAACTTAGCAATAATTAGAGGTTTGGTTGAGGTGTGGCCATGCTCATGAACCTAAGTTAAGAAATTAACTTCATCAATAATATAAACAGACATCCAAATAAGGCTGTTTTATATGTAATGTCAAATAAACAGAATGAAACACAGTTATCCTCAGGTGAATTGCAGGCTTAATATATATTTTACATTCTTGGTACTTCATTATTTATCATGTTATATCTGACTTGAGATGATCTCATATAAATGCCTCTTTATAGCTCCGCTTCAATCACAGAGACTCGAGTGTACATGTTGTCATGAAAACCGCCTCAGCAGATCAGACATTAATAACACACAATTTGAACGTTTCTGGTACTGTGTGACACATTTTAAGACTAGTTGAGAGTTAAATAGAAACATGTTTACACAATATTTGTATTCAACTGTTGCTGTTTTGTCTTCCAGGTGATTCGCATTGGAAATGCCTCCATCCGCACGCCCAACTTGCCTGCAATCAATGGCTACATCCACATCATAGACCATGTGAGAGTCTGGAGAGCTAGCAAGCAGAGTAGTGCAAAATACCAGAACACTTCCACTAGGAGAAACATGCAGCAGTTTAAAAAAGATGCAAATAAAGAAACGATAAACGAAACGCTGCAAATACATAACTCTGCAAGAAGCTTAAAACACAACCAAAACGGGGCCACAACTTATCATTGTGTAGTACATACTGATTGCACAATGTAGCTATGGAATAACGACACCATCGCCTTTCGAATTTGTTCCCTGAAAGTTTCACTTTCAATATGCAATTACAGTATGTGCCATCAGCTACGGTCTCCTGGGGAGATGAAGGCTTTATCTACAGCTCAAAGCTGATGAAAAAAATGCAGTGTGTCCTGTGTCCAATTAAAGTAGCAAGCGCTTGCACCAAAAGTCGCAATAGTCCCAAGATCACCTCATATGCTACATTGCGTATATGCAACTTTAATACGCATGATTTGCTGTGGTTGTGTTGGTGGCACCGATAGAGGGACTGCCTGCACACATGGCAAGATGAGAGGATAGGGACCCCGTGTTTGGTGGCAGAAGAGCTTTGGACTGTGATACCAGCATTGAGAATAAATAACAATAACTTATATTTTAATATACTGCTTGCTTTTTCCCTGATGGTCTCAATAAGTTGAAAAGGTGTCTTAGTTGGCTCTCATGAAAAAAGAGGGTGATCGGGTTGTCTTTGGCACAGTAGCGCTAGCGCCAACAGTAACTCTTAGAAACTCCAGAGGGAAACGTCTTTTATTGCCAGTCCAACAGGATGAAGGACGAGTAAGTCAGAAATAAATAGTTAAAGACGATCTTTTGAGGGTATAATATCAGTGCTTTCATTTCTTTCAAAACTATCCAATGAACTAAAACATTATTTTTGATTTATTTGAATGTTTGTTTGTTTGTGTTCAGATTCTGGCTCCCAGTCTCTCAGACCTTCCCCCTGAGCCGCCCACCCTGATGGAATTCCTGAACTCCTCCTCAAACTTCACTCTATTCAGGCAGTACGCTCTGGTAAGGAATTATAAAATGTAACCTTATTTCTTTGTTTTTTAGTTTGTTTTAATATTTTTGTTTGTGTGTGTTTTCTCACAGATGTACAATCTGTCACAAAAGCTGCATAGTTGTTGCCAGCGGTTCACCCTCCTGCTGCCCACAGACGATGCCATCAGGCAGCACCTCAGAGCGACTAACTCCTCGCTCATGGTTGGTCCAGATATTACAAACCTCCATTATGGTCAAAATAACACAAAAATGAGCTACAGCATAAATATCCTAACATCTACACTTGGCCTGAGCTCCTCTTGAGGAAAACTTTGAAACAAAAGGGAGAATATATATTTGATTTATTGATAGTGAACACTATAGTATCTCCTCATCTGAATACATACTGTCAACGGGTTCAACTTGATTTCTGCGTTGTAGATTAGCTAGCTGCTAGCTGCAGCCAGGTTAACAGAGATACAGTATACAGTATGAACACATAGATTAATCCTCTAGATTAATAGCTCTGTAATGACAAAAGTCGGTCCAACATTGGCACTATAATACCACTTGAATAAGCTAATATTTACAATAAGATAAGATAACACTTTGTTAATCCCTCTTAGGAAGTTTAGGTGTCAGAGCAGCTGCAGCAATAAGTTCACACAAGGATAATAAGAATAACATGTAAAAATGTAAGCAGCAGATAAGTGGGATTCTTCTTTAACTCGTCTTTTCTGTCTGTCTTTTTGTGTATCTCTGAATTTGTCCAGGAATCTGATGTGTTTAAGTACCATGTGGTTATCCATTTCCTGCTCTTCCCTCACCATCTGTCTGACGGTATATTAAAAAGTACCATGCTGGGAAACGAATACCAGGTCCAGTTCCACTTGGACAAGAACAACCAGGTAACAAAAGCTGGACCAGAACAAGCATTACAGTCATGGAATCAACCTTCCAGAAGCTTTCTCACACCAGAGTGTTAAAAAATAACATTTTTAAGAACACAGTGCTGCTTTTACATTCAGATTTGAGCTTGATTCACATCCAAGCAGCTAAAAAATGCTGTTAATTTCTATGAAAATCCAACCATCCATCATACTCAAATGTTTTTTCTGCAAATGAATTTCTGCAAGACTGACAGATACATGGAAAGAAAGAAATCAATCTAAAAACTGATTTCATGATACAATTATAATTACAAGTATCTATAATTCATAGTTTATTTGCTTATTAATGCAAACATACATTTATGTTCTTGTACATCTTTAGTCAAATATCCGACATTTGTTTCTTGTCTTCCAGACAGTTGTGAACGATGTTCCTCTTGATGGAACGTTCACTGAGACGCAGTTTGGCCTCATCCTATTCCTCCCTCAGGTCCTCAAAGTCCGTCGCAACAGATGCAGCAAGCAGGTCTACATTCAGGTCGAAGTAAGCCAGAGGGAGTGAAGGATGAATGGAAAGGTGGATGAATGAATAGAAAAGAGTATGGAATGATAGACAGAATGATGGATTTAGGATGGATTAATAAACGGATGGGTGGGTGGTTCCATTAAAAGTTATTTTGAAGCAAAGTGAAAAAGAGCTGGGTGAAGGTGACTAAAGGTCAGAGGTTGAGGTTATTAACAAAAAGTTGCTGTCATCGCTCTGAAACAATTTTGCCAATCACAGAGAAGTAAGGGGCCAAGGCTACACTCTGGCCCAGTTCCAAACCGCCCTCTACACCCTACCCCTCCGTTTGCAGAGGGTGCGCCACATTAAGTGCTGTTCCAAACCAACAAGTGTGGAGGGGGAGTGGGTTACCAGCCCTCCAACAGTGAGTCTGCATCGGTCCTGACTTCACCTGCTGCTCTACCTGACAGGACTCAATGCTGTGTGTGTCCGTCATGAAACACGCTGTTTACAAACAGTTCACTTATAAACTGCACAACAAGAGCTATTTAATATCTTCATGTATACAGATGTTAACAACCTCGTATTTGTTTAAACTTAGGATCATTTACTAATGTCTAGTCTAGAAAACGGTAAAAGTTGTGTATATTTACACAGACTTTTGCAACAACTAAGCGGCTTATAAACATCAGATTTTAAAACAAAATATGTTTACAAAAAAGATATGCCATAAAAGATTTTAAAGAGTTTATTTATTTATATTTTAATCAGAGAGATGCTGATTTGAAACCGTTGTTACATATGATGGCATTTCCTGTTTCTGCCGGAGAGAGGGGCGTTCGTCCCAAAGCTTGCTGCTGTATTTACACCCTCCACCTGAAAGAAGGAGGAGCCTCTTTCAGCTGAGAGTGTGACTACAGACGGAGTTCACTCCATCACGGAGGGGGAGTGGGTAGGGTGTGGTTTGGAATTGGGCCAAAGAAAACACTATCAATGAGAGCAACGCCATCGCCACTTCTGGGCAAAAGTACGGCCCCGTCCACTTTCCGGTGAATATAACATAACATAGAGCGAAGTGAAAAACAATAGTTTGTTCATGCCTAAAAGCTGCTGAGTCGTATATTGCAAATCAAACAACAAATAAATCCAGAGTAACGGTTTCTTTACTTCCTCTAAGAAAAAAGGACAATAAAAGAATCTACCGGTAATTCAGAATTCACAGTTTAAATGTTTGCCTGCTGCCTGGCACTGGCAAACTGACCGGACATCGATCCCCTATTGACTCAAATGAAACCAGTCGACGCAGATCATCAATCTCTAATAACATTGTTTAATGTTTGACTGTCTGACCATCGTAATTGGGCTCCTCTTAGATTAATAAAGGCGCGGTTTTATTCATTTTTTTATGTGATTGTCGTAAACTTTGGAATCTGTATTTACCACCATTCAAATGAACGCGAGTGTTTTCACCCAAAAAGGCGTGTGGCCTTGGGTAGAGGGAAAGTATCCCGCATGCGTTGCTCTCATCTAGCTGCAGGAAATCACAATATTACAAAAACAGTAGGGCGCTGCAATTCTAACACTACCACTTCTCTGCAGCCAGAGGCAATTGGTGGAATTTTTGTTTTTTACTTGTGTGTATTGGCGATATAAATAGATCATACAAAAGAAATGTTGTGTGTTTTTTTACGTTTATTTAACAATGCAAATTACGAAGCATGGTTAGCCAAGAGGATATTTTTCATCTTTATTCCCTGGACAGATGTTTCAAAGCCACTGTTACGGCCACAGCATGAAACCATTTGTGGCTCAGCCTCTGACACACCAAACCTGAGAGAGTTTATACCATTCTTTTATTTGTAACAAAATTCAAAGCAAGCTCAACCAAACTATGCAAGTCTTGAGAACTGGCCAATAAAAAAATTGCCTGGCGTTAAAAAATTATATTACAATTATATACAAGGTTTTGCATACGTCAGATAGTGTTTCAGTTGTAATTTAACTTTTTAATTTCTCATCATAATGGTCACATCATATCATAATTGATGTGAGTGCATAAGGGTGAGTTTTGCACCCTTATATTTAAAGAAAAAAACATCAAATTACAGTTCTCAAAGAAATCTGAAAAGGGAAAACAGATGCACGGGATTGATGAGTCTCCTGCATATACAGGCAGAATATTGATAACAGTTTATAGAGTTTAACTCATTCTGCAATTAATTAAGTAAGGGAAAATGTGCAGCGAGGCTGTCATTATGGGGACTAGAACACCCGACATCAGCCTAATTCCGCTTATTACACGGCCAGATACTAAACAAACCAACGATTCGACTCCCAATATTAATTGAAATTATTGTATTGACTTAAAGATTATTGTTCTCTGCTCCACGGCGTACCAATGGCTGGAACTGCGACAACAACGACTTTATGGCCGCACTGTCCAAGTGTGTTTACATTTTCTGATCCACTAACAAGTCCTTAAACACTGCAGAGCCCATACCGTGTTCCTGTTAGTGTTTACTTCCTTTCTGGTGATTTATCTGACGTCCATCGCTCCGCTTTTAACATATTTTTCTTTCTCTCTCTTTATCCTCCTTAGCAACGGTCATTATAGTGCTTGACAGCGGTCTGTACTACTGTAATAACAACCTAATGTGCACAATGTAGTAACTGCTTTTTTCGTCTTTTGTTTTCTTAGTTATGTTCTCTGTATTTTATATTTTTGTGTTATGTGTTATGTGTAACGTTGCTGCCTTCTTGGCCAGGTCAGCATTGTAAATGAGATTTTATCTCAATGCTTTTTATCTGGTTAAATAAAGGTTAAAAAAAAAAAAAAAAAAAAATCCCCTCTCTCACCTTTTCTTCAGGGACGGTGCACAGACTGTGAAGGACCACCTCAATGCCCTTTCTTCAAAAAACCAGTAAGAAAGCCGTTACAGTTCACAGGGCTGAGGGGCACGATAACATGAACACCTGCTGCTGCTTTATAAGGAAGCACAATGTTTGTCAAATCTATTACCTCCAAAAGTTACTTCTGAGACACGTCATATTATCGAGGGGTCGGATTTTCACTACTTGATTTTCATGGCAAAAATTATTTAGGATAACGATATTAGGAAGATGTATTTAGGAACGGAAAAATAGTTATAATGATATTGCTTTCAATCAAATTATTCTTTAACATAGTTTTTTTGTTTTTTTCTTATTTTTGGCAAATTAATTATACTTAATGTAGAGTAGAGAAAGGTGGAGAGACAAAATCAACAATTATATATATAATGGTAACTGAAAAGGCAACCTGACTATAACCATATTTTTGTAATAGTTAATTGTGTGTAAAATATAAGCCCGAAATGTAATTGATGGCCTAATGCTATTGTGCTTTTATTGAGTGGATTTTTACTTTTAGTGTTATGTCATTTTATTATTATTACTATTATTATTATACAAATTTAATTATTTGTATTATAATAATTTACACCCGTTGCTTAGTGATTTTCAGCTTCCTTCTGGATGGAGCTTTATAGTTCCTAGGTTTTGAACAAATCCTTATTCCAGCAACTATTTCTTAGATAAACAAGTTTTATCAACATGGCACAGATGCTTAATTGTGTGTAAAAATGAATAACTTGTGTACGGTGGCCAGCAGGAGTAAAGGCGCTACAACAGCACAGCCCTAATCTGGATTTGGCTTTTAGTGCATTTTACAACTTTTACACTCTAAAGATTCAAATAAGGGCTATACAAGTGTTTATACTGGGTTGATGATTTAATGTAATGTAGTTGATTTAAGTTTAAAAAAATGTATCCGCTGATTGCAAATATTATAACACAAATGCGCCGAAACACATGCATATCAAGCAAAATCTGGACGAAACATGTGCAGCGTTTACTAAAAGCACTGCATAAACGAAACGCTGCAAATGAAACAACGCTGCAAGAAGCTCAAAACACAACGGAAACACGGACTGTAAAAAGGGATGCACACTGCTTGGACCAGAGCATTGGTGACGTTCAGGGACTATAAAGTTGGCGCGTTTACACTTGACAGCCACCACTAACTGCAAACCAAATCTACCTACGGGTACAAAATAAACCTGCACCTGAAAGCAACTTTTAAATTCTCACATTTACAGAGTGAGGGTTGGGAGGAAATGGTGAGGTTTAACCATGCTGTGCTTTGCCGGTGGTATTATTTGCAACACACAATGGGGAAGAAAACATCTGTTTCCTGTGTTCTGTGACGGTTCTCATTTTGTTTTTCTAATGTATTCCACGGCAGATCAAAGAGAAGTTTCCTGTCAACATGCGACCCAACTGTAGTTACAGGAAGCGATTCGGATCCAGGAGGAAGTCAGTGCGAGGCTGTGTCATCAAATGTATTCGGGAAAGCAGGGTATGCTGACACTGTAGTTTCACCTGTAGTTTGATTTGCATATTGAGTAGGCTCTACTGGTTGTGGTTTTGGAGTCATTTTTATTAAATTCTGCAGACTTTCCCTCTTACCTGTAGTTGTATTAATGAAACTACACGGTTTTGATGTGATTTGCCCAGTGATTGAGATTTCGGCTATAGAGATGTCTGCTTTTTCTTGAAAATAATAGAACTAGATTTTACTCAGCTTGTGATGCCTAAAAATTCATCTGAAAAACTCAACGGCAATTTCTCTTTCCAGAAATAGATAGTCCACACAGCTTGAAGTAGACAGTTTCATGTATAGGAACAACTTTCTTTATACCCAACTGGACCCGCCAAAAAACATGAACCTCTATTTATAACATATTGTTTTATATTTCATTGGTTATATTTCCTTTTAGATAATTTAAGTTGATTATTTTAATTTTATTAGCTTTCACACATTTTTAACAGATTTTTCTTTTTTTTAAACCGTCTATTAAATAAATTCTCTACAATGTAATTTAATATTTAAATATTCATGCATATGGTTAAAAGTGTTATTTAAAGGTGGGGTATGTAAGTTTGAGAAACCGGCTCGAGATACACTTTTTGTTATATTCCATGGAATGCTCTTAACATCCCGATAGAATAGAATATCTGAAGTACTTTGACAACAAATCCATAAAAAAATGTCATCTGTGGAAGCCGTAGTACTGTAAAAAGCAAGATCAATCATCTGAGCCGGCCCGTCTAAAATAACTGGATGGCCTACCTGCCTGTCAGCCTTCCATCTGTGCACAAACTTATCTCGTGCCCTCATTGGTGATGTGCGCGTTCGTGTGTGTTGGAGGAGGGGCTCTGTAAGGAAGTAGCAGATTTCTTCCGGCTGTCTATTTTCAAATTCTAGCTGGTTTATCCAAAATGACCTACTGTTGGTTAAATTCAATGTTTAATTTGTAAGTCTTGATGGGCAGGGTACCTTTTTTGAGTAATGCAGCCTTTCAGAGAGCTGAAAACTCTTCTTCATTGGTATCATTGCTTTATTACATTTGTGCTGTTCGCCAGCACTGTTACAGTACAAATAAATAAAAATACATTAATAAATAATAATATTAATCAGAATATTAATATTGATTGTTTGTCATGTAGGATCTCTCCTGTTGCCCCGGTTACTACGGCCACGAGTGCTTCAAATGCCCGGGAGATGTTGGCAGCAGGTGCTCCAATCACGGGGAGTGTCAGGACGGTAACCTCGGCAACGGGGAGTGCCGTTGCTTCGAGGGTTTCCACGGCACTGCGTGCGAGGACTGTGAGCCAGGACGATACGGAGTCAACTGCTCCTCCAGTGAGACATACATACAGACACGCACGCACGCACGCACGCGCGCGCGCGCGCACACACACACACACACACACACACACACACACACACACACACACACACACACACACACACACACACACACACACACACACACACACACACACACACACACACACACACACACACACACACACACACACACACACACACACACACACACACACTCAAAGAAGCATAAGAGATAAGAAGATAAGATAAGATAAGAAGTAATTTATTGACCCCAATATGGGAAATGTTTGTGTTGCAGCAGCATAAAAAGACATGGCATTGTACAATACAAATCAACAGACAAGAAATAAACAAGAAAGTAGAAAATAGACAAGTTGAATTTACAAATTAACAATAACAAGATGTAAACCAAGGTATTATATAGGGTTCAAGGTTCTGTATTTAGTGCGCGCGCGTGCGGCTGATTCCAAATATCAATAATGTATGTGTCCAATACACCATTGACTGGTGCATTGGTGCATGTGTGTGTTACAGAATGTGTGTGTGACCATGGGAAGTGTGAGGACGGTCTGGCAGGAAGTGGAAGGTGTGTGTGCTATAAAGGTTGGAAAGGAGCTTCCTGCTCTGCAGGTAAGAATAACAAACCTGCACTCACCCACACTTTGAAATTATAACCACACTCAATATTTTTCCCTACCTCTTATCACCTGAAATCTTTCTGTTCTGTGTGTGTGTGTGTGTGTGTGTGTGTGTGTGTGTGTGTGTGTGTGTGTGTGTGTGTGTGTGTGTGTGTGTGTGTGTGTGTGTGTGTGTGTGTGTGTGTGTGTGTGTGTGTGTGTGTGTGTGTGTGTGTGTGTGTGTGTGTGTGTGTGTGTGTGTGTGTGTGTGTGTGTGTGTGTGTGTGTCAGAGATCAAGGATGATGCCTGCGGAGGAGTGTGTGATGAGAATGCCAAGTAAGTCCTACATTGGTGTGACTACATCTGGTTTGTTTGTGTGTGTGTGTGCAGAAAACACCTGGCTGATATTATTTACTTTTCACCACTTTATTAGAGAACTCACGCTATACCACAGAAACAATGTAACATAAAAAAAATCTCTTTCTTTGGCTGCTGTGGGATTATTCGATTTAAGTCCACTATCTTTAAGGCAAAGTAGCTAATGTTCAGTGTCCGTTAAAAAAAAAACGTGTAGATATATATAAAAAAAAAAATGCCAAAAGACATGCAAATGAGGAAACATTCACCATCCTGGCGAAACATGCGCAGGGTTTACTGAAAGCACTGCATAAACGAAACGCTGCAAATAAATAACGGAAAGAGAAAAAAAAAAGTCAGGATAACGGGACGAGAAAGTTTCTCATGAGATACTAACTTGTGTGTGCGAGATTTTTTTGGGGAGAAAGTTACCGGTGTGCCAAGGAGGAAGTGAAGCGCACAGGACACAACCATTTCATTGCAGACTGTTATGTTTACGTGGGGAAATGACAGTGCATTATTTGAAATATATTTCATACTCAGACTTCACTTAGACTTCAACGTTGGGGGGAGGGGCAGTCCGCTCTGTGTGTGTGTTCTGAGTGTTTGTTTCCCTATAAAACAGCTGCGGGGGAAGCAGGTACTCTGCGAGTCACGGAAATTAATTCATAGATCAAAGCAGACTGGTTTACAGACTCTCCTGTTTTGCCAATCCGGTGCTTAAACCAATAGCTCTACACCCCTGGCCGAAATGTCCATAAAATTAAGTCTGACTTCAAAATATAGTTTATCTCAAATAATGTATGCTCTGTCATTTCCCCACGTAAACATAACAGTCTGCAATGAAATGGTTGTCTGTGTGTTCCACTTCCTGGAAACGGATTAGTTTCTCGTGCGCACGAGAAACAAATCCGTTCTCCTGACTTTATTTTTTTTCTCTCTCCCTTTTTTTTTTTTCCATGTCCCTTCAGGGGCTCCGTACAAAACACAACAGCAATGGGGACACTAAAAAGTGAAGCACATAGCTGGGACCGGAGCGGTTGTTGACATTTAGTGTTTTCATTCATAACACTCCGTTCGATGTCACACTATGGGATGCGCCTCAACGCATATGCCAACAGAAGCATGAATCTCATTACGCCAATCCTGATTGGCTGGTGATCTTGACGTCTACGTCAGGGAATCCACCCACCCTATAAGTAGCTTGCGCTACGACGCAGCGTCATTCAAACACTTCTTCTCGCTTCAGAGCACATCTCGAATTATCAGTAGACGGGCTAGCTTAACAGTCCACAGACTGAAACCAAAGCTAACATTCGGTCGACGGACGCTTGCCGGTGACTTTTTTGCTTTGCAAGAAGACTGAACAATATTAACACACCAGTTAATATCGTAATCTGCCTCGCCGTTTCTTTCTTTCGAAATTACGGTAAGGTTTGATTTTTTCTTCAAGCTAGTAACATACCTGTTGCTAGCTTTTCTTCCCTCCACACTGACACCACGGTAGCGAGGACGTTCTCTTTTCTCTCTCACACCGGAGGAGACGGAGATAAAAACAAAAGGTATTAACACACCAGTTAATATTCTTGAAAGAATAAAATCTACGCCATCGCTTTTTCCTTTCGGATTAACGACAAGGTTGGATTTTTTTCTCAGTAACGTACCTGTTACTAGCGTGTCCACTCCACGCCGACACCCCGGCGAACAAAGATGGACCCTTCTCTCCCTCACACCAGAGGAGTCAGGGACTCGGAGGCTCGGCTATGCGGCTGCGGGTTTAAGATCTCAGTCACAGACTCACACCAGGTCTGCTCGTCCTGCCTCGGGCTGGAACACGCCCAGGAGGCTTTCGATAACCCCGGCTCGTGCGGGCATTGTGCCCGCTTCACCTTTAAGAGCCTCCGCCGACGGCTAGCATGCCAAGCTAGCTTGTCGGGACAGGACCCCCTCATGTCCGCTGATTCGCCGGCTGGCAATCAAGACATGCCCCGCGCTTGTCAAGCTGGGGCTCTCAACTGGACCTCACCATGGTTCCACCCGCGGAGGATGTCCTGGAGTTGGACTATATGGAGGAAGAAGAGGATGCCTCTGAATTCCTCCTGTCCAACTCGGATGAGCACGAAGATGACATCTTCGTTTCATCGCCTCAGGCTGCAAAGCCGGGAGCGATGTCCGCTCTCCCGGGTGAAAGCATACCAGCTTCGCCCTGCCTAAGTATGGACTTGCAGGCCGTGTGTCAACGCGCTGCGTCCAGGCTGGACATCCCATGGCCTGAAGTGGCCAAGGAGACATCCAGATCTTGCTACGAGGGGAAGCAATTGCCCCAAGCAGCGAGGACGAAGAGGCAGCTCCTTCCAGTCTTTCCCGAGATGCTGGACGAGGTGTCTGTCTCGTGGAGAGACCGCCCTTTCAGCAACAAGGCCCCAATCCAGGGTGCCTCCTCCCTGGACTGTGACGTTATGGAGAGGCTCGGCCTGCTCCGCATGCCGCCCATGGAACCGCTGGTGGCAGCCCACCTCCAACCGAGGCTGGCTACGACACCGAGCAGGAACCCCACGCTACCGGCAAAGGCAGACCGTTTTCAGTCAGTGATGACCAAACGGGCCTATAAAGCCGCAGCTTTGTCCGCCAGGGCACTCAACGTCTCCTCGCTGCTGACCGCCTACCAGGCGGAGCTCTGCGAAGACTTGTCGAGCAAACCTGAGCCTACCGTGTGGGACGAGATCGCAGCGATCACGGACATTTGCCTCCGTGTGCAGCGCTGTGCAGTCCAAGCCACAGGCAAAGCACTGGGAATTATGGTGGTACAGGAGAGAGCCAGGTGGCTCAACCTGACGAACCTTCCGGACCGGGAAAAAGAAGAGGTTCTGGACATGCCTATTGTTCCAGAGGGCATATTTGGCTCCGCTCTAGCTTCAATGCAGCTGAGATGCGAATCAAAAAAAGAATGAAGACGAGGCTCTCCAGCTCTGTCTCCCCCGAAGGGTCCAGCCGCCACCTTTAACGGTCCCGTGGCAGGGCTTCACTCAAGCTGCCTCAAGTCCTGCCCGGTTCAAGATACCGAAGCAGCAGAGACCACAGCCCGTCCCGGGTCCCCAGCCCAGACACGAGGCGAGGGTGAGCTGGCCAAGAAGATCTCCGGTTCCGGCAGCTGCCGCTCAGGCACAGCCGACCCAGGTTTTCAGCCACCAGGTGAGGAAGAAGAAGCGGGCGGCCTGACAGCCTCCTCTGCTCTCCTCGACGAGAGAGCTGGAAGTTCCCTGTTCCCCAGCTCCAGAACACGTTCCAGTGTTAGATGCTCATGTGTTTTCGGGGTGCCATCATGCCCCCATCTTCCCGCCGCCTCGAGTGATGCCAGAACGTCATCCTCAAGTTCGCGCCATAAGGGAAATGGACTTAACATCAAAGAGAGCAAGTTCCGCTGCCTGTTTAAGTCACACAAACACATGTCATCATTATTGTTTCCTAATAAATCATTTTCCACTGTCGTTTCCAGGCTTGAAGCCAAGGGCGCAGTCAATAAAAATGAAAAGAAATACAATAAAAACAATAAAACAGTCTGTCGTCTACCCCTCTTTTGAGAGCGGCTACGGCCTCTCTTAAAAGGCGGACATTAGACGGGATTGTGAAGGCACCACCGCCACGCGCATGCGCAGTGTCGGCCGGGGTTGTCAACCTGGGGTACCACCATGTTCAGACACTAGAGGGCCCCATAACACAACAAATAAAGACACAGAGGGCAGACGACAGAGATGTGACATCTCCGCTCGCTTTAAGAAGCGAAAGGTGGAAGATGCTCACAGATTCTGCTTGGGTTTTCAAGACAGTAACACGGGGCTACAGGCTCCAATTAGCTGTCACCCCCCCTTGCTTCTCGGGAATTCTGTATTCACAAGCCCGGGGAGAGTCGGCCCATATTCTAGAGCAAGAGATTTTGTCGCTACTAGAAAAGAAGGCTATATCGATATTACCCGCCGAACAGAGTCAGAGCGGCTTTTATTCCAAGTATTTCCTCGTTCCCAAACGGGGAGGGAACGGAATTCGGCCTATACTAGAATTGAGAGCTCTGAACAAATATCTCAAAAGATACAAATTCAGAATGCTCACTCACACATCTCTGCGTCTTTGCGCCAGAACGACTGGTTCACATCAGTCGACCTGAAAGATGCGTATTTCCACATCCCAGTATATTACCCACACAGGAAATATCTGAGGTTCGCCTTTCAGGTTGTCTGTTACGAGTACAGAGTCCTTCCCTTCGGTCTGTCTCTCAGCCCGCGAGTGTTTGTACGATGTACGAAAGCCGCGATAGCCCCGTTAAGACAACAGGGTATTCGCTTGGCAACTTATCTGGACGACTGGCTGCTTCTCGCACAGTCGGAGCAAGAGGCTATTACGCAGACGAATGTCCTCGCAAAACACCTGCTCGATCTGGGTTTCGTAATAAACACAGAAAAGAGCATGTTGTCCCCAGCCCAGACTGTACTCTTCCTGGGCCTACACCTGAATTTGGTGCCCTTTACAGCCCGCCTGTCAGCAGAAAGAGTGAAAGCCTTCAGAGCTTGCCTCGCTCATTTCCGGCTACATAAATATGTTCTCTTCAGATCATGTCTGCGATTACTGGGGCTCATGGCGTCAGCCATCCTGGTGGTACGACTGGGGCGCTTAATCATGAGGGAGTTTCAGCGCTGGGTAGCTGCCCTCAGACTGGACGCGCGGAGAGTGAGGGTCACTATGAAATGCGTAATGGCACTGCGCCACTGGCTACACCCGACTTTTCTAGTACGGGGCGTGCCTATGGGTGCTGTCCTATCGCGGAAGGTGGTCACCACAGACGCATGTCTGACGGGCTGGGGGGGTATATACGAAGGTCGACCTGTGAGGGGTCTCTGGAGCAGAGACCTCCAACGGTCACACATAAATTATCTGGACCTTTTAGTGGTGTTCCTCACCCTAAAACGCTATCTGCCTTTTCTCAGAGGACATCATGTCCTCGTGAGGACAGACAACACGACCAAAATATCGCATATAAACCGCCAAGGGGGTTTGCGTTCTCTCCAGTTACACATGCTGGCACGCAAACTGATCTTATGGAGCTGCGGACGTCTCCTCTCTCTGAGAGCGACGCACGTACCAGGAGTGATGAACCTCGGGGCAGATCTGCTGTCCAGAGGTGCACCACTATATGCAGACTGGACTCTACATCCAATGGTTGTGAGTCAGCTGTGGGTGCATTACGGCCGAGCCGCGGTAGATCTGTTCGCATCAAAAGAAAATGCTCAATGTCAGCTGTTCTTTTCAATGCGCGATTTAAACGCACCGTTAGGCGTGGACGCGCTCGCGTACGTTTGGCCTCCGGTCCTTCTGTACACGTTCCCACCCCTGGCTCTGATACCCCCAACTCTGGCCAGAGTGAGAGAACAACGCCACACACTGATCCTGATAGCTCCGCACTGGCCTTTAATGTATTGGCTGGCGGACATATATCAGCTGCTGTGCGGGCAGCCGTGGCAGCTCCCACTATGCAGGGACATACTGTCTCAGGCGGGTGGGATGATCTTTCACCCACACCCAGAGCGCTTGGCACTATGGGCCTGGCCCGTGAGTGGTAAAATCTGAATACAGTGGGGATCCCTCAGAAGGTGATAAACACTATTCAGAGTGCAAGAGCTTTCTCCACCAGGTCTCTCTATGACTGTAAGTGGAAGGTGTTTGAGGAGTGGTGCCTTCAAAAAGGACACATCTCTTTTAAATGTCCTGTCGGGGTGATTTTATAATTTCTACAGGACCTAATTGATAAACACGGAGCTTTATCTACGATCAAAGTGTACCTGGCTGCTATTGCTGCATGCCATGTGGGCTTTGAGGGAAAGACGGCTAGCCAACATCCTTTGGTCTGCCGTTTTATGAAAGGGGCTCGCAGGCTCCTCCCTGTTTCCAGGTCACTGGTGCCCTTATCGGACTCCGCAGTGGTTTTAGATGGGCTCACTCGACCTCCATTTGAACCCCTGGAAGAAGCTGACATGAAACACCTGTCACTGAAGACAGTGCTGTTACTGGCTCTGGCATCTGCCAAGCGACTCAGTGACATTCATGCGCTCTCTGTACATCCTTCATGCACTCAGTTTGCCCCGGGGCAAACGACAGTGTTGCTGAAGTCCAACCCTGCCTTTATACCTAAGGTGGTTGGCTCATGTACCCCCATTGACATTGTGGCATTTCCTCCGCCGCTGTGTTCCTCTGAGGAACAGCGGCCGAATTTGCTGTGTCAAGTTTGTGCTTTACGCACCTATATGGACAGGTCAAAAGAGTTTAGTTGCAATGACCAACTCTCTATATCCTGGGCTAACTCTCAGACGGGCAAGCCCGTTACCAGGCAACGGCTCTCCCACTGGATTGTGGAAGCGATTGTTCTGGCTTATACGAGTCAGGGTTTGCAGGCACCAACGGGCCTGCGTGCTCATTCTACTCGTGGACTGGCTACATCCTGGGCTTTGTTCAAGGGTGTTTCCATCCAAGACATTTGTGCAGCAGCGAGCTGGTCCTCCCGGCTCACTTTTGTCCGCTTTTACAGGCTAGATGTCTCTGCTCCAAGTGTGGCCCGCGCAGTGCTGGGCCCCGTGTTGAGACAGGGTTCCACCTGTTAAGTTCTGGTTGTTTTGGTGATTTTCGAGATAAGCATGTCTAGCAACACGGGAGTTTCAATATCCCATAGTGAGACATCGAACGGAGTGTTATGAATGAGAACTATAGGTTACTTACGTAACCCCAGTTCTAAGAGTAACATGAAGTGAGATGTCTCACCAGACGGCCCTTCTTGCTAAGGCGAAGCGAGAAGAGGTGCTTATTTTGAATGACGCTGCGTCGTAGCGCAAGCTACTTATAGGGTGGGTGGATTCCCTGACGTAGACGTCAAGGTCACCAGCCAATCAGGATTGGCGTAATGAGATTGATGCTTCTGTTTGCATACGCGTTGAGGCGCATCCCATAGTGAGACATCTCACTTCATGTTACTCTGAGAACTGGGGTTACGTAAGTAACCTATAGATTTTATAGTTTAGGCCAACACTCACTTTTGGCAGAGTTGGTCTGCTTTATAATTGTAAGCGTTTTGTCAGTATATTTGAAATGACTAGGTTAGCTATAATAGCTATCTAGCTTACAGTAGATCTACAATAATATCTGAAGGAATCATACGTTCACATTGTTAAAATAATCCAATACAATTTACATTTTAGGTATATTTTATAATATAACAATTTATAATCCATTTTCTGAACTTCAACAAGCGCTCCGGTCCCAGCTGTGTGCATCACTTTTTGGTGTCCCTGTTTCTGTTGTGTTTTGAGCTTTTTGCAGCTTTTTTTTATTTGCTGCATTTTGTTTATGAAGTACTTTTAATCAATGCTGCACATGTTTTGTCAAGTTGGTGAATGTTTTATAAATTATGTGCTTGTGCTCTTAAGTTGGTAAAGATGTGTCCTCATTTGCATTTGTTTTGGCAAATGTGTTATTTTCATTGTTTTTGAAAATGCAGCGTGTTTCTCCTAATCGAAGTGCTCTGGGCCGTTTTAACTCGTTTTACCTGTTGGCCTGCCATGCTCAAGGGGCTTTGACAGGCGCTTAATCTAGAGTTAATTGCCACGTTTGCAGCAAAGTGTCTGAGTTTACAGTCCTTTATACTTAACACTGTGGCACTCAAGCCCATTGGTTCCTACTGAATTTTTTTTCTCCAAATGATTCACAAATATATAGTTTTATTTTAACTGTAATTTAAACAATAATCAAACAGCAAATACCGCACTTGTTTCCTTGACTTCACTTGTACTGTGTTGAGCGGATGATTTTATCCACATCTGGTGCTCTAGTATTTGTGGCAGCAAGACTGTTAACTGGGATTTAGACAAAATACTGAACCTCTTTGTATGTGTAAGGCAATGAAGGACATGTGACCCAGTTTAGCAGTGTAGCTTATCCATGGTTTTTTAAAATAGTTTTTGGACAATAGTAAAGCTCCACGGCAGAGGCAGAAGATGTATCATGTGTTAGTGGATAATTTAATTGCTGTTTTGAGTCTCTTTTTAACAGGATTTGTTGACAATAAGGAAAATATCAGCAGACCAGATTTAGTGAAGGGATGCTTTTAATATTACACAATAAGTCCAGAGGATGTTTCAGGGACACAAACTACCAACATCTTGGAATAAAGTCTCAAAGATGGACACTCAGCCTTCATTGACAAAAAGGAAGCTCAATGGCATAACTATAATAATAATAATACATCTAAAAAATAATTATTGAAGAATGTCCTCTCCTGCAGCTGTATAACAGGACCACAGGGTACGGCTGCTGCCTGTGTGTGTGTGGCTGGATATGAAGGCAATGGAACTCACTGCAAAGGTAAAGACACACACACACACACACACACACACACACACACACACACACACACACACACACACACACACACACACACACACACACACACACACACACACACACACACACACACACACACACACACACACACACACACACCTAATGTACTTACTTACTTTTACTCTGTGTCTCTCAGAGCTGGAATTGTGCAGCAGGTCTAACGGTGGTTGCTCAGAGTTTGCCAGTTGCAAGAAGGCCTCTGCAGGAGAGAGGACTTGTTCCTGTAAAGAGGGTTACACCGGAGACGGGGTCATCTGCCTGGGTATGTAGTCCGGATCGGTATGTAGGCCTGCATGATTATCATCATCCTTCTGGACCTGTCTGCTGCATTCGACACGGTGAACCATCGGATCCTCCTTCGCACTGTCCAAGAACTTGGAGTTTCAGGCACTGCACTTTCCCTCCTCACCTCATACCTCAACGACCGCACCTACAGGGTTACTTGGAGAGGGTCCGAGTCCGACCCTTGTCAATTAACTACAGGGTACCCTCAGGGCTCGGTTCTTGGTCCCCTCCTCTTCTCCCTGTACACAAACTCGCTCGGGTCTGTCATTAGCCCGCATGGTTTTTCATACCACTGCTACGCTGACGACACCCAACTAATTCTGTCCTTTCCCCGCTCAGAGACCCAGGTCGTCGCACGCATCTCTGCTTACCTAGCAGACATCTCTCGGTGGATGTCTGCTCATCACCTCAAGCTCAACCTTGACAAGACTGAACTGCTCTTCCTTCCGGGAAAAGATTGTCCCACTCTTGACCTAACAATCAACATCGGCACCTCTGTTGTTTCCCCGACTCAGACTGCAAGGAATCTGGGTGTGGTCCTAGATAACAAACTGTCCTTCACTGCAAACATCGCTGCTACAACCCGCTGCTGCAGATACACGCTTTACAACATCAGGAGGATACGTCCCCAGCTGACCCAGACATCAGCGCAGATTCTGGTCCAGGCTCTCGTCATCTCACGCCTAGACTACTGCAACTCCCTCCTGGCTGGTCTACCTGCATGTGCCATCCGACCTCTGCAGCTCATCCAGAATGCAGCGGCTCGTCTGGTCTTCAACCTTCCCAAATTCTCCCACACCACACCGCTCCTCCGCTCCCTTCACTGGCTTCCAGTAACTGCTAGAATCCACTTCAAGACACTGGTACTTGCGTACCATGCTGCGAATGGATCTGGCCCTTCCTACATCCAGGACATGGTTAAACCGTACACCCCAGCACGTGCACTCCGCTCTGCATCAGCCAAACAGCTCGCTGCACCCGCACTGCGAGGGGGACCCAAGTTCCCGTCAGCAAAAACACGTGGGTTTGCTATCCTGGCTCCAAAATGGTGGAATGAGCTCCCCATTGAAATCAGGACAGCAGATAGCTTACACATCTTCCGACGCAAACTGAAAACTCATCTCTTTAGACTCCACTTCGAGCGATAGAATTACTAACAAAGCACTTATATACTAATAAAGGGCTGGCTTTCTAAATGCCAGTTGAGTAGCACTTGAAATGTTTGGCTCTATGAAACCTGATGTACTTATATGATTCTGTTTTCTTAAAGGTTGTATCTTCCTGGTCGAAAGCACTTATTGTAAGTCGCTTTGGATAAAAGCGTCAGCTAAATGCAATGTAATGTAATGATTAAGGCCAAAATTGTTGATCATTATAAAGTGGTGCAGTGATGAGATATACTAAAAGCAATGGCATTTCCCCATTGGATTTCGGAATATTGCAGAAAATAAGCTCTGTGGCAAACATATGTTAATGGTATTTACACGTTTTCTTTAGCAGGATAATCTCCACATATTAAGACCACCTTATGAATTTGATCCCCAGAAGCTAAAAGCTATTGTTAGGCTATGAATCTGTATCATGGTTGAATGGCTATGTATCACCACCACTTCGCTAAAGGACATTTAGTAGTTTATTTAGTCACTTGTTAGCAGATTTGATGACACATGGAAGCTTTGGACATTCATTCACAGATGGGGTATTTATTAACATATTTTGTCATAGAACAAAACATGAAAATCTCTTCAGCTTGTTTTAACCACAGACCTTATTTCAGTCATCTAACGAAAAACGTTAAAGGTTTTAGGACTCATTCCTGCACCACTCTATTGAGAATACGATTATTCATTGATTCAAGCAACCTTTGTTGTACATTCATATTTTAAATAAACAACAGCAATGCTTTCACTCATATGTTGTGCTCCATTTGTGCAAATGCTGTAATTAGGGCAGCAAGATTTTGGTCAAAAACTGACATTGCACTATAAATATACATTTGTGTTGCAATATATTCAAATATATAAAAAACAACCTGAATTTTGTGGACTCTAGTTTTAAGTTGAATGTGTCAATTTAATGTACTTTACTCTTAGATAAAAAGGAAAAGGCTAGATACACAACTTTGTCCTTGCAATTATTTCCCTAACCTCTGACCTGAATTTCCTGACCTGGAAATGGAAATGAAATATTCCCATATATTGAGCCTCCAAAGGGTCACAGTGGGAATTGTTGTTTTTTAGCTACTTCTGTATTCCCTCCCAATAAAGCTTTTTCTATTTTGTAAATGTCATTTTAATATTAATTTCCAACTTGTTGTGTGTTCACAGAGATTGACGGCTGCCTGGTCAACAATGGAGGCTGCCACAAATCAGCAGAGTGCACCAGAACAGGACCCAACATTGTAAGACAACACTGTACTGCAGTAAAATGTCAGATTTTAAGGCAAGACACATAACGACCAAACATAAAGCCATCCATTTCGGGCAGTCATTTTTAGGGTGAAAGAAGAAAGATAATTTGTTTTGCTTTTGATTATATGTTTTTTCTGTCTTCTTTGTTTATCCAGACGGCCTGTAACTGCAAGATGGGCTTTCAAGGATCTGGGAAGTTCTGTTACCCTGTCAACCCCTGCAAAAATGTACGTCAGTGTCAGTGCTTATTCTTCTGCTTTATTCTGTCGTGTTTAAAGAGGACATATTATGCTTCTACTGTGACATGTCTCCATGCTTTAATGTTCAAAAAGGTCTTTATTTTCTCATTCTGCCTGTGCTGCAGCACCTCTTTTCACCCTCTGTTTGAAATCATCAAATGACAGCGTTGGATGCAGGAAAAACCTTGCAGCTACAAACTTCGCCCTCAATTTAGCTCGACTGAGGAATAAATTGCTCAAATCAAATAATTTACCATCGACCCTAATTGGATTTCCACACAAGAGGTTAAAACATTACCCTTTTAGCACAGATTACACAGCTTGGTATTTACATTAATTATTTAAATCTCCTCATAGTGAGTTGCAACCCATTTAATTATTAAGCAAAAAATAAATGTATATTTATGTGTTACAGACAGTAATAATATACAAATTATACTACCAGATAATATTCAGACTGTTTTCTAAAATAGGTTTGTGCACATCATAAATACTAAAACATGCAGGCCATTGTTCCAGAGGAACAGAGAAAGGTTTTTGTAAAGCTGATGTGATTGTGAACTTTATTTTGTTTTTTGAAAGTGCAACTTAAAGGTCTTATCATGCTTTTTGGTGTTTTGCCTTCCCTGTAGTGTGTTATAGGTTTCTCCCCCCCTGCCTGAAACACCCCAATTGGACTCCTTTGTTTACTTCCGTAACATAATGACATTACTACATGACAATGATTGGCAAAGGGGCGGGGCAGCTCTAAGCGGTTGACTAATCACAACCGAGCCACCCAGCTAACCAATCAGAGCAGACAAGGCTCTGGTTTCCGACAGAGGATGAGAAGAGCATTTTGAACATGAAGTGCCTCTTGGCAGACAAAAATAGAAACAATACAAGTCCCGATATACAAGTGCATATTACCAAACACAATTTAGAAGGCAAAATACATTGTACTACATGTCATAAAAGTGATCTGTGCTCTGTTTTATCATAGTTTGAGATGGGTCATAAAAGAAAAACTTGCTTCATTCATTAGCTTGTTAAGAGCCAGCAATGTGTTCAGATGTTTGTTGCCGATTCAGACTAATCAGAAATATCTTTGTTTTTATCTCAAATTGAAATTGTGTCAGGGCATTGAATGTTGTCCTGTATTATCAATTGATGACACATTTGTTGTGTGTGCAGAACAATGGCGGCTGCAGTAGGTATGCTCGCTGTGAGTATTTCGGTCAGGGCCAGAGGAACTGCTCCTGCCTCAGAAGCCACGTTGGCGATGGCTTCGACTGCCGGGGAACCACAAACACTGTGAGTCACATGACCTCTGACTTCCCCCTCACCTCTAACCTACCACTGCCTCGCCTTCCCACTCACAGGAAGTTGTGTCTTCTCTTTGTTACAGGAGCTGTCCCGACAATCAGAAAACGACTTCTTCCGCCGAATGTTATCAGTGAGTCATTTGATATCCACACAGTAGATAAGGCTTTGTCTCCAGTTATTCAATAGATGCTGTTAACTAAAAACAGCAGGACACAACAGTAGAGGAAATTCCAATAAACTGTATTTTCATGCAGTAAGAGCATCCCTTTTATTAAGACATGAAAAAGGCCTCAGATCCGTCATCAAATGATTTCACTTTGTTTTCTTTTTGTTTCTCAGTTATCAGGTGTTCGTGGTCTTTATGGTGATGGACCATTCACTGTCTTCGCCCCCGCAGAGGAAACCAACCATGACTCCTCTGTGTGTACAACATCTGCTGTTTCCATATTATCAAATGTTACATAATAATATTACCAATTAGCTTCTTTATCCTTGGAAAACAATACAAATTGATGCACAATATTAATTGTTAATTACATTTATACTTATGTGTGTTATTATGGTTGCTGGTGCAAGTTATATATATCGTGTGTGTGTGTGTGTGTGTGTGTGTGTGTGTGTGTGTGTGTGTGTGTGTGTGTGTGTGTGTGTGTGTGTGTGTGTGTGTGTGTGTGTGTGTGTGTGTGTGTGTGTGTGTGTGTGTGTGTGTGTGTGTGTGTGTGTGTGTGTGTGTGTGTGTGTGTGTGTGTGTGTGTGTGTGTGTGTGTGTGTGTGTGTGTGTGTGTGTGTGTGTAGTTTGAGGAATGGAACCAGTTTGGTCGACTTCCTGACCTGGTTCGTTACCATGTCGTTTCCTGTGAGACTTTGACCTTGAGTGACCTCAAAACGACTAAGCTAGCCGTCTCCACATCCGGATACACACTTCACTTCAGCCTGCAGGAGGTAAGACATACAAAAACACAGACACTTGACTCTTCTTAGTTTCTACCTGTCTGCCACGAACTTGAAAACACAACGTTTTAGGACTCAAATGCACCATTCCAGGAAACAGGTAAAGTATGAGAAAAATACTTTATTCCAACAATCAGGTCACAAAAAAGGATCTACACTCTTGACGAGGTGAAGAAGGAACAACAGGAATCACTCAAAATCACAAAATGTGTAACAAAACTTACTAGATAACTCAGGAGCATGAATCTGGCCTGAGACATGAGGAAAACCGCTAGTAGGCTGACTACTGGCACGGAGACAGGACGAACTGGCACAAGACAAGGGAAGGCTGGGGAATTTAAACAAGAGGTAACTGGCACAGGTGGAAACAATCAGGGGGCGGGGCTGATGAGAGCGGGAGACACACACAAGGATAGGGAGTCAATGGACCTGGAATGAAACACAAAGGGTGAGCACCAAAATAAAACAGGAAGTGGGAGACAAGACAAAAATGACTTAACAAAACATGAAACATGACAAGGCTAACATTTTTGACGAGACACAACACACGCCTCCTCCTCTGTCTCCACACCTGTCTCTCTCTCCTGCAGGGTTCAGTGTGGGTGAACAACAGATCGAGGATCATAAAGAGTGACTACACCACATCGAATGGAGTCATTCACCACATCGACACCATGTTGACGCCCTACAAGCTGCAGGACAAACCCAGGATCCAGTATACCAAGGTGGACTGAGTTTAACTGAAAATAATAAATGATTGATTTATTATAATTGACTGTCAGGCAGTGTGACCTCTCTCTTTCTCTCTCTTTTTAGATGAACCTCACCACAGCTGCAGCGTTTTATGGCTACAGACGCTTTTACAAACTTGTGGAGGTGAAAAAAAAGAAAGAACAAAAAACATCCTGCACTTTTTGATTTGATATCTCCTACACTGCATCCTCCTCACTCTGAAATCCGCCTCTTAATTTACCCTCACGTAACATACACATCCATCTCTATTCTGTTATTAAACCTACTTTGCTTCCTTCTTTTCTTTCTATCACTACTTATCTTACTACCTGCACAGCATTTTTATCATTTCTCCCGTGTCCTCAATTTGAGAGATTTGATTGACATTTTCCCTTTTCTTTTTTCCGTTCTCGCGTCGAGGTGAATACAATGTGGACCAGTGTTTGTTGGAAAATAAATCCATTCAAACCGAATATATTTAGGTCCTTTGCTTGCATAGTTTGTGCAAAAAAATCAACCTACATTGTTGTAAGTCATATTTATAATGGTTTCAATAAAAATGTTCATTTTTCAGGGTTAGATGGATATTATATTGAAATCTAACGTACCTCATTGCATCGCAGTAGCATGTCCCACTTTGGCCAACACAAACATACTCTTTGTCCCACATGTAGCTTGCTGGCACCTGGTCACCTTAACTCCTCCTTTTAATACAGTTTTCACCTCTACATTTTTTTCAGACTAGTGTTCGTGCTGATGGTAATCTTTATGGTCCACTCTTTTTGCAGGATGCGGGGTTACTCCCTGTGCTCGAGATGTCCGTCCACCAGCCGTACACCATGTTCTGGCCCACAGATGATGCCCTGAACTCACTGTCAGCTGAAAGACAGCACTGGCTCTCAAGCCCCGAACACCAAGACCAAGTGGCTGCCCTGGTGAAGGCTCACATCATCCGCAACTCCAGGGTAGGAAGAGGAAGAGGAAGAAGGTGGGAGGAGGAAGGCCTTTGCCTAAGATTTAGGAGTGTAGTTGCCTTTGTCTAGACCTTTTAAATCTATCCATTTCATTGAGTTGACTGGAAACATATTTAACAATTCAGTCTAACATAAGGCAAAGAGTGGAGGGAAGCAAATACAAAAAAAATCCATGTATGTTTTTATTGCATACAGCTTGACAATGCTATTAGTCCCGCCCTGTGTCACTGATTGGCTGAGCGTTTGTCCCTCGGAGATGCTAATTGGCTATCTTGCTTTTAACAGAGAAATTGCTGTTCATGTTACATAGCTAGACAAATAGTCAACCTGATGGACTGAACAATTTCAAAGCTCTGGACCCAGACAAGGATGGCCTACCAGATTAGGTTAATGATTAAAAAGTCAAAAAATCCATGATGGAACCGAATGTTTAACAAAAACAAATAGTTTTGTGCTGTAACCAAAAATTGTTATATTATGATTTTTTTAATTATTTAATTATTTTCAGAATAAATCATTTAGTCGATAAGATGTCAGGCATCATTAGAAATCACATATGTAGCGCATTCCAACTGCGTAGTACACTGATTTTGTGTACGTAAAAGATGTCAGTATGTACAGTAGATTAGATAGAACTCCTGAGCTTTTTGGCAGCAACGTGCCAGTCACAAGGTAGCTACGCCCTGAGGCATATGCTAGTTTATCTTGTAGTCTAAATGGGACCATAACTTACAAAATAAACATCACGCTGAAGAAAATGTAAAACAAACTATTTAGATCATAAACTCATGTTAAAAATGAATGAGATATTAATTTGATAGAGAAGAGGGTAATTTTTCTCATACACTTCTAGTGTAGTTGCCCCGTGCTGGATTTTGGAGATGATTGACATTTCAGGCATTGGCTTCAATTTCCAGACCAGGTAGTTGTAATCAGATATTTTTTCAAGATTCAAAGATTTATTTTCATATAATATACAAAACGACTGTGTAGTTATGCAATGAATGTAAAACTTATGTCACAGGTTCCTCAACAGTGCAATAACAAGACATACATTTTATACAAAATAAAAATAGTCCTAAAAATAAATAAAAATAGTGCACCTGTAGAAGGTCAGGATCCTCTCTATGGTGCACCTGTAGAAGGTCAGGATGCTCTCTATGGTGCACCTGTAGAAGGTCAGGATGCTCTCTATGGTGCACCTGTAGAAGGTCAGTATCCTCTCTGTGGTGCACCTGTAGAAGGTCAGGATGCTCTCTATGGTGCACCTGTAGAAGGTCAGGATCCTGTCTATGGTGCACCTGTAGAAGGTCAGGATGCTCTCTATGGTGCACCTGTAGAAGGTCAGGATGCTCTCTATGGTGCACCTGTAGAAGGTCAGGATCCTGTCTATGGTGCACCTGTAGAAGGTCAGGATGCTCTCTATGGTGCACCTGTAGAAGGTCAGGATCCTGTCTATGGTGCACCTGTAGACGGTCAGGATGCTCTCTATGGTGCACCTGTAGAAGGTCAGGATGCTCTCTATGGTGCACCTGTAGAAGGTCAGTATCCTCTCTATGTTGCACCTGTGGAAGTTCAGGATGCTCTCTATGGTGCACCTGTAGAAGGTCATTATCCTCTCTATGTTGCACCTGTGGAAGTTCAGGATGCTCTCTATGGTGCACCTGTAGAAGGTCATTATCCTCTCTATGTTGCACCTTTGGAAGTTCAGGATGCTCTCTATGGTGCACCTGTAGAAGGTCAGTATCCTCTCTATGGTGCACCTGTAGAAGGTCAGTATCCTCTCTATGGTGCACCTGTAGAAGGTGAGGATCCTCTCTATGGTGCACCTGTGGAAGTTCAGGATGCTCTCTATGGTGCACCTGTAGAAGGTCAGTATCCTCTCTATGTTGCACCTGTGGAAGTTCAGGATGCTCTCTATGGTCCACCTGTGGAAGGTCAGGATGCTCTCTATGGTTCACCTGTAGAAGGTGAGGATCCTCTCTATGGTGCACATGTAGAAGGTGAGGATCCTCTCTATGGTGCACCTGTAGAAGGTCAGTATCCTCTCTATGGTGCACCTGTAGAAGGTCAGGATCCTCTCTATGGTGCACCTGTAGAAGGTCAGGATCCTCTCTACGGTGCACCTGTAGAAGGTCAGTATCCTCTCTATGGTGCACCTGTAGAAGGTCAGGATCCTCTCTATGGTGCACCTGTAGAAGGTCAGGATCCTCTCTACGGTGCACCTGTAGAAGGTCAGTATCCTCTCTATGGTGCACCTGTAGAAGGTCAGGATCCTCTCTATGGTGCACCTGTAGAAGGTCAGTATCCTCTCTATGGTGCACCTGTAGAAGGTCAGGATCCTCTCTATGGTGCACCTGTAGAAGGTCAGTATCCTCTCTATGGTGCACCTGTAGAAGGTCAGGATCCTCTCTATGGTGCACCTGTAGAAGGTCAGGATCCTCTCTATGGTGCACCTGTAGAAGGTCAGGATCCTCTCTATGGTGCACCTGTAGAAGGTCAGGATCCTCTCTATGGTGCACCTGTAGAAGGTGAGGATCATCTCTATGGTGCACCTGTAGAAGGTCAGGATGCTCTCTATGGAGCACCTGTAGAAGGTCAGGATCCTCTCTGTGGTGCACCTGTAGAAGTTCAGGATCCTCTCTATGGTGCACCTGTAGAAGTTCAGGATCCTCTCTATGGTGCAACTGTGGAAGTTCAGGATGCTCTCTATGGTGCACCTGTAGAAGGTCAGTATCCTCTCTATGGTGCACCTGTAGAAGGTCAGTATCCTCTCTATGGTGCACCTGTAGAAGGTCAGGATCCTCTCTATGGTGCATCTGTAGAAGGTCAGGATCCTCTGTATGGTGCACCTGTAGAAGGTGAGGATCCTCTCTATGGTGCACATGTAGAAGGTGAGGATCCTCTCTATGGTGCACCTGTAGAAGGTCAGGATCCTCTCTATGGTGCACCTGTAGAAGGTCAGTATCCTCTCTATGGTGCACCTGTAGAAGGTCAGGATCCTCTATGCTGCACCTGTAGAAGGTCAGGATCCTCTCTATGGTGCACCTGTAGAAGGTCAGTATCCTCTCTATGGTGCACCTGTAGAAGGTCAGGATGCTCTCTATGGTGCACATGTAGAAGGTGAGGATCCTCTCTGTGGTGCACCTGTAGAAGTTCAGGATCCTCTCTATGGTGCACCTGTAGAAGGTCAGGATCCTCTCTATGGTGCACCTGTGGAAGTTCAGGATACTCTCTATGGTGCACCTGTAGAAGGTCAGGATCCTCTCTATGGTGCACCTGTAGAAGGTGAGGATCCTCGCTATGGTGCACCTGTAGAAGGTGAGGATCCTCTCTATGGTGCACCTGTAGAAGGTCAGGATACTCTCTATGGTGCACCTGTAGAAGGTGAGGATCCTCTCTGTGGTGCACCTGTAGAAGGTCAGGATCCTCTCTGTGGTGCACCTGTAGAAGGTCAGGATACTCTCTATGGTGCACCTGTAGAAGGTCAGTATCCTCTCTATGGTGCACCTGTAGAAGGTCAGGATCCTCTCTATGGTGCACCTGTAGAAGGTCAGGATGCTCTCTATGGTGCACCTGTAGAAGGTCAGTATCCTCTCTGTGGTGCACCTGTAGAAGGTCAGTATCCTCTCTATGGTGCACCTGTAGAAGGTCAGGATCCTCTCTATGGTGCACCTGTAGAAGTTCAGGATCCTCTCTATGGTGCACCTGTAGAAGTTCAGGATGCTCTCTATGGTGCACCTGTAGAAGTTCAGGAACCTCTCTATGGTGCACCTGTAGAAGGTGAGGATCCTCTCTATGGTGCACCTGTAGAAGGTCAGTATCCTCTCTATGGTGCACCTGTAGAAGTTCAGGATGCTCTCTATGGTGCACCTGTAGATGTTCAGGATCCTCTCTATGGTGCACCTGTAGAAGGTGAGGATCCTCTCTATGGTGCACCTGTAGAAGGTGAGGATCCTCTCTGTGGTGCACCTGTAGAAGTTCAGGATCCTCTCTATGGTGCACCTGTAGAAGGTAAGGATGCTCTCTATGGTGCACCTGTAGAAGGTCAGGATACTCTCTATAGTGCACCTGTAGAAGGTCAGGATCCTCTCTGTGGTGCACCTGTAGAAGGTCAGGATACTCTCTATGGTGCACCTGTAGAAGGTCAGTATCCTCTCTATGGTGCACCTGTGGAAGTTCAGGATCCTCTCTATGGTGCACCTGTAGAAGTTCAGGATGCTCTCTGTGGTGCACCTGTAGAAGGTCAGGATACTCTCTATGGTGCACCTGTAGAAGTTCAGGATGCTCTCTATGGTGCACCTGTAGAAGGTCAGGATCCTCTCTATGGTGCACCTTTAGAAGGTCAGTATCCTCTCTATGGTGCACCTGTAGAAGGTCAGGATCCTCTCTATGGTGCACCTGTAGATGTTCAGGATGCTCTCTGTGGTGCACCTGTAGAAGGTCAGGATGCTCTCTATGGTGCACCTGTAGAAGGTCAGGATCCTCTCTATGGTGCACCTGTATAAGGTCAGGATCCTCTCTATGGTGCACCTGTAGAAGGTCAGGATCCTCTCTATGGTGCACCTGTAGAAGGTTAGGATGCTCTCTATGGTGCACCTGTAGAAGGTCAGGATCCTCTCTGTGGTGCACCTGTAGAAGGTCAGGATCCTCTCTATGGTGCACCTGTAGAAGGTCAGGATCCTCTCTATGGTGCACCTGTAGAAGGTCAGGATCCTCTCTATAGTGCACCTGTAGAAGGTCAGTATCCTCTCTATGGTGCACCTGTAGAAGGTCAGTATCCTCTCTATGGTGCACCTGTAGAAGGTCAGGATACTCTCTATGGTGCACATGTAGAAGGTCAGGATACTCTCTATGGTGCACCTGTAGAAGGTGAGGATCCTCTCTATGGTGCACATGTAGAAGGTGAGGATCCTCTCTGTGGTGCACCTGTAGAAGGTCAGGATCCTCTCTGTGGTGCACCTGTAGAAGGTCAGTATCCTCTCTATGGTGCATCTGTAGAAGGTCAGGATACTCTCTATGGTGCACCTGTAGAAGGTCAATATCCTCTCTATGGTGCACCTGTAGAAGGTGAGGATCCTCTCTATGGTGCACCTGTAGAAGGTGAGGATCCTCTCTATGGTGCACCCGTAGAAGGTCAGGATACTCTCTATGGTGCACATGTAGAAGGTCAGGATACTCTCTATGGTGCACCTGTAGAAGGTCAGTATCCTCTATATGGTGCACCTGTAGAAGGTCAGTATCCTCTCTATGGTGCACCTGTAGAAGGTCAGGATACTCTCTATGGTGCACATGTAGAAGGTCAGGATACTCTCTATGGTGCACCTGTAGAAGGTCAGGATCCTCTCTATAGTGCACCTGTAGAAGGTCAGTATCCTCTATATGGTGCACCTGTAGAAGGTCAGTATCCTCTCTATGGTGCACCTGTAGAAGGTCAGGATACTCTCTATGGTGCACATGTAGAAGGTCAGGATACTCTCTATGGTGCACCTGTAGAAGGTGAGGATCCTCTCTATGGTGCACATGTAGAAGGTGAGGATCCTCTCTGTGGTGCACCTGTAGAAGGTCAGTATCCTCTCTATGGTGCACCTGTAGAAGGTGAGG
Organism: Notothenia rossii; assembly: GCF_949606895.1. Taxonomy (NCBI): domain Eukaryota; kingdom Metazoa; phylum Chordata; class Actinopteri; order Perciformes; family Nototheniidae; genus Notothenia; species Notothenia rossii. Next base: position 61,578,651 of record NC_136903.1, on the reverse strand, counting down.
ATCCTCTCTATGGTGCACCTGTAGAAGGTCAATATCCTCTCTATGGTGCACCTGTAGAAGGTTAGGATCCTCTCTATGGTGCACCTGTAGAAGGTCAATATCCTCTCTATGGTGCACCTGTAGAAGGTCAGGATCCTCTCTATGGTGCACCTGTAGAAGGTGAGGATCCTCTCTATGGTGCACATGTAGAAGGTGAGGATCCTCTCTGTGGTGCACCTGTAGAAGGTGAGGATCCTCTCTATGGTGCACCTGTAGAAGTTCAGGATCCTCTCTATGGTGCACCTGTAGAAGGTGAGGATCCTTTCTATGGTGCACATGTAGAAGGTGAGGATCCTCTCTGTGTTGCACCTGTAGAAGGTCAGGATACTCTCTATGGTGCACCTGTAGAAGGTGAGGATCCTCTCTATGGTGCACATGTAGAAGGTCAGGATGCTCTCTGTGGTGCACCTGTAGAAGGTCAGGATACTCTCTATGGTGCACCTGTAGAAGGTGAGGATCCTCTCTATGGTGCACATGTAGAAGGTGAGGATCCTCTCTATGGTGCACCTGTAGAAGGTCAGGATCCTCTCTATGGTGCACCTGTAGAAGGTCAGGATACTCTCTATGGTGCACCTGTAGAAGGTCAGGATGCTCTCTATGGTGCACCTGTAGAAGGTCAGGATCCTCTCTATGGTGCACCTGTAGAAGGTCAGGATCCTCTCTATGGTGCACATGTAGAAGGTCAGTATCCTCTCTATAGTGCACCTGTAGAAGGTCAGGATCCTCTCTGTGGTGCACCTGTAGAAGGTCAGGATACTCTCTATGGTGCACCTGTAGAAGGTCACTATCCTCTCTATGGTGCACCTGTAGAAGGTCAGGATCCTCTCTGTGGTGCACCTGTAGAAGGTCAGTATCCTCTCTATGGTGCACCTGTAGAAGGTCAGTATCCTCTCTATGGTGCACCTGTAGAAGGTCAGGATACTCTCTATGGTGCACCTGTAGAAGGTCAGGATACTCTCTATGGTGCACCTGTAGAAGGTGAGGATCCTCTCTATGGTGCACCTGTAGAAGGTGAGGATCCTCTCTGTGGTGCACCTGTAGAAGGTGAGGATCCTCTCTATGGTGCACCTGTAGGAGTTCAGGATCCTCTCTATGGTGCACCTGTAGAAGGTGAGGATCCTCTCTATGGTGCACATGTAGAAGGTGAGGATCCTCTCTGTGGTGCACCTGTAGAAGGTCAGGATACTCTCTATGGTGCACCTGTAGAAGGTGAGGATCCTCTCTATGGTGCACCTGTAGAGGATCCTGTAGAAGGTCAGTATTCTCTCTATGGTGCACCTGTAGAAGGTCAGGATACTCTCTATGGTGCACATGTAGAAGGTGAGGATCCTCTCTGTGGTGCACCTGTAGAAGGTCAGGATCCTCTCTGTGGTGCACCTGTAGAAGGTCAGGATCCTCTCTATGGTGCACCTGTAGAAGGTCAGGATACTCTCTATGGTGCACCTGTAGAAGGTGAGGATCCTCTCTACGGTGCACCTGTAGAAGGTGAGGATCATCTCTATGGTGCACCTGTAGAAGTTCAGGATCCCCTCTATGGTGCACCTGTGGAAGTTCAGGATCCTCTCTATGGTGCACCTGTAGAAGTTCAGGATGCTCTCTATGGTGCACCTGTAGAAGGTGAGGATCCTCTCTGTGGTGCACCTGTAGAAGGTCAGGATACTCTCTATGGTGCACCTGTAGAAGGTGATGATCCTCTCTATGGTGCACATGTAGAAGGTGAGGATCCTCTCTGTGGTGCACATGTAGAAGGTGAGGATCCTCTCTGTGGTGCACCTGTAGAAGGTGAGGATCCTCTCTATGGTGCACCTGTAGAAGGTCAGGATCCTCTCTATGGTGCACCTGTAGAAGTTCAGGATGCTCTCTATGGTGCACCTGTAGAAGTTCAGGAACCTCTCTATGGTGCACCTGTAGAAGGTGAGGATCCTCTCTATGGTGCACCTGTAGAAGGTCAGTATCCTCTCTATGGTGCACCTGTAGAAGTTCAGGATGCTCTCTATGGTGCACCTGTAGATGTTCAGGATCCTCTCTATGGTGCACCTGTAGAAGGTGAGGATCCTCTCTATGGTGCACCTGTAGAAGGTGAGGATCCTCTCTGTGGTGCACCTGTAGAAGTTCAGGATCCTCTCTATGGTGCACCTGTAGAAGGTAAGGATGCTCTCTATGGTGCACCTGTAGAAGGTCAGGATACTCTCTATAGTGCACCTGTAGAAGGTCAGGATCCTCTCTGTGGTGCACCTGTAGAAGGTCAGGATACTCTCTATGGTGCACCTGTAGAAGGTCAGTATCCTCTCTATGGTGCACCTGTGGAAGTTCAGGATCCTCTCTATGGTGCACCTGTAGAAGTTCAGGATGCTCTCTGTGGTGCACCTGTAGAAGGTCAGGATACTCTCTATGGTGCACCTGTAGAAGTTCAGGATGCTCTCTATGGTGCACCTGTAGAAGGTCAGGATCCTCTCTATGGTGCACCTTTAGAAGGTCAGTATCCTCTCTATGGTGCACCTGTAGAAGGTCAGGATCCTCTCTATGGTGCACCTGTAGATGTTCAGGATGCTCTCTGTGGTGCACCTGTAGAAGGTCAGGATGCTCTCTATGGTGCACCTGTAGAAGGTCAGGATCCTCTCTATGGTGCACCTGTATAAGGTCAGGATCCTCTCTATGGTGCACCTGTAGAAGGTCAGGATCCTCTCTATGGTGCACCTGTAGAAGGTTAGGATGCTCTCTATGGTGCACCTGTAGAAGGTCAGGATCCTCTCTGTGGTGCACCTGTAGAAGGTCAGGATCCTCTCTATGGTGCACCTGTAGAAGGTCAGGATCCTCTCTATGGTGCACCTGTAGAAGGTCAGGATCCTCTCTATAGTGCACCTGTAGAAGGTCAGTATCCTCTCTATGGTGCACCTGTAGAAGGTCAGTATCCTCTCTATGGTGCACCTGTAGAAGGTCAGGATACTCTCTATGGTGCACATGTAGAAGGTCAGGATACTCTCTATGGTGCACCTGTAGAAGGTGAGGATCCTCTCTATGGTGCACATGTAGAAGGTGAGGATCCTCTCTGTGGTGCACCTGTAGAAGGTCAGGATCCTCTCTGTGGTGCACCTGTAGAAGGTCAGTATCCTCTCTATGGTGCATCTGTAGAAGGTCAGGATACTCTCTATGGTGCACCTGTAGAAGGTCAATATCCTCTCTATGGTGCACCTGTAGAAGGTGAGGATCCTCTCTATGGTGCACCTGTAGAAGGTGAGGATCCTCTCTATGGTGCACCCGTAGAAGGTCAGGATACTCTCTATGGTGCACATGTAGAAGGTCAGGATACTCTCTATGGTGCACCTGTAGAAGGTCAGTATCCTCTATATGGTGCACCTGTAGAAGGTCAGTATCCTCTCTATGGTGCACCTGTAGAAGGTCAGGATACTCTCTATGGTGCACATGTAGAAGGTCAGGATACTCTCTATGGTGCACCTGTAGAAGGTCAGGATCCTCTCTATAGTGCACCTGTAGAAGGTCAGTATCCTCTATATGGTGCACCTGTAGAAGGTCAGTATCCTCTCTATGGTGCACCTGTAGAAGGTCAGGATACTCTCTATGGTGCACATGTAGAAGGTCAGGATACTCTCTATGGTGCACCTGTAGAAGGTGAGGATCCTCTCTATGGTGCACATGTAGAAGGTGAGGATCCTCTCTGTGGTGCACCTGTAGAAGGTCAGTATCCTCTCTATGGTGCACCTGTAGAAGGTGAGGATCCTCTCTATGGTGCACCTGTAGAAGGTCAATATCCTCTCTATGGTGCACCTGTAGAAGGTTAGGATCCTCTCTATGGTGCACCTGTAGAAGGTCAATATCCTCTCTATGGTGCACCTGTAGAAGGTCAGGATCCTCTCTATGGTGCACCTGTAGAAGGTGAGGATCCTCTCTATGGTGCACATGTAGAAGGTGAGGATCCTCTCTGTGGTGCACCTGTAGAAGGTGAGGATCCTCTCTATGGTGCACCTGTAGAAGTTCAGGATCCTCTCTATGGTGCACCTGTAGAAGGTGAGGATCCTTTCTATGGTGCACATGTAGAAGGTGAGGATCCTCTCTGTGTTGCACCTGTAGAAGGTCAGGATACTCTCTATGGTGCACCTGTAGAAGGTGAGGATCCTCTCTATGGTGCACATGTAGAAGGTCAGGATGCTCTCTGTGGTGCACCTGTAGAAGGTCAGGATACTCTCTATGGTGCACCTGTAGAAGGTGAGGATCCTCTCTATGGTGCACATGTAGAAGGTGAGGATCCTCTCTATGGTGCACCTGTAGAAGGTCAGGATCCTCTCTATGGTGCACCTGTAGAAGGTCAGGATACTCTCTATGGTGCACCTGTAGAAGGTCAGGATGCTCTCTATGGTGCACCTGTAGAAGGTCAGGATCCTCTCTATGGTGCACCTGTAGAAGGTCAGGATCCTCTCTATGGTGCACATGTAGAAGGTCAGTATCCTCTCTATAGTGCACCTGTAGAAGGTCAGGATCCTCTCTGTGGTGCACCTGTAGAAGGTCAGGATACTCTCTATGGTGCACCTGTAGAAGGTCACTATCCTCTCTATGGTGCACCTGTAGAAGGTCAGGATCCTCTCTGTGGTGCACCTGTAGAAGGTCAGTATCCTCTCTATGGTGCACCTGTAGAAGGTCAGTATCCTCTCTATGGTGCACCTGTAGAAGGTCAGGATACTCTCTATGGTGCACCTGTAGAAGGTCAGGATACTCTCTATGGTGCACCTGTAGAAGGTGAGGATCCTCTCTATGGTGCACCTGTAGAAGGTGAGGATCCTCTCTGTGGTGCACCTGTAGAAGGTGAGGATCCTCTCTATGGTGCACCTGTAGGAGTTCAGGATCCTCTCTATGGTGCACCTGTAGAAGGTGAGGATCCTCTCTATGGTGCACATGTAGAAGGTGAGGATCCTCTCTGTGGTGCACCTGTAGAAGGTCAGGATACTCTCTATGGTGCACCTGTAGAAGGTGAGGATCCTCTCTATGGTGCACCTGTAGAGGATCCTGTAGAAGGTCAGTATTCTCTCTATGGTGCACCTGTAGAAGGTCAGGATACTCTCTATGGTGCACATGTAGAAGGTGAGGATCCTCTCTGTGGTGCACCTGTAGAAGGTCAGGATCCTCTCTGTGGTGCACCTGTAGAAGGTCAGGATCCTCTCTATGGTGCACCTGTAGAAGGTCAGGATACTCTCTATGGTGCACCTGTAGAAGGTGAGGATCCTCTCTACGGTGCACCTGTAGAAGGTGAGGATCATCTCTATGGTGCACCTGTAGAAGTTCAGGATCCCCTCTATGGTGCACCTGTGGAAGTTCAGGATCCTCTCTATGGTGCACCTGTAGAAGTTCAGGATGCTCTCTATGGTGCACCTGTAGAAGGTGAGGATCCTCTCTGTGGTGCACCTGTAGAAGGTCAGGATACTCTCTATGGTGCACCTGTAGAAGGTGATGATCCTCTCTATGGTGCACATGTAGAAGGTGAGGATCCTCTCTGTGGTGCACATGTAGAAGGTGAGGATCCTCTCTGTGGTGCACCTGTAGAAGGTGAGGATCCTCTCTATGGTGCACCTGTAGAAGGTCAGGATCCTCTCTATGGTGCACCTGTAGAAGGTCAGGATGCTCTCTATGGTGCTCCTGTAGAAGGTCAGGATCCTCTCTATGGTGCACCTGTAGAAGTCAGGATCCTCTCTATGGTGCACCTGTAGAAGGTCAGGATCTTCTCTATGGTGCACCTGTAGAAGGTCAGTATTCTCTCTATGGTGCACCTGTAGAAGGTCAGGATACTCTCTATGGTGCACCTGTAGAAGGTGAGGATCCTCTCTATGGTGCACATGTAGAAGGTGAGGATCCTCTCTGTGGTGCACCTGTAGAAGGTGAGGATCCTCTCTATGGTGCACATGTAGAAGTTGAGGATCCTCTCTGTGGTGCACCTGTAGAAGGTCAGTATCCTCTCTATGGTGCACCTGTAGAAGGTCAGTATCCTCTCTATGGTGCACCTGTAGAAGTTGCAGAGTATCCTGGAGTCCATGTTGAACCTCATCAGCCTGCGGAGGAAGAAGAGCCGCTGTCGAGCTGTTTTGGTGATGGTGTTTGTGTGAAGAGTCCATGTCAGGTCCTCAGTGATGTGGACCCCGAGGAACCTGAAGCTGCTGACTCTCTCCACTGTAGTCCCTCTCTCTGCTGCTTCCTGTAATGCACAATCAGCCCCTTTTTTTGTATGTGTCTGTGTAGGTGATGGGTGTTGCTCAGCCTGATTTATTCTCTGCGTTTCGCACCATGCACGGATCCACTATCAAGTACAACTGTGACAAGACTCTGGTGGTGAGAAATATTCTATTCAGCGTTTTCTGGGTCTGTGTTGGACTGTTTTTAAAAGTTATTGTTGTTGTGTGTGTGTTCAGGGGGCAGTGTGGATGAATGGGAATGCAGCCAGGGTAGTGGAGCGCTACCTGAACTTCAAAGAGGGCTTGGCCTACGGCATCGACCAGCTACTGGAACCACCGGGTCTGGGAGCGCTCTGCGACAGCCTGAACAACAGAACCACCTTTGTTAGTTTGGATAACTCTTTAACTACAATGCTTCTTCTGCTTTAAAACTAACAATACAAATGTTAATACTTCAGTATTGAAATAATTACCAATACTTAAACATTTATTATGAAATAAAATAGAGAGAATGTTGCATGACAAACGTGCAAGTAATGCAGGAGAAGTTAACTATATACAAGTAGAATAGATTAAGATGAGCTAAAATAAAAATGCTGTACAATGAAATAAAATACTGCTTATTGTTTTAATAGATACATTTGTGAGATACAAACAGATGAATGCCTCTGTCCTTGTTTTGGAAGTTGTACTGAACCCTTTTTTGTTTGAAATGTCTCAGGGGCGCTGTGGACGCTGCCTCTTCCCTCCAGCCTGCCCATTCAACTACCCCGACACGGTAAGAAATGCTAGAAATTCCGAACCCAAGTAAAAAAACTAAGAAATTGCATCCCTGTATCTAGCATTTTAAATATTTGCTCTGTTGAAAGTGAATGTACTGGGATTCTTGCTGTTTTAATTGTGTACCCTTATGTTTGATTGCACTTAGTGTAAGTCAATTTGCAATACTTAAATGACATGTAATGTAATGTTCTCTTCTATAATACATAAGCTCTGTCGAGATAAATGTTGATCCTGTCTTCCTCCAGGGAAAAAGGGAGCGTTGTACAACCATGAGAACCTCAAGGTTAAGATCCCAACCTTGGTTTACCCTGGACGATCCTTTCAGTCGCATGGGCTGTAAGAGAGTATGTCAGGTTTCTTCGTGGGTCCCAAAGTGCTGCAAAAACCACTACAGCCGAGACTGCCAAGGTAGGAAGACACATTGGGAGGATGCTCCTGTAGTGAGGCATTTATGTTATTCAGCCGACAGAAGTCTGCATATAATCTTGTGCACTCTTAACGCTACAGTATTTACTCCTATTCCCCCTTTTCACACCAACGCGGTTCCTGTTCTAGCGTACTTGCGCAGAGCCCGACTGGTGCTGCCGCGGCTGTGTCACGATGTCACTGTTTACGTCGCTGATTTTCTCCCCAACGGCGCTCACAACAACAACAATGGGGGACTGCGTCGGGTCGATGATCGTGTTGCTTTTAATCATACGAAGCCAGATTAAATTAAAGAACTACTTCTCAACCCTTATACTTTTATCCAGAGTGCCGTGGTTCATTGTTTATTAATGTGGTTCGGTGGCATATACCGACCACTGCAGTGCTGGCCGCTGTTTGGCATCACAACGCTGTTATGAAAGTTTCTCTGGTATAAAATGGTTGATGTTAGCATAGCAACTGAAGCTAAACTGACCACTTGCTATTGCTATCCTATTGTGGCTTAAGCCGTTTTCTACGGGCACATTTTACCGGCGTATTTTTTATTATGATTCTACTTGTGATAGTCGGACATGACAACCTGTGCAGCCCATGAATTGATTCCATCTGATAGCTGCTATAATACAAAAAAAAACGTCTGCCTGATCAATGACAGTGAACGGATGGTCAAAGTAAGGTACAAATACACAGTCACACTAAGCCTGGTTAGTGTTGCCTGACTTTATAGAGTGTTTTTTTTATAAGTGTGTGGTTGCATTCTAGTCACTTTGCTCAGTGCTACTGCTTGTTACAACTTTTATTTGCCGTACTCGCCATAAACTGTTATTGCTCAGGTTGATCCCGCCCCTGCCACCACCTCCGACATAAGCGTGACGTATGCGGTTCTTGCTTCTAGACCAATTTTTTTTTGGAGCTTGGTAAGAACCGGTTTTCGGGGAAAAGAGCCGGTGTGCGAGATTAACTTTTTTTTTTATTAACTGGTTTACAGCAGGCAGATGTAGGGGGCGTGGCCTTCGACTAAAATACACATGTCGATCGCTTCTTCTGTCGTTTACATAAAGCTTTTGGTATATTTGGCTCCATTGGAAGACTTTGATGCACATTCAGTACCAGTGTGTGAGGTTGTGGTTAAGATGGCGATATCCGGACGCGTACAGCGAGGACTACAAAAGAGACAAACGAGGTGACTGGGGATGTCTGTTCAAAACATTGCGAGCTCGAATAAATCATTTAAACCAGCTGTTGTTGCCAGACTTATTACTGAATATCATTCTTAATGTGATACCAAGTCCATCTGAGACCTGTGTATACCTTCAGACAGCCTCCAAGTGAAGCGTAGCCTACGTTGTTTACAATTTGAAAGCAGCGTTCATTTAAAACAAATGAATAACGACTCTATATAATCACATAAGAATAAAACACAGAGGACTGAGCCTCTCTTTTCCTCCCCCTCTTCTGAGAGCCCAGCAGCTGATCTCCTTCTCCTGCAGGGCGTCAAACGCGTCATATTACGTCACATAGGGGATCAACAGCCAAAGGACTGTTCAAATGCATGTTAAATGTCCAGCATTCGGCGCCACTCAATGACGTAGTATACTTGAAATAGTGGCTCTGCAGCAGGTATACTCGACATTGAGAAACGGCCCTTCTCTGCCCAATCCGCGGTAGTAGTTTGTAGTTGTTTTGAGCGGTTGTGATTTAGTGAGCTGGTATTTTTTCGGTAATTTTACATTGCATTTCACCATTTGTAATCATGGTGAGCCATTGTGTTTCTGCAGATTGCACAAACTCCAGCCTGTCAGGACATCGAGTCCACAGTTTCCCTAACAGGAAAAGTACCGGAGCTAGCTTTCCTGTGTGCGTTGTGTGTGCGTTGTGCTTGGTGCATCCACCCCCTGCAGCACATCTCCAGAGGCCATGGGCTGGCATTTCCCACACAAGCACCCATCAAACAAAACGTTTATCAGGAAACCGTATTGCATCTCTCTCCCCCCCTTCGCTGCTCTCGCTCTCTCCCCCCCCTGCGCTCCTCTCTCTTTCTCCCCCCCTTCGCTCCTCTCTCTCTCCCCCCCGGTACACAGCACCGTAAGACGTAGTGTGGAGTTGCATTAGGTAACGCGAGAGCTGTTATGGATCAGTATCAACAGTCCTGCCAGTAACGTTACTACTGTATATTATCAATACTACTTTAGTTATAGCCTGATATATGATAGCTAACTTTACAATGTTGTGATGTGACCGACGTTAGCTAACATTAAATGTAGCTAACGCCGGTCACTCACCAAGACAGCTGCCCTGTTCTCCACTGGTTCTCCTCACACCACAGCCCCATTTCTCTCCGATGGCCGTTATTCCTTCTAATCCTTGGCTGCTCCTAGTCTCTTGGATACGGAGCCCCCTAGGGGACATTGAGAAGAAAAAAAAATTATTTGAAAAAAAAAATGTTTTGCGACATCTCGCAAAACCTTTGCGAGATATCGCTGTCACTACCCGATCCGTCCCCCTGCCCGATCTGTACTGCGCAGTGCGAGATGGTCCGCCATATTGGAGAACTCCGGACGGCAACCCAAAAAGGACACTTGACACATTGGCTTTTGGCAAAGCTCAAAAAGAAAACTCGAGAGAGAGATTAGTTATTGTTATTACAACGTGACTTCACTATTATTTAACAACTCTTTTTATTGGGTTCTTTTATTTGGGGTTAAGTACATTGTCAGAATAAGTGAGAAATGAATTTAACTTCTGTTAGACAGCTGTCATACTGAATAAATATTTACTGTGAATGTATGCAAAAATGTATGGCATATATGCTGCAGCACCTCTTTTCACCCTCTGTGTGAAACCAGAGCCCAGTCTGCTGTACCGCTTAGAGATGTCCCGCCCCTTAGTTTATTTTGGAAAATGCATATTGGTGCATTTTTTTTTCATTGCGCTTGTGCCGCCCCTGTCAAAATGCCGCCCTGGGCAACCCCCCCCATATCAATATCCGCCACTGCCTATGGGCTCCGCCACCATCGCCATAATAAACGTCATCATGCTGAGTTCCCTCTAGTTTAGAAGTGCAAACATGAAGTCATTCGTGGTGTTGTTTTTTATAATCTCACTTAGGCTTTTCACTTCACTAGATTGTATTTATGCTCAGAAATATTTGGTGTTGGTTATGAAAATCTTCTTTATTCATGCAGAATTCCTAATTCTTTAAAGTAATTAGTAAGCAAATATGTCTGATAAATGTAGTGAAGTTCACTATGCTTATCCAAAGCACTTTCCACAATTAAACGTTTGTCTCTGTGCTATATAATTGAACTTACCTAACCCTAACCCTGTTTCACCCCTTTTCCCTTGAACTAGTTTATGAGAGTGCATGTACACGTTGTGCCTCTCTGCGTATACTATTTACTTTCTTTCCCTTTGGAGAGTGCTATTACGTCAAGGTTAGACACGTTGGGCCTTTTCACTGTTGTCCCTCTTCACTAGTATCCCCTGTCCCCTTTTCATAATTTCCACCCTATTCTAAGGGGAAGCATTTACTCAATGTGGTGCCTTTTCATTTCAGTAACTGTCTTTGTATTTCTTCACCCCTTGCTCGTTTAATATTTTAGGAGAGTGCATTTACGCAAACACGTTGTGCCTCTCTTCCTCTGTTTCTTGCTTTTCTTTTCATACCCCAGTTTCTCAGACCTATTCTAAAGGGAGCTGACACGTTGTGCCTCTTCACTTTTACTTTCTAAGGGTCAAAGTTCATATGGCGAGGGCTCCTTTGAGCGATATGCGCCGGCCCGTGCCTTATCTTTGACTTCTAATAGAACTGCTCGGGTCTTGATAGATTGAGTGGGGAAGTTCATGAGATATATGCATGAGATATTACCTGTAATACAGTGGAATAGAAGCAACTAAAATAAAATGCAAAGAAAATAACTTGAACTTGCATTTGAACTTCATTAAAGTACCAAAGTCATCATCATTGGGTAAGCTTGTGTTTGTCAAATCAAAATGTGATCCAAAGGATTTGGCTTTAGGCCCAGGGACATTTTATATATTTTGTTTGTCCTCTCTGTTTCTTTTGACTCGTTCCTGGTGTGTTTCAGTTTGTCCAGGTGGCCTGGAGGCTCCTTGTGGTAACCATGGTGACTGCGACGATGGTATGAGTGGTTCAGGAAGATGCAAGTGTCATGAAGGTTTCATTGGAAAAGCATGCGAACTGTGTGCCGTCGGCCACTATGGCCCCAACTGCACAGGTAGACCAAAAACTGGAAACAGATTTGATTTAATATTAAAATGTATCATTACAATTGTGATTGTTCTTTCAGAATAAAGTACCAAAGTAAAGCAAAGTTTTCACAGCAAAATTATCACAAGATATTGCAGTAGTTTTTAGCATCATGTTTTAGCTTTTAAAGGTTGATAAATACATAGACTTTTCTTTCCCCTTTTTCTTTTTTATTAGCAAAGACCTAAGTTAAAATTATTCACATAGACGTTTCTCATGTTTATCTGCTATTACTTTCACCAGTGGAAATTACAAATATAAGCATCTGCGGATTGGATCATCAGTAAACATGTTTTCTATAATTGGAGGTTCTTTAAGGCGACTTAGATTTCAACAGGTGTAATTACTGACTACTGCTATGCTGTAGTGGAGGTTGCTTTGCAAGATGACCGTTGCTAAAAAGGAATAAATAACCTTTTTTCACCAATCTCTAATTATAGTTCTTGTTGTGTTCTAATGCAGTGGTTCCCAAACTTTTTGGGCCCAAGGCACACCAAAGGACAAGTAAAAATCTCAAGGCACACCTACCCTAAAATAGCCCTTATAACACGTGTTATCACTCATATCATGTAAAATATCTGTAAATGTGCATACTTATTTACTAATGGCAAATAAAATGTGACAAAGACAACTATATTACTCATTAAATATTTTTTAACACATTTTTTTTAAAATTAATTTATAAATATAAATATATATATATATATTATATATATATATATAATATATATATTATATAATTTATTAAACTTTAGCAAATTAGGCTTCATCAAAGCAGCAACACCCTCATTTAAACCAGACAGGTCACAAAATTAAAAATGAGGCAACGGAAACTCAGCAGAAACTCAGCACAGAGAACTGTCAATGCAAGGAAACATGGTCCTGAACTACAAATTATGAATATAACATTTCACCAATCAGCATTGAAACATGTGCTATTTTAAAATGTGCCTATTTACAGATTAATGGGATACATGTGCCTGTCGGGGCGCGCAGATTTTTTTAATCCTCGGTGGCACTGAAGAGAGGGCAACTCGCAAGTCCTGTTCAACAGACAGCCGTGACCTGCTGTTGTTCTTCATATAAGTCAGAGTAGAGAACGCCAGCTCACACAGGTAGGTAGTGGGAAAATGAAGTAGTTGCTCAATCGCGTGGTGGGAGATGCTTGGGTACTCCGATGCAGAAGCCAACCAAAACTGATCCAGTGGGAGCTCACTGAATTTGAGTTTCAGTGTGCGGTCCACACGGAGCTCTGCGCACTCCTCTCTCTCTTTCATGGAGAGCTTCTCTGTGGAGGATTCCTGGTGGAATGGGTCTTGGATCCAGTCATAGTCCTCGATGTCAGCCACACGTGGAAAATACTGCTCAAACCTCTCTTTTAAGGTCTGAAGGTGTTCCGCATACACAGCGCGCTCCTTAGCTGCCTGCGGCGCAGCTGATGTCAGCGGGAACATGTCCATGGAGCCCTGCTCCAAAGCCTCCTGCCACAGGAGAAGTTTGCCCATAAACCCCCGAATCTTATCTGTGGACGATAAAATGTTTTCATTCCTTCCCTGAAGCTTGGCGTTTAACTCGTTCAGATGCCCAAATATGTCTGCGAGGTAAGCCAGCCTGGCGCACCACCTCTCATCCGCGAGCTTGTCTTTATGTGGGACAGCGTTTTCACCTGAAAACTCCAAAAGCTGTTCCCGAAGCTCATAAAGACGGGATGGGACTTTCCCCCGTGACAGCCAACGTACCTCTGTGTGCAGGATCAGGCTTTGGTGGTCGGCTCCCATCTCGGCGCACAGCTGGGAGAAGAGGCGAGATTTCAGAGGCCTTGATTTTATGTAATTCACCATCTGCACGGCCTGATTCAGCACCTCAGTCAACTCCGGGGGCATGGTTTTGGCAACCAATGCCTCTCGGTGCAGAATGCAGTGGTTTGTCACGATATGTGGGTTTTGTGCCCTCACCTTAGCAATGAATCCTTTCACTCTCCCCGTCATGCTCGCCGCACCATCTGTGCAAAGACCGACGCACATATTCCAGGTCAGACTGTTCTCTTTAAAATAGTCATTAGTTACCCTGAATATTTCCTCTCCCGTGGTGTGGCTTTCCATTTCTTTGCAGAATAAAAATGTCTCTTTGATGGAGTCAGCATCAACATATCTGACGTTTGCCAGAAGTTGGGCAGCCCCACTGATGTCCGTAGATTCATCTATTTGGAGGGAAAATCTGCCGCTCGCCTGCAGTTTCTCTGCCAAATGTTCCTCAATGTCTTCGGACATGTCGTCGATTCTTCTTTTGATCGTATTATCAGACGACGGCACTTTCGATAGCTCATTTGCGGCATCTGGACCCAGCATGACACCTGCAAGTATTTTGCAAGCAGGGAGGATGAGTGTCTCCGCTATTGTGTGAGGCTTCTTCTGCTTTGCAATGAGCTCCGCTAGCATGTAACTCGCCTCCATTGCCTTATCAGACACTTTCACAGAATCCAACAAACGTCCTTGCTGCCTCTGGTTCAGATCCCGCGCTCTTCTGAAGTAGTCCAAATTACTGTGAACATGGGCGGGATGTTTGGTTTCCAAGTGCCTCTTCAGCTTGCTTGGAACCATGTTAGCATTAGCTAACTTCTCCCGACAGACGACGCACTCGGGCTGAGGATTGTTCACATCCCCGGTCCAAATGAAGCCATAAGACAGATAACTGTCATGGTACTGTCTGCTGACAGTTTTTTTCCTCTTCTCTTTCGGTGGTGGGTTGTCGGCAGTCTCTCTACACTGGTGGTTGCTGGTTTGCTCCGCACAAGAAAGCGCTCCATTTTCCCGCTTGCTTGTTTCTCAGTTTTAATATTGTCCTTCAGCCTTTGATGTGTCACAGTCTTATAAATCCCACCTGCGCAACTGCGTTAACAGCGGAATACGGGGTTCTGTGAGGATTATTTTTTAAATAATCGTTTTTAGGTATAGAGTTTGCCTCTGTATTATGAAATGTGTGCATACAAAGTACTGATATAGTAAATAAAAAAATAATTATTTTTGTGTAGTTGTATATTGCAATAATAACGTATGTTTGTCACAAAATCCCACGGCACACCTGGACTTGCCTCACGGCACACCAGTGTGCCGCGGCACACCGTTTGGGAACCACTGTTCTAATGTACCTCCTTTTCCGTCATATCCTGGTGGGTATTTAACATTTTTGTGAGATGAGCGTTAACTACAATGTAGCTTCTGAGCCTTTGCATGTAGCTATGGTGCAGCATTTCGTTTATGCAACACTTCTAGTAAACGCTACGCATGTTTTGTCAAGTTGGTGCATGTTTTCCACTCATGCTGCTTCAAGTTGGTGAAGATGTTTCTTCATTTGCGTGTGTTTTGGAACATTTGTTCCTAAATAAATGTATTATTTGTGTTTTCATATTTATATATATTTTATATTTCGTTTTTGAAACTGCAGCGCATTTCTCTGAAAGGAAATGTTTTGGGCATTTGCACTTGTAGGCCACCGTTCATAAGCCAACCATATTGTTGCATCAGGTCCATCGTGGGGATGAGCCTGCACCTCTCTCTGCAACCAGATTTGATCTCGCCTCGCTACAAAAACAACTTTTAAAAAACGTTTTCCATTTACAATCTTGGTAAAATCCACTAAGTTAGACAAAGGTGGGGGCGACTACTGAGTCCTCGACAAGAGAGCAGGCTGCTCTCATGGCATGGGTTTAATGCAAATGTAGCACTTTTGGCCACTGTAAAGGCCAATCAATATCCATGTCCTTCCCTCACCCACTGTAAGGGAGAGACGTTATATGCAGAATCAGATAGCTAAAAATGTCATGGGAACTTTAACACACTATTATTAATACAGCTTTAGGACCACAATGAACAACTTTTCTTAATCCTAAATTAAGGTGTTTGGTTTGCCTCAACCCCACCTGTCACCTCCCAAATAAAATTACTCTCACCCCCATCAGTGCTCCTGCAGTCTATCACCATAGTAACGCTCACACAGCTGGACGTGCTTCCTGCAGCTCGGCTGTTTTCCCTCAACAGGAAACAGATGCTGATCATCTTCTGTTCAGGTTTTAAAGTTTTTCTTTTGATGATCTCTTCAATGTGGATCATCACAGGAAAAAGAAGCAGGTCTGAGCTGTGGTGAACTCAAAGTGCTTTGTTGCTGCAGTGAGGAAATAAACCTGTTGATTTTCTTTCTGGCACAGTTATTCATCTTTTGATTTGATCATTGAACCAAGAAGGTTTTTTTTCGATCCAAGTGTCAAAAAGCTCCAACTGTCAACATTTTTTATGAAAAAATAAAAAGCTGTTGTTGCTTCAGGAACCCCCTGACCTCTGTGGTCTGTTGAGATTATTTGAAATGATCAGGCGGGTCGAGTCATGTCTGTCCTCTCTTTCAGCCTGCAGCTGTGGGCTGCAGGGACGCTGTGATACAGGCATTCAGGGTTCTGGACAGTGCGTCTGTAAGCCCGGCTGGAAGGGTGAACACTGCGAGATCGATATAGGTGAGTTTCCTTAAAAATGTGAGGACTTTTATGCCACTAAATAAAGTGAGCAAAGGATGCTTAAAGATAAGTCTTCTCAGATTTTGTTAGTATCAAAATTACCATGAAAAAACGAAACCAAGAATATGTTAGTCTGTCTCTGAATAATTTTCAGGACTTCCAAAAATCTTCAATTGACAACTTCTTCAATACTTTAAATACAATTATCTATACTTATATTTATTCAAATACAAGTGTAACTCCCACGTCGTATCTCACAACGTTTTTTTGTTAGAAACCCACCAAAAATAAACCTTTTTTAAGTTTTAGGTGTAGTGCAACTTGTTTTTGACACTCTATATTTCTTTCAACACGTATTTGGGAAATTCTTACACAAATTAACTACCATACATTTTTCAAAATGTGACAGCATCTCACACACAGGTGGCGTCACATCAAAGTTATACATTCTTTAAGGTGTACCTCCCCATATTTCATCTTTTATATTTAAGTTAAATCAGCCAACTCGCTTTATTGTACTGTATGTGTGCATTTTAATTGAGATATACATGCATTTAAATATTTCCCTTATTAATATTAATCTTTAGGAGTAAGATGTGAATATTTTCTATATTCAGGTGTTACTTATTATTTAGGTGCATTGCTTTTTTGTACGAATTTCCCTCAGATTGTATTGATATAGCCCAATATCACAAATTAAACATTTGTCTCAGGGGGCTTTTCAGTTTGTACAGCATACAGCAACCTTTGTCATTAGACCCTTGCAGCACACAAGGATAAACTCTCAAATAATTCTTAAAATGAATGGGGTGGAAACCTCAGAGAGACCAGGGTTAGGGTTAACTCCCAGGATGGACAGATGTGAAATACATGTTGTCGTGTGTTCAAATTAAAAGAAAAAATTAAATGACAACAAAGACAATCTAAATGATAAAAGGTTTCGGTGAATGTATCTAAAAATGAATATCAAGGAGGATGTCAAAAAATCTTCCAGAATCTGCCACAAAAATATTACCATTGGCATCAGGCAGGACCACGCAGGTATACTTTCTAATTTCCTTCTCTGATTCATTTCTGTGTCAAGGCTCCATCCCAGAAGAGTGCCTGCAGTGCCCCGCGCAGGCCGACTGTGTGCCAGGTGTTGGTTGTCAGTGTAAACCCGGGTTTCAGGGGAACGGCACCTTCTGCGATCCAGAGCCACGTGAGTGTACTGCAGCTGGACAGACGATTTTTACAGCCAGCTTTTTGTCAGCGTGATGACAGTATTTGTAGTGGCAAAAAAATAAGATGTATCAATCTAACAAGAGCATGGTGATGGTGTCATATGTTGTGTTCTTTTATTCCATGAAAGACAAACAACTTCTAAGTTCAACTATTTATTAAAAGAGCAACATATACACCACTATTTCCGGAAAAAGCCTTGAACCTCGTGCACACATACATTTTATTATTCAGGGCGTTGCCCGTACATTTATGATTGGTTGAGACTAGAAGGGGAGGACCGTGGTTAAGACTTTGGCCTCCCTGGTTGGTGCACAGACATAGTCCAAGTCTCATGGCAACACAACCTCCAATCAGCATTCGGCCGGCCTGTAAAGGTCCCCTCGTTACTCTAGTCACGCTATCCTACGTAATTTGTTTTGTTGAAGCTGCTTGTAACAGATAGCAGGAATCATCCATTATACTGGTTCCCCGTTATGCGTAGGCGTTGAGCACACACACACTGTTCAAGGCCAGGGCGATCTCCTGTTTTCAATAACTCTACAGTATCTGCATCCTAGTATTTGCAACATTTCTAATGCAAGCTAAAACTTTCTTCTATGACTATTCACTTCGTTTCGTATCCAACCCATCAGAACCTGGGATTGGTGATTGTGTCTATTTATTCCATAGTCATAGCAACATCTCCTGAGCATATAATGTAATAATAAGAATCAACCTTGTAATGTTATATACAAATAGACCCCAGATATATAATACAGATTACAAATATTTTTGAAGCCTCAAAAGAAACTGAAAACAGAGCTCTGACCTTCAAGACTTAATAACAACAAACATGTCTTCATTGATGGCTGAAGACTTACTGCAGGATGTTAAATCACCGTGACCCAGCCGTGACTCAAATAGCTTCAGTCTTTTTTCATTATCAGATGGAAGATATCTGTATTTATGGAGTTACAGTGATGACTTTACATTCACCTTGTATCAACATTGTACTTTAGCTTTATTATACACAGTACATTTTAGGGGGAAAGGGTGACTGGTCAAGCTCACATAATCTTTAGGTGCTAACGGACAAATGTACTCCTCCCCCCCAACCAGATTGTTTTCCAGTATTCCTTAAAGCCTACTACTAGCAACACATGCGCAACAAATCTTTTTACAATTGAAACTCGAAATGATGTAGTCACTTGACAAATGACAAGGTAGACATGTAAACCATACTTTGGTGTTTTCACCTTGGCACTTAAGATTGACTTAAACTTGATTTTTTATTTTTCTTTGTACAAAATAAATGACAAACAGGAAGATCGTGGGAGGAAATGTATCCGAATATATTTAATGAAAATATCTAAACCTATATACATGTACAGGTTTTCTGTTTCCTTCATAATTAGGAAATGTAAAAAAAATATATATATTATTTTTAATTGTGTACCTGATTGATGTATGCTCTCAATATAATAATGAGAGGTCTGCGTAAATATCAAGATCATTTATTCTGATGAATCCACATTTTGAGCAGAGTTTTTAAATCACTCCTCAGCTCCTGGCCTCTGCGCTGAGTACAACGGAGGCTGTCACCAGAACGCCGACTGTAACCAGACCGGGCTGATTGTTAACTGCACCTGCACCAGCGGTTACCAGGGAGACGGCTACTCATGTGAGCCCATCAACAGGTGGGCGTGGCCATAATTTCTTCTAATAAAATGCCTGTTTCTCTTCTTCTTTACCAAAGGAGACTTTGTATACTCTGACACAGTTGGATAAGGGAAATCAGGCGGATGTCTGTTTGTATTTCAGATGTATTGAAGAGAACGGAGGCTGCAGTGACTTTGCCTCCTGCAAGTTCACTGGTCCAGTGAGTTAATTTTCTTTTTCCCAACACACAAAACTGTATTGATCTTCCTGCCCCAACCTGCCCTGATCTGAACAAATAAATGGCCCTAAACACTTGGCGTGTCCTGTAATAGTAAAATATCTGACAATTAAATCAAAGGAACAAATGTCACTGTCAAAAATATGGTGATGAAACAAAGGATTACTTCTATTTGCCTGTATGGGGGGCACAAATGTCAACTTTTACATAGAATTGCTGTTTTTTCCCCTAGAAAAAACATAATTTATAGCCTTTTTTGATAAAACAATAACCATTTAAATAATACTGTTTTTGAATCATCTCTGTTGTGTATGTGATTAAATTGCCATGTCCATTCCAAATCTACGTGTTCAGTATCTTGGTTTATTCTCAGAAAGGCTAAATAACAACAGCAATAAGACAACAAAAGAAAAAATCAGACTTAACCATGTAATCTTAGTCGACTAAACAGGTTTCTTAATATACCTTATATGATAAAATATATTAAATAGTTGGAATTAATATGAGCACATATGTTGGTTTAACCTGCTGACTAGTAATCTGGTTCCTCCAGAACGAGCGTCAGTGCGAGTGCCTGCCGGGCTACGTGGGTAATGGAGTCCAGTGTCTGGAGAAGATGGTGTCCCCTGTTGACCGCTGCCTGGAAGACAATGGAGACTGCGACCCCGTGGCCACCTGCAAGGACCTGCATTACCATGGTAACACATCTTTACTGAGATCAAAATTATTACTACTGTTGTGACACATCTTTACTGATTGCTATTACAATGATTAATACCACACCCTTACTGACTATTACAAAGATTACTACCATGGTAACAAATCCTTACAGAATATTATTACAATAGTAACATCTGTAACAATCTGTCTTAACTTATGTTAGCATGCCAAAAAAATCGCATTGCTTTTTTTTGCAATGGTTTATAATGCCTTTTCTTTACGACGGTAACACATCTATACTGTTTATTATTAAAATGTATTTATTTATGCCTTTATTCCACACAACTATTATTACGATGGTAACAAAGCTAGGCTTAGTTTTATTATAACTTGTTATTTATCTGTTATAAATAAAGATAATTTACATTTAATAATACAACAATAATGTTAGCATTTAGTAAAACTCTGTAAGCACTTTAATACCATTGTAACACATCCCCAATGCCTTTATCCCTTGATACCATCCTCACTGACCTCAATAACCATAGTTACACATCAGTAACGCTGATTTTGTTACACGTCCATAACACTGTAACACCAAATTGTTGTGTTACCATGGCAATGGTAAATTAACCAGTAGCTGTAATAATGCCTCCACTGAGAATCATGTTGGCTCCATAGTCTTAATCCATTGCAGTTGCCATGGTAACCGCTTATTCTACAGCAGCTGACCTTTAATTAGCTCGTTAGGGCTGTGAGCTTGTAAGGGCTTGTTAGGGTCATGAGCTTGTTACAGCTTGTTAAACATAAGCTCGTTATTACCCCAACACGATTCTTACTGGTGCTCATTAATCAGGGTGTGGTTATGATACTGCATTTACAACTAGATACATATGGCAGTTTTGTGGTAAACATTAGCTAGCTTTTTAACACAAAGCTTACTGATAGCCAATCACGGATGAGGATTTTCCTTGGCTCTGGTATGGCCCTTTGAATAACTTTATTCCCTTATTTTTTTTAAACAGTTTTTATTTTGTTATGGTATATAAAAACCTATACACACATAGTGACAGACAATGTAAAGTACCAATAATTACATAAAAAACGAAGAATTTGTTCATAAATAAAAATGAGGGAAATAAAATAGAATCCTAAGAAGGCTATAGCACGTTTATACATAAATCAAACAAAATAAAATATTACAAATATACATTTCCAGTTCCCCTACTTTCCCTGTGTTATGCATTCAAAGGATGGAAAACCGGTGAACCGGCGACAGGGTCATGGGCGGCCAAGACTCATTAATGCGCGTGGAGAGTGAAGTTTGGCTTGTGTGGTCCGATCCAACAGAAGAGCTACTGTAGCTCAAATGCTGAAACAGTTCATGCTGGTTCTGTTAGAAAGGTGCCGGAACACACAGTGCATCGCAGTTTGTTGCGTATGGAGCTGCGTAGCTGCAGACCGGTCAGGGTGCCCATGCTAACCCTGTCCACTGCCAAAAGCGCCTCGAATGGGCAAGTGAGCATCAGAACGCTCGTGAACGGTTAGCACCGGTGTTATGCCTTGTTGTGCATGCCCACTGCACCTTGCGGGAGCGCGCACAGTTTAAAGCAAAAACTCCCAGACATTTCAATGATTTGTACGGCAAAGTTAGGTTTGGAAACAATATCATTGCATTTTTGGCGGGCATGCATAACACGGCATAACACCGGAGCCCCGCTGCGGGGAAGCTTTGGCGCTTTTCCGAGTTTGTTCTAATCTGTCAAAATGACGGACTGCTTTCAGATTTTTCAATGTGGTGGTCAATGTAAAGCTGTAACCAGATGAGTGATTACAGCGCCCCGTATCATTTTACACACATTTGCATCATACAGATGCAGGACTTACACACGTCTGATATCTAACCGACAGGTCCGCACGCACTCTCCAGCCGAAACTCTTAAGGCCCTGACACACTAGGCAGTCACCAGAGAACTCGCCGACGCTGACGCCGACTGTTGCGTCGGCGTGTTCTCCTGCGTCTTGGCCATGTGTCGCACTGGAACACACCGCAAAGACTTCAGCCGAGCACGAACGAACTGCGCATGCGTGAGTGGCAATAACTCTCCTTACCAGCAGGCGGCGGGAGTGTGTATTCGTCATTCAAAAGAGGCAACAACCGAAAGACAGAGAAGAAGAACAGACTACGTGATATAAACAAACATAAAATAGTGTGTGCGTTCCATTTTCATTCTCGTCCATCGAAAACATGCTTTGTGCGGTACTGGCGCTATCAGCCATTGGAGTGTTGCTTGTGGAAGACATTCTCAAGCAACCGTTTCGCTTCTCATGCACTGATTCGCTAGCTGAACAGCCAATCAGACTGATTTCTTTGTTCAAATGCCTGTGGCGTGTCACGGCCGACGGTGCGGGACACACCAAATTGAGTTTGGGCGACAGGGCACGCTTCGTCGTCCGACTAACGAAAACGGACGATTTTGGTCTGGTGTGTCAGGGCCTTTATAAGCCTTCATTCACAAACTAAATCAGGAGACCTTTAACGTTTTACGTCCGATTCGCTCCTTTTTTCCTCTCTGTACACAGCTCCAGTTTGGGCATTGGCCTGTCATCAGATTTTATTTGTTGTTGTTGCTGTAGCGGAAGTTTAGTACAATTATTTTTTATTAAATACTCCAAATCTCCACCCTCCATAATTGCACTTGCTTCAGTTGCTTGCTATTTTCTAACGGTGGTGAGAGTGGTGCAGTGACACTATCTATCTTCTATCGATTAGATTTATGATTCGAAAATTATAAAAGTAGAGTAGACATGTGGATATTATCCGGCTGCATCTAACAGGTTCGTTTTCCACTGACCTTATTTCAAACTATTTTCCAAAATCCTATGGAGAAATCACATTGATTTTTTGTCAAGGGAACCAATGCGCAGCTTACTTCTGGGTTTTAGGACGCGTCACTGCACCACTATAACACACATGCATCAACTTCACAGCGGGTGGAACTTGTCATAAAGTCCGCGAAAATAAAGCCCACGCATTTAGAGGGAAGATATGATTGGTCAATTTTACTGTCATTTGACATTACTCTCTTGTTGAGTTACTATAGCGGGCCCTCTGTGAATTCATAGCAGGACCACCAATCAGCTCCTGTCTTCACAGTAACTTGCAGTTTTCAAATATTATTTTTTAGAATATCTTAGTCCTGTTACGTACACAGCTATGTAGGGCCTTTGTTATCAGGTGTACTCTGATATTGGAAGACTTCATTCAGTATTTCCCCAACAATGTGCTTGATGTTTTCTTTTTCATTTATTTTTCACAAGTAGAGAATTTAAAAAAAAATCTGAGGTAAAGATAAAGGCAGCATGGCTATTGTTTTCCAGCGAACACAGCCGGAGTGTTCCACCTGCGCTCTCCAGACGGGAAGTACAAGATGAACTTCAGTCAGGCCGACGCCGCATGCAGGGCCGAGGGAGCCGTGCTGGCCAGCTTCAAACAGCTGGGAGACGCACAGCAGGTAAACCCACCTACTAAAGGGGTTTCCATGGAGACACCAGGCCCATCAATACACCTAAGTATAAATGATATTCATTCTAGAAAAGAAAGTATGTTTACTCAAATATTAACTTGGTTGGATCGGGTGAAAACATTATAATAACTCTTTTTATGAGACTTAATTCATTTTTATGACTTTTGCTCAAACAGAATAATAATAATAATCAAGTAGATGAAATAAATGCAAATTGCTCATAAAAGACATTTCTAGGGTTTGAGATATCCTGGCCTGAAAAAGTCCAAAACTAACTGGCATTTACTGCATAGACAACCATTTCTCTGGGTGTATACCTAATGGCTTTGCTTCACAAAACTTTCTCAAAATGATTCTACCGTTGAGCAAACACAGTGAAATCATGTTCCACTCTCCTAAAAACATTTACAAAAAGACATTTGTATTTTAAAAAAAACATTTTACATAGAGCATTTTTTGTTCGCATTAGCCATTTATGAACATTTTGGAATTAATGGTATTTAGTTTTGCCTCTTAAGCTTGCTATTTCCCAGTCTGTTTTATTTATATCTTCTTGAATATCTATTTGTCATATCTGCCTTTATATGATTCCTTTTCAGAAAACACAAATGTCCCATTGAAGAAGGCCGTCGGCCAAAGAAATCACTCTGATTGGCTGTTCAGCTTAGCGAATCAGTGCATGAGAAGCGAAAAGGAAGTGAGGGACCCAAACAAACGATTAAGAAGGCAAATCTGAGATTTCATTTAACTCGAGCTCCCGACACAGGTTCGGGAAAGCCCCATGAGCTTCTCGCTGTAGAGTGAAAATGGAACGCACACGCTATTTGTTGTTTGTTTATATCACGCAGTCTGTTCTTCTTCTCTCGCTTATCACGCAGTCTGTCTTCCGCATGGATGTATAATAAGAACTTGATACAGCGTCGGAGACGGGGTCTCGTTTTTTCCTATGAGAGCTGCTCATTGGCGCATGAGGACAAAATGGCCCAACTTTTGAGAGAGCGAAACGTCACAGATTACCCATCATGCCTGGCTGTCAGAGCAGAAGAACTTGTATGTGCAACACAGTCTCACTCCCTGATAGTCCAATAGCGACGCTTGGTCAGGGTCCTTTGGCGTGCAGTTGTGACGCGCCGAGTCTCCTTCAGCTTCATAAACGAACGCAAAGAGCTTTCAACTGATTACAATGTATTCCCATCTGCGGCGGTATTTGACGCTCAGGGAAGCACCGCATCGGTCCATGTCTGCGGCAGTTAAAAGCAATGTGAGCGTCCATTCCCATTGGATAACGGAGAATTTTACACCCGGAAGTAAGTATTCTCCTTACTGTTGATTGATTTTACAGTGATATCTCCAGGAAACAGTGTCTGAGGTCATCTTAACATTTAATAAACTATGAATGTTTTATATCCATGTAACGGGAAGAAACTCATCTAACTGATCATTTTTATTTATTCTTCAAAAAAACAACCACAATGCTAACGCTGAGCCTCTGAATTAGCAACGAGCGATAATGCTAACAGATTACTGCACCGAAACTCACTCATAAAACCTTATTATTTATCCTTTCTGCACATCCAACCCATCGATCTGATCGTGAGATGACACAGAATCGATGGGTACATACATTATCACTATATGATAAGAACTTGCGACTTTATAAACAAAAACAGTCATCAAAACATGTGGCGCTAGATAGCTAAAAACGCTAACATGGCTTACCTGTGTCATTGTCTGGTCAAAAGTGTTCTTCAATGGCATTAAAATGATAAAAACACTGCTGAAGTTAATCCATAGGTTAATCCAATGTGTCTGTGTCCATTTGAAATGATTTCTGATAATCCATCAGCAATAAACCTGCTTTTCTGTTTCCAGATGTCAGAGCGAGAGATAGGTTCACTCTGATGCAAACCAGCATGCACAAAGCCCCCTCGTTTTTTTTACCGTGTGTGTGTGTGTGTGGGGAAATTCCCCTTCGATTCTATTGGCTCTAACGGTCAGAAAGAGATGTCAATCACCAAAATCGACAAATGGGTTCCAGAGAAACGGTAAAACCCCTATTTCCACCCAAATGACCTCAGAGGTGGAGTTTTTTTTGCTTAACCTCTCTAAAAAAGTAAAATGTCACTTGTTTTGCATCAATCCTGATACAGGGTACTTATTATATGTTGTACTTTCTATTCCTAAAGCGTTTAGTCTACCTTACCATCATCCAAGGGTAGTTTTCACTATAAGTAAAAAAGAATATTTGGACGTACACTATAATTTACATTTTTTTTACTATGTTCAATCTGAATTTTCTTTAAAATAAAAAATATCTATATTGATTCTGACTCTTCTACATCAAACTCACAGGTTTATCATTACTTTGAGAAAAAAGATTATTAATTTAACCCTTTTATAAGGGAAGATATGGTCATCTGTTCTGGGAATGTCATTTTCGAGCCTGAGACCTGAAAAACAGGCTTAGGACTAAACTGGTTAAGGAGAGATAGTCACTATTGTGATGCCAAGTTTCACTAAGACATACAAAGTCAATGTTATTATCTCCAACAAATTCATTTAAAACAAGTGATTTGTTTGTGAGAGACTGTATGTTTAGGGAGGCGAGTTTGACAGGCTTCAGCAGTTGGGAGGGGAGTGTGTGTTTTTTGAGGAAGCAGTGATGTCTATTAGTGGCATGAGCGGTGATGACGCAGTTGAGACGCGCCGGCGCGTCCTGCAGTCCACAGTGAAGGAATGGCGCTCCCAGAGTAAACAAACCAGCGTCCGGAACCTCTGTGGATATAGCGTGGGCGTTGGACAGGGCCATGGACTTTATTGTCATACGAATATCGTGAAGGGTCCGTGGTGGTAGTATATTCCGTTTTTGATGCCGTGGCCAGTCGAGCACCGAAGGCTAGCAGGTTGTTGGTGACTGAGCTAGCTAGGTGGCTAGCAGCACACCGATAGGCAGCGGTCCCGGCGAGCGAGGGCATGTCGCACCAGGACAGCAAGACAGCAGGGCAAGGCTGTCAGGCTGTCGCCAAAGATGCAGGCACTGGTGCTTTAGCCGAAGCAGAAGGAAATCGGCAGTGGCTAAAGATCCAGCGATGTCACCGGAGTTGTAGCAGGACGCCGAAGGACGAGTGGAGTTAGCAGTAGATGGCTAACTGCCATGGGCGTTGCAGCCATTATGGGTGGGACAAGTCTCCCCACCTTTTAAAATGATTAGTTTAGACCCCCCCACTTTTACTATGCGGAAAGTCAGTGAATCGGTCTATCCGCTCGCAACTCGTTGTAGTGCGCTGTGTCAGTGCTTCATTATCAAATCCATTCCACTTGCTTATTGTGAGGAAGCCCAAATCAATGAAATTCCATACCATGTTTTCACTGCTACTTTGTACCAAGGCAGATTCTCAGAGCCATACACATGAGCCGTACACATGGTGCGTTTTTTGTGTAGCTGTGTCTTTAGTTGTAAAATGATGCGCTAACAGTTCACGAGTGTGCTCCACTAGCACCCGGATATAAGGCGCTGTTATTGAAGAGGTGGAGGGAGAGTCCTCTCCTGTCAGACTGAGAGGCTGATAACTACAGCTCAGTGAGGTAAAGGACTCTCTGAGGGTTTAGATAGTTCACTTTAGTCTAAGTCAGTGGTTCTCAACCTGTGGTACGCCAGCTCCTGCTAGTGGTACGTGGAGGAATCTGACATATAAAAATTAAAAAATGTTTTAAAAAAGTTTTTTTTTTTTAAATGTATTTATTTTTATTCAAAGGTGGGGCAGGTAATTTTGGAGAAACCAGCTCGAGTGAGCTAGAATTTGAAAATAAACAACCGGAAAAAATATGCCACTTCCTTACAGAGCCTTCCACAGATGACATTTTTTTATGGATTTTTTGTCAAAGGACTTAAGATATTCATTGCTATCGGGATGTTAAGAGCATTCCATGGAATATAACAAAGAGTGTATCTCGAGCCGGTTTCTCAAACGTACCTACCCCACCTTTAACCTTTACACATAACACAGACATATAAAATACAGAAAACACAACTAAGTAAACAACAAGACGAAAAGCAGTCACTACATTGTGCACATTTGGGACATTAAGGTACAGATGGGGCACTGAATTTCGGACTCCAGCTTACAGCTTCCTGCCTACGGCCTGCCAAAGACCAGTATCAAGGAATGTTAAGCCCTCCCACTATTTTCCAAGAGGGCGTTGCCAGATTTTCAATTTCAGGTTTTAACCAGGAGATGGCGCTTCATTCACAAATACAGAAAGACAAGTTTCATGGACTTTCAGTTGTGTTTTGAAGAGCATTTGAACACATCAATATTTTAGATCAACTAAAGTATATCTAATCGTGTAATTCAATAGTATATAGTCTTTATATATTAAATAATCATAATTATAATGTAAATGTTTACATTACACTTCTTTATTTGTTATGCTCATACTTTAACCTTTACAATCGTTTGCTTTAATATGCAGTATATTTTTGTGTTTGCTTCCTCCTGCTCCCTTTCGGACACATACTGTATGATTTATTATTATTATTAATATGAAGATATTATTAAGATAAGATAAGATGTTACTTTATTGATTGAACATTTTAGTTTAGAATGTGCTGTCCCACGGTAATTCAGAAGGCTCACAGGTCACATTCCGACCATTATTTAAAACAATAGGTGCTTTCACACCTTCTACAGTTTGATTTGTATAGAGGGAGCTCTGTCATTTTTCGAATTACCCATTTGCTTTCGGGGAGCCCTATTTTTCAGAGCACATCCTGCTACTAAATATGTCACACGCACGCTCTGTTGACTGGCGCAGCAGCGCGGATGCGATCAATTGCTATGAAAACACTCTTCTACTAATACAGACGGTGTCACTATGCCGGCGGATGTGGCCGTTGTTGAAGCCTCTTCAGGCTCCGCATCGGCAGGCCTCTCCCTCGGTGTGGAGCTGTCAAACTCGACCCTAACGCCGCTTACAGCCGGCCAACTAAAAGTTGTTTTCCGTTCACGTTGTCATTTTTAGACTCCTTCGCTTCTTTGCTTGTGAATCCAAAAGCTGTGACGCTTGGCTGTTTTCGTTTTGCCATATTTTTTTATTACACAGCCAGAGTTAAAAAAATATCAATATGAACATTTCAAATACCGCGCCGGCATCACCGCCATAATCATAGCAACGTAAGTAAGAATGCAGCGCCGCCACATACAGATGGCAACACCCAGACATATTCACAAATATAAAACAAATATTCAGAAACTGTAATGAACAATAACTATTATTTATTTCAAGAACTGTTATTTACAGAAACTCAACATTTCTAATCTGTGTAACACAAATATGCACGACTGTTTTGGGCTCCCCCTATTTATCTCAAAGTCAGCCTTCAGGGGAGCTCCCTCCCTCTTCGGGGGAGCCAAGCTCCTCCTAGCTCCCCCCCATTTCGAACAGTGTCTGTGGCTGAATGGCCAGCGATTAGGTGCGGCGCATTTATCATAGGTGATCAGAGCTAACTGCCTGCCGTCAGATTTCATTTAAAAAACAGATCGGATTTTAAGACTATTTCTGCGCTCATAAAGAATGATAAGAATAAGAATAATGCGTATTGAACTGGTTTCATTAATTACTGAGTTTATTTAATACTAGAACCGCCAATCGGGTCAATTTGTGTGATGTGTGTTGTGTGTGTGCAATGTAACTTTTTTTCAATAACATATTAAAGTCTCCCAGTCCGTGACTTTTCCTGAAAGTGTGTTATGTAGCACCCTATGTTGTTAAAAATTCCATTCTAATAGCGGGATTTGACAGGTTTAGGTAGGCCTATACAAAAACCTCTGGCGGTTCTAGTGTTAAGGTAATTAGGTACAGTAGAAGCCCTTTTTTATCAGTAACGAATTTAGCAGTTGAACATAAAAGTCAACTAACTGAGGGTCACTTGCAATGACAGTGTTGTGTCTAACTGTAAGCTTGTCACTCAGAGTAACCTACCGTTAATTTAGCTGCTGGAGAAGAAAGATCAAGGGGGGAGGGGGGGAGAGAGCTGTGGTTGATGGGCCATTAGTTGTGTAAATACACAGCTGAGAGCTGCCGTTTCATTCAGACTGTTTAAAAAACTGTAACAACGGACTATTTTTCTTAGCGGATGCATGTCAATTTAAATCAATACATACAACTATTTTTTAAATCAATACATACAACTATTTTTTAAATCAATAAAAGACATTTTCTAAATCCATAAAAGCATTTCAATTAATATTGGGAGTCATGTCGTTACTTTGTTGAGAATTTGGCCGTGTAATAAGCGGGATAATTTGCATCGACTTGTTCCTTATGGGGAAAATAACACCCGTCATGTGTGTGTAGAGGTGTGTGTGGTTAAAACACTTTCATGAAGTGAAGGAATTTCCTTCTATAAAACAGCTGTGGGCAGCAGTGAGTGTCACGGACATGAATTCATAGATCAAGGCAGACTGGTGCACACAGTCTCCTGTCCGGCCAGGCGACACGCCCGTTCTAAGCCGTGTCCCTCACTCACATCCCAAGCATCCCCACAAGTGTATTATGTTGTTACATCGTTTCAGATGTTATGTTTCAGTTGTGCTCTGTCTATGTTCAGTGATGCAAACTTGTCACCTTTCGGCGAAATTCGCAGTTTTGAATCCAAAATAAGTCGTTTGTGTGATTCATGTAGATCTGCAATACAAATATCTTTGGGGTATGGGGGGGGCTGGGACCCGGAGTAATCTGCGGCCGTGAGCTGTTATGTGCCATCATGACACGCATGGTGTTCTTTTTTTATATATTATAATGAAGTACGAGCTGTGTGTTCGAGTCTTCCTGCCTGTCGGCTCTGCTCATGGATGTATAATAAGGCTCTGCTGCTCCCAGATGATGGTCTAGCTTCAGCAGCTACATTACCTACGGGTGCGTTCGTTAATATTAACTGTGCGTCCGGAGTCACTGTGGCACAGACTGGACCGCTGGTGAACAGCTGTTAGAACGGGCTGTTCAGGTGTTCAGAGCAGAGCTCCCTGTTGGAGCGGCAGAGCGTGATGTGAACTGAAAAGTTTTTCTGTGGCAATATTATTTAAGGAATCGTTGAGCTAGCTAGCTAGCATCCATTGTCACTATCTGCTAACGTTAGCTTTAGCCTTCTATTTCTAATAGTTTTTTTCATAGACTATAAACAGAGGTGGTATAAGTATATATATTGTACTTGAGTAAAAGTAGAAGTACTCAGATCTTGTACTTGAGTAAAAGTAAAAGTACTCAGGTCTTGTACTTGAGTAAAAGTAGAAGTACTCAGATCTTGTACTTGAGTAAAAGTAGAAGCACACAGATCTTGTACTAGAGTAAAAGTAGAAGTACTCAAATCTTGTACTTGAGTAAAAGTAGAAGCACACAGATCTTGTACTAGAGTAAAAGTAGAAGTACTCAAATATTGTACTTGAGTAAAAGTAGAAGCACTCAGGTCTTCTACTTGAGTAAAAGTAGAAGCACACAGATCTCTTATTCATACATTCATCAACTTTTTCTTTTTCTTTCCTCTTTTCCATTATGTTGTCTTTTGCTCGTTGTCCTATGCTTGCTCCCCCCCTGTGTTGTCCTTTGCCTGTTCATGTAATGTTCATGTTCAATTTTCTTGTCCAACATGTTGTCTTCTGCCTGTTCACCCCCTTTCTGTACTTTTAATTTTTTTTTTTGTAAGCGACTTTGGGTTATTGAAAAGCGCTATATAAATAAAAGTTATTATTATTATTATTATTATTATCTTGTACTAGAGTAAAAGTAGAAGTACTCAGGTCTTGTACTTGAGTAAAAGTAGAAGTACTCAGATCTTGTACTTGACTAAAATTAATAGTCCCAGAGTGTAGGAATACTCTGTTACAGTAAAAGTCCTGCATTCAAAATGTTCCTCAAGTAAAAGTAGAAAAGTATTACCATCAAAATATAGTGAAAGTAGTGACAGTAAAAGTAGTCATTGTGCAGATTGGTCCATTTCAGAATAATAGATATGATATGTTTTATAATGATTGATCATGAAAGTGTTCTCAAAGCTGCTAAAGGTGCAGCTAGTTTGAATGACTTTGTATACTGCAGGGTAGCTTGTGGATTTACTCCAGGTGGAACTAAAGTCTGATTTAACACTTGATTATATTTCACTTAATTAATCCAGATCTGTGAAGTAACTAAAGGTATTAAATACATGTAGTGGAGTCAAAGTACACCATGTACCTCTGAACTGTAGTGGAGTAGAAGAACAAAGTAGCAAAACATTGAAATACGTAAATAAAGTACAAGTATCTCAAAATTGTGCCCAAGTATAGTACTTGTTGAGTTTATGAACTTAGTTACTTTACACCATGTGGCTATAAAGATAAAAAGACTTAAGCCTTGCACAGAGGCCTGAAAATACACTTTCAAAATGCTCAACAGTGCTGCCAAAATTATAAACTGACTGCTCCACAATTTGAAATAAATGCTTTTATATATTTCTATTATGTGACTCTTTGGCGTTTCTGTTATTATTAACACTGCTGCTTTAGTTGTTCTGACTGCTAAAATCCTCTGTCATTCCGTGGGGTGGGGGAGCCGGGGGCTCGGATCCTTGTCACCTTTTTCATACCCGATGAGTTTGCATCCCTGTATGTTAAAAAGCCTCAGTCACCTTAATTCATGTAATAAAAACATCTCAGGTCAGTAACACTCAAAGCTAAATGTGCAATACCATGTTCAGCTATGTTACTATTTATAATGTTATTGTTGTTACATCAGAAGATGTACATATTGAAATGATTTCTTAACTTACAGTAGGCTATTTTTTACAATGTGTGTTGGAAGGATTTATTAAATTACAATGAATATTGTCATTGTTGAAGGCTTTTAGAGAAGGGTGAACTATAAGCCTGAATTACATAACATTTTATACCTAAAAACGTAAAAGCCACAATAAATAAGTCACAATTATTGTAGTTATTTTTACCTCCCGTATTGCTTTCAACCCACCAGCTTTTATGGTGTTGTTACGTCACTAACTGTAAGCTTGTCACATACAGTCTATGGTCACTCAGAGTAACCTACTGTTAATTTAGCTGCTGGAGAAGAAAGATCAGGGGGGGAGGGGGGGAGAGAGCTGTGGTTGATGGGCCATTAGTTGTGTAAATACACAGCTGAGAGCTTCCGTTTCATTCAGACTGTTTAAAAACTGTAACAACGGACTATTTTCTTAGCGGATGCATGTGAATTTAAATCAATACATACAACTATTTTTTAAATCAATAAAAACATTTTCTAAATCCATAAAAGCATTTCAATTAATATTGGGAGTCATATCGTTACTTTGTTGAGAATGTGGCCATGTAATAAGCGGGATAATTTGCAGCGACTTGTTCCTTATGGGGATAATAACACCCTTCATCCAGATGAGGATCCCTCCGCTACACTTTGGGATCCTGATCGACCGACGAAACACCATTCAAATATACATATTTTTGGTGAATTACTGAGTTTAGGCACGTTAATAATGTTTTAATGAAGTTGAATACAGTATATTCATATGTGTCAGTGATTTCATGTCAATTCGGCGAACATAAACATAAATGATCGTGGTGAAGATGATGATTAAATTAGGATTAAAAATCGAGAGCCGGGCTGCATTTCCTCCCGTTCGTTTTTTTCGAATAACAAAATTATTTTGTTTAATAACAACATGGTGATGTCTCTTATTTAGCTCAGTAGTATGATATCCGTGACATATGGATCTTAACAAAGTTCCGCTGTACATCCAGCATACTGTATCTCACTTTATTTCACATGAGCTCCAGTGTGGAACCCTCTTGATTGAATAACATTAATTAAAAAATAAATCATACTATCAAAATACTACAACGAATGATAATAAGCTTGCAGCAGGCCTACATTCAAACTTTGGTATAGGTCCAGGAAATGACATGTGTGTACAGTTGACATTTGTTGTGTGAGAATAAGTTCTTATTTTGTTCTTTATATTCTCACTTGGAGAGAGAGAGAGAGAGAGAGAGATAGAGAGAGAGAGAGAGAGAGAGAGAGAGAGAGAGAGAGAGAGAGAGAGAGAGAGAGAGAGAGAGAGAGAGAGAGAGAGAGAGAGAGAGAGAGAGAGAGAGAGAGAGAGAGAGAGAGAGAGAGAGAGAGAGAGAGAGAGAGAGAGAGAGAGAGAGAGAGAGAGAGAGAGAGAGAGAGAGAATACATTTGCCTCCGAGTCCTGCATGGACTGTATTTTAACATTGGTCATATGGTAGTACTTGGAGAGCCAACTATTTTCTCAGGTGGTACTTGGTGTAAAAAGGTTGAGAACCACTGGTCTAAGTAGTGGGTCTCAAACGGTTTGGTAATCATTTATGTAAACAAGTATTTCCAAGGCACACTTTTATATGATCATTATAGTTATATAAAACAAGAGAATAACAGGTAGGAAATCATTCCAACTCATACTATAGGACAGTAACACAAAAATACAGTTTAAAAGGGGAGTGATTTGTAAAATATGCATAAAGAAAAAGTAAATCTGTTTACAGTTCGGTTTCATATGGGTATTGTTGAGATACCCATATTGTTGTATCCATAGATTTAGTCCCTAATTTTGCTCTCAAAGTGCAGCAGATTGATGCATTTAACTTCAATTGCCCCCGGACCCCCCTAGAGGAGGTGAGGTCCACCACCTGCCCACACCCCCTGTCAAATTGTCCCACCCACATTGAGGATGCTTCCTACGCCCATGCTAACTGCAGCAGTGGAGGTATTGGATATACAATTGCTCTCTTAATACAAACTGGCAGACTGGTAGACTAATACAAAATCAGCGTCAAAACTCAAAGACAGACTGACATAGATAGAAAACAGGTTTAGGTAAAAAAAAACGGCAGTTTGAGCTAGTTTAAAGACGGAGAAGCGACGAACAAGCAGCGCCAGCGTCCTCTCCCTCACTCCCAACTCACAACTATTGCTTGGCTGGCCACAATTTTCTCTCTTCATACATAATTTGCTGATCATAATGTAGAGAAATTTGTCACGGCCGAACTATATGCTCATTTAATGAAACGGACACATATAACAAACACAGAGACAT
This sequence comes from Notothenia rossii, assembly GCF_949606895.1. Taxonomy (NCBI): domain Eukaryota; kingdom Metazoa; phylum Chordata; class Actinopteri; order Perciformes; family Nototheniidae; genus Notothenia; species Notothenia rossii. Next base: position 61,544,068 of record NC_136903.1, on the reverse strand, counting down.
CAGGTGTTCATCTGGTATCCTAAATACTCTGGGTAGTATATTTAGCAGATTACAGTTTTTTACTTGGAAGCAATAATGCAGCACAATATTGGAGGAGTGTGCAAATAATCGCATTTTAATCGTAATTATGATTTTGGCCTGCCACAATTACGAAAACAACATAGTCGAAAAAACTATTATTTGGCTTTGCTAGGTTGTGACAGTGCACTGCAACATATTTGACCTAATTTATTTTTGGTCTAATTTATTTGTATTTATCATATTTATATGTTTAGTAGCTTGTGGAAGTGCGCTTCAAAATATTTGTTGATCTTGTTTATTGGTATTTATTATTTTTATATTATTTATTTAAATGTAAATATAAATGTATAATTTATTTTTGTATTGGTTTTTCAGTTGAATTATACGTTCAGGGTATTCAATAGTTAAAAACATACTGTTCAAATTATTATTTGTATTTGTTTTAAAGTTCAATAAAGGGATATTTTCAAAGTCAATGAATAATCGTATTTAATAATCTTGATATAAATTATTGACCAAAATAATCGTGATTATGATTTTTGTCATAATCGAGCAGTCCTTCAATATTGTCAATACGTTCTCTGACAGGCTGTCTCTCGTGCCCTGGCAGGACGTTGCTGTGGAAACACTGTGATCTTTGAACACACCTGTCAGTCGTTAACTAAATCCAGTGGTAATCTAAAGATGTTCAGAAACGATGCAGGAATGTGGTACAAGAATCCCAAAACGTAATAGATCAACAGTTAAAATAGTCAGCTAAGAGTGAGCTAAAATGAATGGATATTCAATTTCAATTTCAAACCTTTATTTAAAGGGAGGGAATCCTCATGACACGCATTTTTAAATAATTATCATCCGATAAAACAGGCCAGTCTCTGCCAGTCTTCTTTTTATTTATTTTTATCCGATGACGTTATCAGTGATTTTAAGCTGATTAATTACCGAAATAACATCAACCCTGTGGGCGGCGCCATTTTGACGAGTCACATGACTTATTTTACCGGAAGTGACGTGAACTATGCGTTTGGTGTCGAGGACAAATTGACGTATGTGCTTTGTTCATGTTGTTTACTCTAGTTACTCTCACAATTCTATTGAAATATGCCTCATTGTATCGCAAAACATTGCCACAATTCGGATAGGAACAATCCACGGAATGCTCCATGTGCACGTGCACGTGTGCTCCGTGAATGCTCAGGAATGGTTTCTTTATTTGATTGATTAACTACTATGGAATTTATTCAACTACATTGTACCATTATTATGTTAGGACTCCTAGCCTACATTGTTCTATAAAGAGTGCATTCTGTAGATATGCTTTTTGATTTCTTTTATCATGGCTATACTCATACTTGCCAACCTTGAGACCTCAGAAATCGGGAGCATTTCAAAATGCAAAATAGGGGGGTGGGGGGGGGGGGGGGGGGTGGGTGCTATTGAATCGCCGGAGCTGTTAGATTAACATTAACATGCTTATTGTAGTTCTAAGTGCAATGCCTTGCGGCCTGTAGCACCATCCTTGATGGAGCATACAGTATGTGTGGGCTGGACCTGTATTTTACAGGAAAGGAGTGAGCAGAGAGTAGAGTAGTTGTCGATTCTTGTTCTGTGACTATCTGCCTCACCCTCTCAGACTTTCAGTTGCGGGCGCTCCTAAAGAGACGTGTTACCATGGAAACCAAACAATGGTGTAGCTGTATTAAAGTCAGAGTGGAAACGGTCCTGAGTAAATCTGATTTTGTCAGAAATCGGGATAAATGCGGGAGAAATATGACCCCGGTAGGAAATCGGGAGGGTTAACAAGTATGGCTATACTTAGTAAAGTTTTGGTTTTGAAAATTATCTCTCATTGTCGTTCATGTCCTTGCCATGCAATTGTAGACAGAATCCATTTGACACGCTTTAGAATTAACAACCATAAACTTCTTATTGAATATGGTCGATACACAAATACTCCTGTAAATGACAGGTTGTGCAAACATTGCCATGAGATTGAGGATGAAAATCATTTCCTCCTAGAAAGTAAACGTCATTATAAAACTTTTGATAAAGTAAATTCAATCTTTAATCCAGAACTTCCTAACCAAATAAAATGTCTTTAGTTGATATGTCCATTAATAATAATAATAATAATAATAATTGTAAAGTATATAATGCTAAGAAGAAAGGGCTGTACCCGTCAAATTTACCCACCTTTCATTTATTGGTTCAACCAAAGAGGTGCGTTTCACATCCTTCATGGCAACCAGTGCTGTTCTCAACACAGCTTTTTCTAACACCACAGTGTCAAATTCCCTGTGTAAACATATGCAATCCAAATCGTCTGTGAACAGTTTATTTTCAAGCTCTTCAAGCTCATGACAACATAAGAGGATTGTCCATGGCTACACACCGATCGCAAGTACACCATTCATGTACAGGTCTCCCTACTCGCCCCCCGAAATCAATTGCACGAGTAAAGGGATCGTCTCCAGCAAGATCACCGTGCTGTTCATCCTCATCGTCACTGTCCCTGGATTCCTGATGGTTCTGGTCACTTGGCTCGAACCTGTATGGCTGAATTCCCCCATTCAATCTCTCCACATTGCTCAAAACTTCTTCCTCGGCTGACGAGTCCGAACTCAAATACTCCGCCCTGTTTTCGTCGAATGAGCTGTCGTGTTTACAAAGTGAACGCATAGATGACGTCACAACCTCGTTTTTCGGATCATGTGACTACTGAAAATGGACAAAATGACAGCTGCCTGACGGAATGTACAGGTTTTGATAAAAAAGAGCTATAAAATCATTATTTACCGGGGAATATCGCTGATTTCTTCAGGGTATGGTTTAAACATAATGTTTCACTAAATACTGAAGTTTTTATTAACTATCTAATGACTGGAGCCTTCCTTTAACCATGTGGTTTTCTCAGGCAAAAAGCACTTTCTTTCAAGATAAGATCCAATCTTCCTATTCCAATCCCAAAAAACTATTTTCTATCTTCTCCACCCTCTTGGACCCCCCCAAAGCACCTCCCCCCTCCTCCCTTCTGTCAAGCGACTTTGTTAACCATTTTGAAAAAAAGGTTGATGATATTCGCTCTTCTTTTTCTGACTCACCTTTACTCACCGCTGGGTCACCAGACCCTCCCTTCACCCACACACTGACCTCCTTCACCTCTGGGTCACCAGACCCTCCCTTCACCCACACACTGACCTCCTTCTCCCCTCTCTCTCCAAGTGAGGTTCTTACCCTCGTTACCTCTGCCCGTCCTACCACCTGTTCTCTGGACCCTATCCCCTCAAACCTCCTTCAGACTATCGCTCCTGATATTCTACTATTTCTCACCCATTTCATCAACACTTCTCTAACTTCTGGTCACTTTCCAAACAGTCTCAAGGAGGCAAGAGTAAACCCTCTCCTTAAGAAACCCACTCTCAACCCGTCTGATGTTATTAACTACAGGCCCGTCTCTCTCCTCCCGTTCCTGTCTAAAACAATTGAACGCGCTGTCTTTAAACAACTCTCCTCTTATCTCCATCAGAACAACCTTCTGGATCCGCACCAGTCTGGTTTCAAGGCAGGTCACTCAACAGAAACTGCTCTCCTTGCTGTCTCTGACAAACTGCACACTGCTAAAGCAGCCTCCCTCTCCTCTGTCATCATCCTTCTGGACCTGTCTGCTGCATTCGACACGGTGAACCATCGGATCCTCCTTCGCACTGTCCAAGAACTTGGAGTTTCAGGCACTGCACTTTCCCTCCTCACCTCATACCTCAACGACCGCACCTACAGGGTTACTTGGAGAGGGTCCGAGTCCGACCCTTGTCAATTAACTACAGGGGTCCCTCAGGGCTCGGTTCTTGGTCCCCTCCTCTTCTCCCTGTACACAAACTCGCTCGGGTCTGTCATTAGCCCGCATGGTTTTTCATACCACTGCTACGCTGACGACACCCAACTAATTCTGTCCTTTCCCCGCTCAGAGACCCAGGTCGTCGCACGCATCTCTGCTTGCCTAGCAGACATCTCTCGGTGGATGTCTGCTCATCACCTCAAGCTCAACCTTGACAAGACTGAACTGCTCTTCCTTCCGGGAAAAGATTGTCCCACTCTTGACCTAACAATCAACATCGGCACCTCTGTTGTTTCCCCGACTCAGACTGTAAGGAATCTGGGTGTGGTCCTAGATAACAAACTGTCCTTCACTGCAAACATCGCTGCTACAACCCGCTGCTGCAGATACACGCTTTACAACATCAGGAGGATACGTCCCCAGCTGACCCAGACATCAGCGCAGATTCTGGTCCAGGCTCTCGTCATCTCACGCCTAGACTACTGCAACTCCCTCCTGGCTGGTCTACCTGCATGTGCCATCCGACCTCTGCAGCTCATCCAGAATGCAGCGGCTCGTCTGGTCTTCAACCTTCCCAAATTCTCCCACACCACACCGCTCCTCCGCTCCCTTCACTGGCTTCCAGTAACTGCTAGAATCCACTTCAAGACACTGGTACTTGCGTACCATGCTGCGAATGGATCTGGCCCTTCCTACATCCAGGACATGGTTAAACCGTACACCCCAGCACGTGCACTCCGCTCTGCATCAGCCAAACAGCTCGCTGCACCCGCACTGCGAGGGGGACCCAAGTTCCCGTCAGCAAAAACACGTGGGTTTGCTATCCTGGCTCCAAAATGGTGGAATGGGCTCCCCATTGAAATCAGGACAGCAGATAGCTTACACATCTTCCGACGCAAACTGAAAACTCATCTCTTTAGACTCCACTTCGAGCGATAGAATTACTAACAAAGCACTTATATACTAATAAAGGGCTGGCTTTTTAAATGCCAGTTGAGTAGCACTTGAAATGTTTGGCTCTATGAAACCTGATGTACTTATATGATTCTGTTTTCTTAAAGGTTGTATCTTCCTGGTCGAATGCACTTATTGTAAGTCGCTTTGGATAAAAGCGTCAGCTAAATGTAATGTAATGTAATGTAATGTAATGTGGTCCCATTGAGATCATCAATCTCTTTTTCAAGGGAGACCTGCAGCAAGTACAACATGAAACAGAAAACAACAGAAAACTATAAAGGACATTATATATCATATTTACATACCTATAAGCATTGACAAGTACCAAAAGTATCAAATAGCTTTGCACCTATCCGAGCTTTAAAAACATGCAGTGGAACCAATTTGCTCAGTTTCAAATATTTTTGCAGACTGTTCCAAGCAAGAGGAGCTGCGCACATAAAAGCTTTTGTACCTGAGGCAGTCCTTGCACTTGGCACATGTAACAAAACCACATCATGTGATCTCAGGCAATAGCTACTGTAAGGGAAACTTCTGTTTAGCAATGCAGTGGGAGTCACCGACTCATGAAGGAGACACGGGAAGAGCAGGAGCTTTGATGTCAAACACTGATGGTTTATTTAGGAGCTTCGGCCGGAGAATTCACATCACAAGTCCTAGAGCCAGAGGTTCTGACTTCACGGTAGAGTTGCCACGTCAAATCTGAAGAACTCTACCCCAGACCCATGTATTTAGCTAGTTCAGAGAGAATAATCAACATGCTGCATAACAAGATAGAATCATAACACCTCTATCAGCTGACGCCAACAGGCAGGAACATAGAATCATAACACCTCTATCAGCTGACACCAACAGGCAGGAACAGGGAGACAGAGCACTGAGAGCACAGCAGCCAAGGTTGCAGGTTGGTGTGCTCAGTCAAGACAGTTTGAACTGATAAACTGGGTCAAATTTATGGACCTTGGAAAATATTTTCCCAACAGCTACCTGCAACTCTCTGTGTGATGGGAGTTTACCCAACATGGCTTTATATATGAACATGTACCAATGACTGAGCCTCCGTACAGTAAGTGAAAGCCAGCCTGCCCTGGCATATAGGGTAAGTGCTTTACAATTTATATCAAATCTCAGTGCACTGTGATAGGCTGCATCTAACTTGTTCAGGTAATGGGCAGGTTCATTCATATAGATCAGATCAAGTCCAGCACAGGTAAAAAGATCACAGTGACTAGCCTTTTCCTGGCCTCAAGTGAGAAACAGGACTTGTTTCTGAAAAAGAAACCTAGCTTCAACCTCAGGTTTTTAAGCAGGTTATCGACCTGAAGTTTAAAAGAGAGGCAATCATCAAGCCAGATACCAAGGTATTTATAAGAGGCAACCACTTCAAGTATTTTTCCTTGCGCAGTAGCAATATCTGAAGTGGTCTCTGGTGTCTTTTTAGCTTTTGAAAATAGCATTACCTTAGTTTTATCAACATTTAACCTATTGTGAGTTTGGAAAATTGCACAATATGAATCTATTTTAGTATACCTCAACAATGGAATTATGATCAGTAGAAATGGCCATGACATGGAACCTTTAACAACAGCCTCCTCAATGGAGGGACCTACACAATACATCACGGTATCGTCCGCATACAAATGTAAAGTTGCTCCATCCACATTTTGACCTAAGCTGATGATATAGATGGAGAATAGTGGACCTAAAACAGAACCTTGTGGTACAGTACACCATTTGTAATGTTTAACCACTCAGAAGTGAGCCCATCAAAGTGAACACATTGGGACCTTTCAGGGAGGTAGTTCACAAACCACCCCACTGCATGGCTGGATATGCCAATACTGGCCAGCCTCTGCTTCACGATAGGATGATCGAACGCTTTGGAAAGATCAATAAACAGAACTGCACAACTCTGCTTATTGTCTAAGATACCCGCAATATCATTCACCACTTTCATTGTCACAGTGATGGTGCTATGTTGCTTTCTGAAGCCTGACTGATATTTAGATAGGATGTCCTTTTTACATAAAAACTCCTTTACATGTTCACTCAATAGGCTTTCAAGAACCTTAGAACTGACCATTTAGAGATGGGCCTATAACTATTTAATAAAGTGCCCTCCCCTGCTTTTAGTAGAGGCAGGACAAATACGCTGACTTCCATGTTTTTGGAATTGTGTTCGTGCTGAGGGAGAGGTTAAAACAAGTAGTGAGAGGTTGTGCAATAACATCTGCAGCTATCTTTAAAAGAAAGGTTCTACGTTGTCCGGGCCAGCCGGTTTCTTAGGATCTAACTTGGTTAAGGCTTCATGAACAACATCAATAGTAAAAGGAGAAAAACTGAAAGGGTTTTCCAAACCACATTGTTCAGAGTCACAGACTGTGGTACTCACAGCAGCAGAGTTAGAAACATAATCAAACAGAGAGCCACAGGACACAAAATGCTCATTAAAACAATTTAACATAGTAGCCCTGTCCGTTATAATGCCAGATGCTGTGGTAAGGCAAGGAGCTCATTACGGATTTCACCGGTGGATATCGATTGAATTGCTTTCCAAAATGTTCTAGGATTATTCAGGTTTTTTGTGGTAACTGACAGATAATACTTAGACTTAGCACTTTTGATTTGTGATGTGAAGCTATTTCGTAGCTGCCTAAAATGAAGCCAGTCTACCTCTCAGCCTGATTGCCTAGCCTTTGCCCAGGCCTTGTTTCTCTCATGTAGGAGAATAGACAATTCAGCAGAAAACCAAGGATTATCTCGTCCCTTCACTCTAAATTTACGCAGGGGTGCATGTCTGTCAATAATTTCCATAAAACCAAGATAAAAATAAGACCATGCAGTTTCAACATCATCAAACAGATCAATTTTTCCTCAATCAAAATCAAACAGATCATGTACAAAACCCTGCTCCACAAAATGTTTTGTGTCTCTCTTTATGATAATGCAAGGTTTAACCTTTTGGACCTTTGTGTCCCTAATTGTGGCTACAACACAGTGATCACTCACATAATTTGCAAATACTCCCACAGATGAGTATTTATGGGGAATATTAGTTAAAATGAGATCAATTAAGGAGGATTTACTAGGGGACGTAATATTAGGGTGAGTAGGACTGTCTACAATCTGTGTAACATTTAATGACATACAAAGGTTTTTAAAATCCTCTGACACTGTAGTTAACAGTAGAACAGCAGCTTCTACTGAAGCCTTCCGAGTAAATCGCCAGAACGCAGACACCTCCTCATCACTCCACCGCTCCCATGTTTTTTTTTTGTGTTGCCATAAGTTAGTCTCTCTCCGTTGGTGCGCTGGGCTAATGCTAATGCTAATAATGCTAATGCAAATACAATGGCGGCTTCACAAAACTTTTCCGAGTTTTACGGGGCGTGGTTTGCAATCCGCCCAGCCAATCAGAAATGGGAACCTTTTTCTCCCATGAAAGTACCTGCTCTCTGGCAGGGACTAAAAAGGGGGTGAAAAGGTTCTCATGAACTAAGTTCTAGTTCCAATTTTTTTTGGTGTGAACGCAACATTTCAAGAACTATCGGAAATATACTTGGAAAAGTACTCCGGTGTGAAAGCGCCTCTTGACTGCTGAGGGGGGTCTGTAACAGCCCACCACCATGACCTGTTGGCCCTTTGCCACTTCAATATTCAAGGCTAAATATTTGAGTTGTTTACTAATTGATTTGGAAACCAACGTGGTTACACAAAACGTATTCTTCACATAAATGGCAACGCCATTAACAATACAACTTATGCTATTAGTACTTACTCAGCGGGGGCAATGTTAGCATCGGGACGCGCACCCAAGTTTCAGTCAAACAGTCAAAATGTCTCTGAATTTTCTAGTTGTAGACGTTGCTTTATACTGATAATACTGAAGTATACTTTTCAGCAGTGCATGCTGGTACTTGTGATGCACCATTTATCTCGCAGTTGTTGTTCTTCTTCTCTGACAGCTGGGGATGCATCTGTGCGTGGCCGGCTGGATGGAGGGGGGGAAGGTGGGATACCCGACCCGCTTCCCCTCGGTCAAGTGTGGAGACAACCACGTGGGCCTGGTTATTTATAAAGAACCTGTGGACCAGAGCAGCATGTACGATGCCTACTGCTTCAGGCTCAAAGGTACTGCGGCAGCACAGTCTGTGTTCAGACAGAGGAAGATGTTTTTTAATCGGCCCAGATTTCAGCTCCTAAACGGCATATGTTGCTTTCGTTTGTTTTTGTTAAGTCTGCTTCAGCATCACAAAACCCCTTGTCTATTCTGGTGATGACTCAGACACACATTTATAATTCGCGACGAATATTTTCATTACTCATTCTGTCACTTATCTCTTTATACTACTGGTCATACTCTTTCATCTTTAAGGGTTGTTGGTGGCATTTTATAATTTTAACATTTGAAAATATATAAAAATATATATTAGATTAGATTTATTGACTTTATTGTAATATAATTATAAATCCAACATATCTGATTTTGTCAGGTTCATAAGAATAATGTCAATCATTTCATAAAATATGAAAAAAGGTAATCAGAATGAAATCATGAAACAGAAACAAAAGTCTCAAAATGTGTAAATCCTCACATTTGAGAATTTGGAACCACAAAATGTTTTTGTTTCAGAATGTTTGCTTATATAAGTCTCTGTGCCTTAACAAATGGATAAGTGGAAACAGTTTCACCACCAATTGCATTAATTTCAAATGTAAGGGTTCCTTTGCTGAAATAAACTTGTGTGTGTGTGTGTTGGCAGATGTTTCGTGTGTGTGTCCTGCCGATTACATTGGAAACGGAGACTTCTGTAATGGCGTCCTGACCAGCGTCCTTGCATCCTACAGCAACTTCTCTATCTTTTACAAGGTAAATGTGAATGTGCTTTATTTAAACATCATTGTTTCAAGCACAGTGTTGTGCTTGCATGATCGACAACCTCATTCAAATGTCACCATCAAGGACTCATGCGCCAGCTGTTTACAGCTTTTAAGCTGACTAAAAGAATCCAATCATATTCATGCAGGTTTCTTTTAATGATGCTACTGTAGCGGCCTCTATGAATTTCATTCACCATTATCTGTGGTTAAACACAGGCTTTATCTGACAGATAAACACAATGTTTATTATTATATAATAATAATAATAATAATGATCATAATTGTGTGTTATCCAGCTGAAGCTAATATCAGCATTTCTTTCACAGGTAGTCAATATACATATACGTATGTAGCCGTCGTCACGTGGGTCACAGGTGACTTTGTTGTTATTAGGTACTCGAAATGCGTGCGATGGACATATCTAGTGCTAAGGCACCGCCTCTGGCTGTCAGTAGTTACGAAATAGAACTGACGTTGCCATTCTGTTTCTATGAACAGTGTTACCGCCCAGGTTTAAGTGCTACTCTCGGTGTCGCGCACTGCTCTAATTTTTGCAGATCGCTACTCTCGAAGTTCAAATTATTTCAACTTTAACAGCTTCGTTTGAATGCAGAAATGAAGCACTGGTTGTCTCTCTAGTTTCGAGCTGTGTTAATGTGTTAAGAGATAGGAGTGATTTGTCTCCATTTTCTCAAAACTTCTACACTACCATTGTTGGAATGGAAAGTGGCATTTTTAAAATCATACACAGTGACTTTAACGACCGCAATTGGAAATGGAACATACCAAAATCAAAAATAAATTGTTGGCCTAGGATCAATATTTTGACTCCCAAATCCCGACAGGAACAGATCAACGCATCAAAATACAAACTATAATCCCTGTGGTCCTTGCTGGTCGAGAGGGGTTCTGATGAGCAAAATCACATTATCATCTTCATGCATAAATACCTTTTGACTTGTTTATGTGATTATTACACTTTTTGCATTTTATGAATGAAAAAGAATTATTGAGTGGATTTAAAGTTTTAACAACAAATAACTTCACATTCCTCTCTTTCTTTCTCCTCCCTTTGTGAAGTTGTTGTTGGACTATAGCGGCTCGTCTACGGAGGGCAAACAGCTCGTTGACTTTATGTCTCACAGGAAGTCTGAGGTCACGCTTTTTGTTCCTCACAATGCCGGCTTTGCCCCAAACCAGGTGATGTACCCTTCAATAATAATAATAATAACTATAACTAAATGCATTTCAAATACCAACTTCAGGTACCCTTTTAAGTTAACTTGTTTTAATGATTTGGAGTTTATATAATGCTCAAAGAAGGCAGGTGAATTTTATATTTATATCTAACTGTATATCAACATTTAATAATGAAGAATTAGACATTTACAAAAGCAGGATAGAAACATACTTAAAGGTAGGGTAGGTAATTCACTTCAGAAACACTTTCTGTTATATTCCATGGATAGCTCTTAACATCCCGATAGCAATGAATAAATGAAATGCTTTGACAATAAATATATACAAATATTTCATCTGTGGAAGCCGTGGCGCTGCAAAAAGCACGACCAATCATTTTAGCCGATCCGGCTAAAATAACTGGATGGACTACCTGCCTGTCAGCCTTCCATCTCGTTCACAAATGTATCTCGTGCCCTCATTGGTCATGTGCACGTTTGTGTGTGTTGGAGGAGGGGCTCTCTAAGGAATTCTGAAGGAAGGGACAGATGTTTTTCAATTGTGTAGTTTCAAATTCTAGCTTACTCGAGCTGGTTTCTCCATTCTTACCCTACCTTTAACTGAAATAAAAAAGATAAAAAATTAAAAAAATGTATTTGTTACCTTTTAGGAAATAGTTACAGTAGTAATAGGTCATAAAGTTGTTATATCTCAGAGCAATTAAAATGAAGTGTAGCCATATTATATTTACAATATTTTTATTACAATATTTAGTATTATTTAGTTGACTATTGATCACTCCGTTAACATTGGAGCGTAGAGAGCACAGTTATTTAAAAAAAATGTTTTCATTGTGTTTTGTCACTGTGTTTCATTATTGTGTTTTGTCACTGTGTTTCATTTGATATGATATGATTATCTGATGAAAATGTTTTCGGTAAATGATTCAAACAGAGGACATGGACTGCAGAGATTTTTTAAATGTGTGTGTGCGTGCGTGTGTTTCTCTGTGTGTAGACTCTGTCTGGTAGAGATCTTGAGTATCACATCTCAGCCAATCACAGCAGACGACCGTTTAAGGATCTGAAGCACCAAGAAGTCATTGTATCCAGACTTGGGTTCAATCTGAATGTTACCTATGGAAAAAATGAGGTGAGAAACACACATAAAACACAATATGATGATAAGACAATAGAGCTTCACAAAAACAAAGATATTCTAATATGTTAGATAGGAAGCTTGGTTGAGCGTATTTAGAGTTTAATATTATCCCTCTAAACATTAAAGTACTTTTTTCCCCCATTTGAAGTTGTGTTGTGCTTCTTTGCAATGTTCTTTTTCCAAAAGAAATTGGATTTGCAATATATAAAATATTATATTGTGAAGCCAGTTTCTTTGGTTCAGGTTAGTTTTGGATTGAGCTTTAAGATATTGTTTTCAGAGATATTTTATCACCATTTGTTTATGATTTGTGTCTTCGGCTTTCTAATGATTTCCCCTTAGAGCTTTAAGCTGGTGAACAAGCGGCTGCTGGTGGGGTGGGACATTCCTGCTGTAAATGGGATCATCCACATCATCGAGTCCCCACTGACAGCGCCCCCTGCACCTGTAAGTTATAATGGTTTATCCCAAAGCTGTCATCATGCAGCAAGGTTTTTTATTGGCGTACATTCACCAAAGTAAAGCATAGATATGAGTCATAAATAGACAACAATAACAAACAAAGCTACATTGAAATGCCTCCACCTGTCAAAAGAAGAGAAAATGTTAAAAACAAATGTGAAAAAAGTAACTATTTAATAAAATAAGAAGAGTATAAAAAGGTGTAAAGAACAGTATGTAAAGTGCACATTTAGTGTAAGCTTTTACAATTGTCCTGCTTTCTGGTGAACTAATCAGTTGATTCAGTGAAAAACAATTATATTTATCATTAAAAAAAAAGAATGTAAATGCAAATATCCCACCAACAGAGCATGAGCATGGCCTCCAGAACGCGCCGTGACAACCAACCGTTCCTCATGCTAAATTGAATTTTCCGCTTGTTATTGCTAGGCACCAGCTACAGCTGTGAGTAAAGAGCAGATGGCTGTGTTTTGTATTTATGAAATGAAGACTCAGCTGAGTTGCAATTAACACCACAACTGTGTGGGATACAAGAAGATGATCCCAAATCCCAAAAGATGTGCAGCCATAATCTAAATAGGTATTTTGTCCTCCAAAGTGACTTATATTCAGTGCTCATCTCCTTCACACACGTATTGTGACAATGTCCATAGAGTGGTGCATAGATGGCGTGCTTTTTTAGGCCGACTTGGAAGTAAGCAACGCCCGGGTTCCCTTGTGTATTCAGACTTTTATATTCCATTTCGGATTAAAGCTGAAATTATCTCTGTGGCAAAAAATGTTTGCGGAAATGCCATCTCCAGAAGTAAAAAGCTAACATTAGTCAAAAGCTATCATTAATGATGACATTTCAACAAAGGAGTTCAATGGAGGCGTTTCAGGCAGGGGTGTTAGTCCTGTTTAATTATTAATTTTAATTGGTTATATTTTAATTTTCCTTTGGGCAAATAAAGTAGAGCCAAGCAACCCTGGGGACAGTAAAACGTGATAGGGTATGTTTTTTGATGTCGTCGTTTATAGTATTTCAACCCAGTCTCACGGCATTTCGTGTTATAGTCACGATATTTAATCTATTGATTCTTGTTCACCAACACGATTTTCCCCTTTTTTTTGTGTCACACAGAACGATTTTAAAAGCGATGTAGTTCTATTAGTAGTATTTTTTGTGCCTGCACCACGTCTTTTTGTCCGTTCGGGTCTTGGAAGACCGGAAACTGTGTGGTTCATAAAAACATTTTCTTACTCAATATCAAGCCACGATTATTGATTTTATTTTAAATCGTATAATGTCGGACTTTTTTGTCCGTCCGTGAGGAAAAGAAATGGGGCTCAGAGCCTCAGAATACTGAAATCTGTATTTAAAAAAAAAAAAATTCCTTCTAATTTGTGATTCTTTTCTAAATAACACACAATTATCCTTGTTTTTTATTTATTTGTTTGATTCTATAATCTTGGGCTTTTTTGCCTGCCGTCAGTAACTGAATTTCAAAATAAAATCACCGGAAACAGACGTAGGCGATACACACTGAACTGATTACCCAAGATCCTCAGCTATGGTTGAAGCTCGGTTGATTGGATGTTTTAGCCGCAATGCACGTTGGGATATGGTGTTTATGCGATAATCAATATGAAATCCGAAAACATAAAAAAAAAAATTATAATAATACTTTATTTCGAGTTTGCATGCTTTTTTGAAAGTCATCACATAATGGCATTGTAATACACGGTTTCGCTGCATTAAATATTACACATCTGCCGTAGTTCTTTATTTATAGAGCCCTGATTAGAAGACCTTTTGACAAACTGGAAGAACTGCCACCGAAACTATAGGTTACTTACGTAACCCCAGTTCTCGGAGTAACATGAAGTGAGATGTCTCACTATGGGATGCGCCTCATCGCGGAGCAAACAGAAGCATCAATCTCATTACGCCAATCCTGATTGGCTGGTGATCTTGACGTCAGCTTCAGGGAATCCACCCCCTATAAGTAGCTTGCGCTACGCTGCATGCGTCATTCAAAATAAGCACCTCTTCTCACTTCACCATAGCAAGGAGGGCCGTCTGGTGAGACATCTCACTTCATGTTACTCTAAGAACTGGGGTTACGTAAGTAACCTATAGTTCTCATTCATAACACTCCGTTCGATGTCTCACTATGGGATATTGTAGCTCCCGTATTGCCAGACGAGCTTATCTCAAAAGTCACCAAGACCAACCAGAACTTAACAGTTAGAGCTCTAACTCAGCAGGGGAACCAGCACTGCATGGGCCACACTGGTAGCAGAGACGTCTAATCTGTAAAAGCGGACAAAAGTGAGCGGCGAGGACCAGCTCGCTGCTGCACAAATGTCTTGGATGGAAACACCCCTGAACAAAGCCCAGGATGTAGCCAGACCACGAGTCGAATGAGCACGCAAACCCGAAGGTGCCTGCAGACCCTGACTCGTGTAAGCCAAAGCAATTGCCTCCACAATCCAGTGAGAGAGCCGTTGCTTAGTAACAGGGTTGCCCTTCTGAGGGTTAGCCCAGGACACAAAGAGTTGGTCATTATGACGAAACTCTTTTGATCTGTCCATATAAGTGCGTAAAGCACGGACTGGACATAGCAAATTTGGCTGGTGTTCTCCGGAGGGACACGGCGGCGGAGCAAATGCCTCAATGTCAATGGGGGTACATGAACCAACCACCTTAGGTATAAAGGCAGGGTTGGGCTTCAGCAACACTCTCGTTAACCCTCGGGCGAACTGAGTGCATGAAGGATGTACAGATAGCGCATGAATGTCACTGACTCGCTTGGCGGATGCCAGGGCCAGTAACAGCACTGTCTTGAGTGACAGGTGCTTCATGTCAGCTTCTTCCAGGGGTTCAAATGGGGCTCGAGTGAGCCCATCTAAAACCACTGTCAAGTCCCATAAGGGCACCAGTGGCTTGGAAACAGGAAGGAGCCTGCGAGCTCCCTTCATAAAACGGCAGACCAGAGGATGCTGGCCGGCCGTCTTACCCTCAAAACCCACATGGCATGCAGCAATAGCAGCCAGGTAGACTTTGATCGTGGAGAAAGCTCTGTGTTTATCAATTAGGTCCTGTAGAAATGATAAAATCACTCCCACAGCGCATTGAAAAGAGGTGTGCCCTTTTTGAAGGCACCAGTCCTCAAACACCCTCCACTTACAGTCATAAAGAGACCTAGTGGAGGAAGCTCTTGCACTCTGAATAGTGTTTATCACCTTCTGCGGGAGACCCACTGCATTCAGATTATACCACTCACGGGCCAGGCCCATAGGGCCATGCGCTCCGGATGTGGGTGAAAGATCGTCGTCCCCGCCTGAGACAGTATGTCTCTGCGTAGGGGGAGCTGCCACGGCTGACCGCACAGCAGCTGATATATCTCCGCCAGCGGTGCCTTCACAGACCCGTTCATTGTCCGCCTTTTGAGAGAGGCCGTAGCTGCTCTCAAAAGAGGAACAAATGGCGGGCTGTTTATTGGTTTTTATTGTTTTCATTGTTTTCTCTTTGATTTTTCTGAGCTGCGCCCTCAGTCTGAGGCCTGGATGCGTCAGCGGAAAATGCTTTATCCAAGAAAACAGAACAATATTGTGACATGTGTTTTGGTGCACTTGAGGACGGTGTTGAGGCATCTCTCGAGGCAGCGGGAACACATCTGATGCTGGGGAACCTTCCAGCTCCGTCACCGAGGGAAGAAGAGGAGGCTGTCAGGCCGCCAGCTTCTTCTTCCTCGACTGCTGGCCGAAATTCCGGGTTGGCTGCGCCTGGGCTGCAGCCGGAACCGGAGATTTTCTGGGCCAACTCGCCCTCGTCTCCTGCCTGGGCGGGCCGTGACCTCTGCTGTTTCGGTACTTTAAACCGAGCAGCTGAGGTAGCTTGGGCGAAGGACTGCCGCTGTGAAGGCAGCGGCTGGACCCTTCGAGGAAGACAGAGGTGGAGGGCCTCGTCTTCCTTCTTCTTGGACTCGCATCTCTTCTGCATAGAAGCGAGCGCAGATCCAAAAAATCCCCTCGGGAACGATGGGCATGTCCAGCACATCCTCTCTTTCCCGGTCTGGGAGGTTGGTGAGGTTGAGCCATCTAGCTCTTTCCTGCACCACCATAATTCCCATTGCCTTTCCCGTGGCCTGGACGGCGCAGCGTTGAACGCGGAGACAGATGTCCGTGATCGCGGCTATCTCGTCCAGTACTGCCGGTCCAGGATTACTTGACAGATCCTCGCAAGGCTCCGCTTGGTAAGCGGTTAGCAGCGGGGAAATGTTCAAAGCCCTGGCAGACAATGCTGCGGCTGTTTAGGACCGTTCAGTCATGGTTGACTGGAACCGGTCCGCCTTTGCCGGCAGCGTGGGGTTCCTACTCGGTGTAGTCGCCATCCTCGGGAGGAGGTGAGCTGCCACCAGCGGTTCCATCGGCGGTATGCGGAGCAGGCCTAGCCTCTCCATACCGTCGCAGTCTAGGGAGGAGGCACCCTGGATTGGGGCCTTGTTGCTGAAGAGCCGGTCTCTCCACGAGACCGACACCTCATCCAACATCTCCGGGAAGACCGGCAGGAGTTGCCTCTTTGTCCTCGTTGCTTGGGGCAATATTTTCCCCTCATAACGGGACCTGGAGGCCTCCTTGGCCATTTCGGGCCATGGGATGTCTAGTCTGGCTGCGGCACGCTGACACACGGCCTGCAGGTCCATACTCAGACAAGGCGAAGCTGGTGTGCTATCGCCCGGGAGAGCAGCCATCGCTCCCGGCGTTGCAGCCTGAGCCGATGACATGAAGACGTTCTCTTCCTGCTCATCAGAGTCGGACAGGAGGAATCCAGAGGTTTCATCCTCTTCGTCCTCCGTATAGTCCAACTCCAGGACATCTTCTGCGGGCGAGACCATGGTGAGGTCCAGCCGGGGGCCCCAGCTTGGTATAGCGTGGGGCCCCGCTCGCACGTTCCTCGCTGCCACCGAGTCCCAGCCTGACACGGCGCGGGACTCCGGTTCTGCAGCTGCCACTACTGATGAGACCCAGACCGACACAGTGCGGGGCTCCATCTCTGTGGCGGACGCCCCCGTTTCCTGATTTCCGTCCGGTAAATCAGAGGACATGAGGGAGTCCTGACCCGACAAGCTAGCTTGGCGAGCTAACCGTCGGCGGAGGCTCTTCACGGTGAAACGGGCACAATGCCCGCATGAGCCGGGGTTGTCGATAGCCTCCTGGGCATGTTGCAGCCCGAGGCAGGACGAGCAGACCTGGTGTGCGTCTGTGTCCGAAATCTTCAACCCGCAGCCGCAGAGCCGAGCCTCCGATTTCCTGGCTCCTCTGGTGTGAGGTAGAGACGTGTCCATCTTGTCCGCCATTATGGCGACGTGGGAAGGACGCACTCGTAGCAGGTGCGTTGCTGAGAAAAGAGAATCACAACCTGTCGTTAATCCGGAGAAAAAGCGACGGTGTAGATTTTATTCTCAAAGAATATTAACTGGTGTGTTAATACCTTTTTTATCTTCTACTCTGGTGTGAGAGAGAAAAAGAAAAAACATCCTCGCTACCGTGGTGTCGGTAGTGAGGGAAGACAAACTAGCAATACGTGTGTTGCTAGCTTGAAAAAATCAAAACCTTACCTTTATTTCTGAAGAAAAAACGGCGAGGTCGATTTGCAATACTAACTGGTGTGTTAGTATTAACAGTCTTCTTGCAGAAGTATATATAGAAGTAGCCGGCGAGCGCCCGTCGACCGAAGTTAGCTTGGATAGCTTGGTTCCGTCTGTGGACTGTGTGAGCTAGCCCGGCTACCAATATAGAGATGTGCTCTGAAGCGAGAAGAGGTGTTTGAATGACGCATGCGGCGTAGCGCAGCTACTTATAGGGGGTGGATTCCCTGACGCTGACATCAAGATCACCAGCCAATCAGGATTGGCGTAATGAGATTGATGCTTCTGTTTGCTCCGCGATGAGGCGCATCCCATAGTGAGACATCGAACGGAGTGTTATGAATGAGAACTGAATACGTGACGTGGATCATAAATATATCAGCAATTAAACAACATCTTCAATTTCTCTTCACACAATACATCTCCTTGCAGTATCAATACTAATTCGGCTGACTTTTATATTTCATCCAATTGGTAGATAGGTAGAGGTGCACAGCTGATAGACAGGGACTTGTAGTTTTTTAAGATATTATTGATTTTCTTTGAATTAAAGAATGTAAATACTGAGTTGAGAGAATAGTCAGGGGTTTTGGGTGATGGGAGACACATCTTTCAATAGCTTACAATTAAATTACGGATATACCTTTCTGTCTATGATGTTTTACAAATCAGATATTAATGTCTAGAAGTAAAACATAGCAAATATTATAGCAATATCCTGTAAAATGATGGGAAAACATGAATAAAACTACACATCTTCAGATGTTATACATACATAAGTGTCCTACACTAATAATAACAAGTATAATTTGTTGTGTTAACACCTTAAACATGAAAGTTTTTTAACACGCACCGCCAAGTGGTTAAAGCACGTTATTGCATTTTTTTATTGAATATGTTATATTCGATGAAACAAATATTAAGAGTACATACAAAATAGGGGGAAAGTAGAAGGTCAATGATAGAAATATAGAATATAAAAAATCAAGAAGATACTGTAAGTGATCTCTACAATAAAAATGTTTAGTGCCGGAAGTGAAAAGATATTAATACAGATGTAGCACCTAATTTCAGACTCCAGCTTATAGCTTCCTACCTACGACCTGCCTAAGAACAGTATAGATGAATGTTAAGCCCTCCCACTATTTTCCAAGAGGGCGTTGCCAGATTTTCAATTTCAGGTTTTAACCAGGAGATGGTGCTTCATTCACAAATACAGAAAGACAAGTTTCATGGACTTTCAGTTGTGTTTTGAAGAGCATTTGAACACATCAATATTTTAGATCAACTAAAGTATATCTAATCTTGTAATTCAATAATATATAGTCTTTATATATTAAATAATCATAATAATAATGTAAATGTTTACATTACACTTCTTTATTTGTTATGCTCATACTTTTACCTTTAAAATCGTTTGCTTTAATATGCAGTATATGTTTTGTATATTTTTGTGTTTGCTTCCTCCTGCTCCCTTTCGGACACATACTGTATGATTTATTATTATTATTAATATGAAGATATTATTAAGATAAGATAAGATAAGATGTTACTTTATTGATTGAACATTTTTGTTTAGAATGTGCTGTCCCACGGTAATTCAGAAGGCTCACAGGTCACATTCCGACCATTATTTAAAACAATAGGTGCTTTCACACCGTCTACAGTTTGATTTGTATAGAGGGAGCTCTGTGGCTGAATGGCCAGCGATTTGGTGTGGCGCATTTATCATAGGTGATCAGAGCTAACTGCCTGCCGTCAGATTTCATTTAAAAAACAGATCTGATTTTAAGACTATTTCTGCGCTCATAAAGAATGATAAGAATAATGCGTATTGAACTGGTTTCATTAATTAGTGAGTTTATTTAACACTCGAACCGCCAATCGGGTCAATTTGTGTGATGTGTGTTGTGTGTGTGCAATGTAACTTTTTTTCAATAAAATATTAAAGTCTCCTAGTCCGTGACTTTTCCTGAAAGTGTGTTATGTAGCACCCTATGTTGTTAAAAATTGCATTCTAATAGCGGGATTTGACGGGTTTAGGTAGGCCTATACAAAAACCTCTGGCGGTTCTAGTGTTAAGGTAATTAGGTACAGTAGAAGCCCTTTTTTATCAGTAACGAATTTAGCAGTTGAACATAAAAGTCAACTAACTGAGGGTCACTTGCAATGACAGTGTTGTGTCTAACTGTAAGCTTGTCACTCAGAGTAACCTACAGTTAATTTAGCTGCTGGAGAAGAAATATCAGGGGGGGAGGGGGGGAGACAGCTGTGGTTGATGGGCCATTAGTTAAATAAATAAATCACAATTATTCTAGTTATTTTTACCTCCCGTATTGCTTTCAACCCACCAGCTTTTATGGTGTTGTTACGTCACTAACTGTAAGCTTGTCACATACAGTCTATGGTCACTCAGAGTAACCTACAGTTAATTTAGCTGGTGGAGAAGAAAGATCAGGAGGAGAGGGGGGAGAGAGCTGCCTTTCATTCAGACTGTTTAAAAAACGGTAACAACGGACTATTTTTCTTAGCGGATGCATGTCAATTTAAATCAATACATACAACTATTTTTTAAATCAATAAAAACATTTTCTAAATCCATAAAAGCATTTAAATTAATATTGGGAGTCATGTCGTTACTTTGTTGAGAATGTGGCCATGTAATAAGCGGGATAATTTGCAGCGACTTGTTCCTTATGGGGAATATAACACCCTTCATGCAGATCAGGATCCCTCCACTACGCTTTGGGATCCTGATCTGCCGACGAGGCTCCATTTAAAATATAAATATTTTTAGTGAATTACTGAGTTTAGGCACGTTAATAACGTTTTAATGAAGTTGAATACAGTATATTCATATGTGTCAGTGATTTCATGTAAATTCGGCGAACATAAACATAAATGATCGTGGTGAAGATGATGATTAAATAGGCCCTCCAGAAAAACGCGGGCAAAAATCCTTGATTATGCGGGCTAAATTCCTTGATTATGCGTGCTAAAATCCTTGATTATGCGATTAAACATGCAGGGTTTTTATGTGATTTTATGCGGTGAAATTGCCGGAAGTTGCGAAATATGCGGAAAGTTGCGAAATATGCTAAATATGCGGGGGAAAAGAATAACAATTTTTTAAAATATTGGGCTGTCTTATTTATTCTCTCTCACACACAATCTGCCACTAACGTTAAACCCCTTTACTATTCAATTAAACACTTCAATGTTTATTTATTGTAAAGGCAATTGGGCTATTTTAATCTCACACACACACACACCCCCCCCCCACACAAACACACACACACACTTCTCCGCCTCATTCTGTTTTCATTTACTCGTTCGTTATCTGACCAGCTTCAATCTTGTAGGCTACTCACTTCGTTTCTTGTAGCCCTCGAAAGGGTTTTGGAGGTTGATGCCTCGGTGAACGTGAGTTGAATGGCTTTCTTGTCCGCAGCAGCAGAAAGCATTTTCGAATGTTTGAATGAATCAAAGTGTGTCGCCACCGTCGATTTTCTCTTATGCTCCAACACACAGTTGCACGGGGTGCAGAATAGTTTCCCCCCACTTTTTTCCCGGTCTTTAGTAGAAATGTTCGTCGGTAAATGAGATGGATTAGATTTTTTCATCTTGGTGTTTTCTCTATCGTGTGAGCTCCACACGTTCACTCTATACAGTGTTGTTTACATTCTGTGATGCGCGAGCTGAAGACGTCACGTCAAGACGAGTTAACTTTTTTTTCTTCTCAACTTTGTGTGGAAAAATGCGGGGATTATGCGGCCTGTTGATAAATATGCGGCCTTTTAAAAATCTGCGCCATTTTGCTGATTATGCGGTAAATTCTGCGATCGCAGAATCGCGTTTTTCTGGAGGGTCTAATTAAATTAGGATTAAAAATCGAGAGCCGGGCTGCATTTTCTCCCGTTCGTTTTTTTCGACTAAACAACATTATTTTGTTAAATAACAACATGGTGATGTTTTGTAAATGATTACATGTCTCTTATTTAGCACAGAGTATGATATCCGTGACACATGGATCTTAAAGTTCCGCTGTACATCCAGCGTACTGTATCTGACTTTATTTCACATGAGCTCCAGTGTGGAACCCCACTGCACCCCCTGGTGGATCAATGATCCATTGCAGCTGGCTTCATTATAATTACATTTATCTATCACGGGGGCGGTCTCAAGTCAAGCTGGAGGTTTTCCCTTGAGCGAGGGCAGATCAAGTACCAATCACGGCCCTCGCGTTTCAAACTGTCTGAAATGAATCGCTACATCTGTGAGGATGTGCAAAACAGACAAACTAATTAACCTTTATTCAAACATTAAAGAATACTTTAGGTTAAGGTCTTCTTTTAAATAAGCAAAAAGCTTTGGGGGTGTCTACAGATAAATATTAAGCCTGACAAGTACTTAAAGTCTAATATATTGCATGGTTTATTTTGGGACTTGACAATCAACTTTCCTGCAATATTAACTATGTTGAAGCACTTATTACTTACTAACTGTTATTCGACGGACTAAAAGTGTATTATTATTCTGCTGGTATTTTGCCGCGCTTCTCCTCCCGCATTGAACATTGCAGAAACACCGTTCAAACATCAAAACGTTCAGCTCGGTCGGGAATCGATGGCTATTACTTTTCTCATTCATAACTTTCATAATTCCAGAGATACATCACATTTTTAACATTGAAGTCAATGGAGAAAAAATCTTCAGACTTCAACAAATCTTCATGCGACTTCAACTGCTAACTGTTCATTCATACTTTCACTCAAAAACCTCATTCCAACTTTAAAATGTTACACATCTTTCTGACATTATTCGTGTAAAACAACTTTTAAATCTGATTCTTACTTTTAGAGATATTTTACATCGTTCAGACCTTGTTTTAGAGGTTTTCTTCAGATTTTAACATTAACTACAGTGCGTGATGTCACAGCTACAGGGTAGGAAATCTTGAAATTTGCCTTCATATATTTTTTTAAAACTGCCATAATTCCCAAACCCTACATTCCTGAGACATAATTTATCATGACAAACGTAGGAAAACATCTCGTAGCTTAACAAATGACAAATAATTAAACAAAATGCCTCTTGAGGGCATGAAGTGACAAAAACGTTCAACATGCCTCCATCAAAGCCCATTGTAATTTCAGGCAGATATTTCCTCACGGTAGCAGCCGCACACCTTTAGTTAAACTGCCAAAAAGGCCACATTATTAACCCGAAAGTACACAAAAATTACACTTCAGATACTCAACTTCCTTGACATGCTTCACGTTTCAAATTTCACAGATGTCTGTTACGGTTCTTCACAAAACGTTCACATGTAAGAGGTTTATCTCTCATTCAGAACAATGGAAACCTGTGATCGCTACAGAGCTCGTTAGCTCAAATATAAACACCTGTGTAATGGAAAACGATGATGTCATCAATCCAACTGACATGCTCAGAGCAGCAGACTTCAGATAAAGGTTAACGGTCCTGCCCTCAACAGCTCTACGTCAATTATGGGGTGTCATCATCATATGACGAAGAGAGAGAGAAGAGAGAGAGGGCGATCAAGAGAAGATAGAGAGTAATGTAATAAAACACGGCTTTCTCATAACTTCAGTGGAAATACTCCAAACAGCCCAAAACTTCACAGGTTTGGTAACGGTGCAGTCATCAACGCTTCTAAGCGTATTATTGGGTGTCATCAAATGCCGTTGCCATGGCGATGGATCATTCGCCATGAAACATGATGTCGCTGTAAGTCCCATCAACACGGTCCAATTGTCCCCCAATCATCACTTGTATATCACCGGTCCATGCCTCAACAGCTCTACGTCAAATCTGAGATCTCACCATATGCCGTTTCCATGGAAACGCATCCCTCGCAATAAAACATGATGTCGCTATAACTCCTATGAAAATGTTTAAAAAGTGCTCAAACTTCACGTGTGCCAACAGTCCAGCCGTGAAGACATCTACGGGACAGTTTTGAGATTTCTTCAAATGCCGTTGTCATGGCATACAATGCTCACCATGAAAACGGCTTCCTCATAACTTCAGTGAAAATGCTCCAAACGCCCCAAAACTTCACAGGTTTTGTAACGATGCAGCCATCAACGCATCTAAGCATATTAATAATAATAATAAATTAGATTTATAAAGCACCTTTCATTGCTCACAGCAATCCCAAGGTGCTACATGAGGCATAATAAAAACAAACAAAATAAACAAAAGTTTAATCAAAAGCTTTTTTAAAAAGAAAGGTTTTTAAGCCTTTTTTGGAGGCATCAGTGGTCTGTGGAGTCCTCAGGTGGTCTGGGAGGGAATTCCACAGATGAGGAGCAGCTGCACAGAAAGCCCAATCCCCTATTGTGCGGAGTTTGGTCCTAGGGGGTGTCATCAAATGCCGTTGCCATGGCGACAGATCATTCACCATCACGTTAGTTCAGAAGTTTGCAGTTCAAATATTCTGCTGCTTTTCAAAGCCTTTTTACTTTCTTTTATTCTCTCATCACACATTCAAGCCCCCAGTGTTCATGTATAATTTCAATCTAAATTCTTCACTTTCTTCTTACACATTACATTTCAGCATAGCAGTTTAGCGTCAGCTTTTCAGCATAAAGCATTCCCACTTGCAATTTCTTCAGGAATTGCATTCTTTAGTTTTAACTGATTTTATACATATTAATTATACTCTTATACAAGATGTATGTAGATAGTATAAGAAATGTGCAGAATATGAAAGTTTAATGGTGGAGGTATACACACATATTGATAGATGTCTTGTAATGCACTTTTGAGGAACCTGCGACCCATGTTTTTCATTCATTGCATAACTACACCGTAGTTGTGTATATGATATGTCAATAAACCTTATAAAATCTTGAAATCTTGAAAGGGATGTGCAAAATAGCCATTATATACACTAAAGTCTTTAATTAACTATTAGTAGAGAATAATGAGTAATGAATATGTACATATACTTCACAGGGATCTGCAGATAAATGTTTAGTTTTTTCAAGCACCCACTATCAAATATCTCTCCTGATTGTTGGCACTTGACAATCACCTTCCCTAGTAGTAGTTCAAGTCCAGTTTTGGAAAGTCTGCCGTGGTTTCATTCCATTTCATAGAGCTGTTTGACGCACGGCATAACCTTGGCACACTGCCACTCCAACATCCAATAACAGAGCTTTAAGATTAATCACAGGGATTGTCAAGCAAAGGGACTGTAGTCCCAAACGATAGCTGAGGATTATGGATAGTGAAGTGTCTTCGGCCATCCTAAACTCCAAAAAAACTATTTGTTTCTCCGAATTTAAGGTTAAAAACACAAAAGTCATAAGTAGATGACAATGTATGTGTGTCGATTAAGAGGAAAAGATGCCTGTTTTTTTTGTTGCTATTACTGTCAGGAAATGTACAACCTAACCCTGGTCCGCCCAGTAGCAGTAGTCAGATCGCTACTCCTGCTGATTTTAAAGCTAGGTCTGGGTTGGGTTTCATCCACTTGAATGTGCGCAGTCTGTTAGGTAAACTAGATTTTGTCCGCATTTGGGCAAGCTCGACTGACGCTGACGTCATTGTTTTATCAGAAACATGGCTAAATAAATCTATTTTGGCCTCTGACATTGCCTTAAATGCCTTAATAATGTGTATCGTTCCGACCGGCCTAATAAAGGTGGTTGCGTTGCCATTTATGTTAAGAATAAGTTCAGTGTATCCACATTAGTTTCCAAATCTATCAGTAAGCAATTCAAATTTTTAGCCTTAAATATAGAAGTGGCAAAGGGACAACAGGTCATGGTGGTGGGCTGTTACAGACCCCCCTCAGCTGTCAAAGACTCCTTGTCTTCGCTAGCAAATCTTTTATCGCAGCTAGACTACAAGGAAATAGTGCTACTTGGAGATGTTCACTGGGACTGGTTAACTGCAGTATCAGAGGATTTTAAAAACCTTTGTATCTCTTTAAATGTTACTCAGATTGTTGACAGTCCTACTCGCCCTAACATTAAGTCCCCTAATAAATCCTCCCCAATTGATCTCATTCTAACTAATGTTCCCTATAAATACTCAACTGTGGGAGTATTTGCAAATGATGTGAGTGACCACTGTGCTGTAGCCACAATTAGGGACATTAAGGTCCTAAAGGTTAAACCTCGTATTATTATTAAGAGAGACATAAAACATTTTGTGGAGCAGGGTTTTGTTCATGATCTGTTTGGGTTTGATTGGGTAAAAATCGATCTGTGTGCTGATGTAGAAACTGCATGGTCTTATTTTTATCTTGGTTTTATTGAGATCATTGATAGACATGCACCCCTAAGTAAATTTAGAGTAAAGGGATGAGACAATCCTTGGTTTTCTGCTGAACTGTCCAGTCTCCTTCATGAGAGAAACAAGGCCTGGGCAAAGGCTAGGAAATCAGGCTCAGAGGTAGAATGGCTGCATTTTAGGCAGCTAAGAAATAGCTTCACTTCACATGTCAAAAGTGCTAAGTCGAAGTACTATTTGTCAGTAACCACAGAAAACCTAAATAATCCTAGGAAATTTTGGAAAGCCATCAAATTAATTTCCACCGGTGATATCCGTAATGAGCTACCTTTGTGCCTTACCAGAGCATCTGGCACTATATCGGACAGGGCCACCATGTTAAATTGCTTTAATAAGCATTTTGTGTCCTGTGGTTCTCTGTTTGATTCTGTTTCTAACGCTGCTTCTGTGAACACCCCAATCCGTGACTCTGAACAATGCGGTCTGGAAAACCCTTTCAGTTTTACTCCTTTTATTGTTAATGTTGTTCATGAAGCCTTAACCAAGTTAGATCCTAAGAAACCAGCTGGCCCGGACAACGTAGAACCTTTCTTTTTAAAGATAGCTGCAGATTTTATTGCTCTTCCTCTCACTACTCTTTTCAACCTCTCCCTCAACACAAATGCAATTCCAAAAGTATGGAAGTCAGCTTATGTCTTGCCTTTACTAAAAGGAGGTGAGGCAACTATTTTAAATAACTATAGGCCAATATCTAAATTGTAAGTTCTGGGGAAGGTGCTCGAACGCCAAGTGAGTGAACAAGTGAAGGACTTTTTATGTAAAAATAATATCCTGTCTAAACATCAGTCAGGCTTCAGAAAGCAACATAGCACCATCTCTGCGACAATGAAAGTGGTGAATGATATTACGAGTATTTTAGATAATAAACAGAGTTGTGCAGCTCTGTTTATTGACCTTTCCAAAGCGTTTGATACCGTCGATCATCGCATCTTAAAGCAGAGGCTACTCAGTATTGGCATATCCAGCCATGCAGTGGGGTGGTTTGTGAACTACCTCTCTGAAAGGTCCCAATATGTTCACTTTGATGGGCTGTCTTCTGAGTGGTTAAACATTGCTAATGGTTTTCCTCAAGGTTCTGTTTTAGGTCCAACAGTTTAGGTGAAAATGTGAATGAAGCTACTTTACATTTTTATGCGGACGATACCGTTATGTACTGTGCAGGTCCCTCCATTCAGGAGGCTGGTGTTAAATTACAGGCTGTTTTTAACATTATTCACACTCAGCTCGCTGAGCTTAAGCTTCTTTTAAATGTTGATAAAACCAAGGTAATGCTATTTTCAAAAGCTAAAAAAGCCTGTTTTAGATATTGTTACTATGCAAGGACAAGTGCTTGAAGTGGTTACCTGTTATAAATACCTAGGTATGTGGCTTTTTAGGTATTGTCTTACTTTTAAACTTCATGTCAATAACCTGCTTAAAAAGCTGAAGGTTAGACTAGGTTTCTTTTTCAGAAACAAGTCCTGTTTCTCACTTGAGGCCAGGAAAAGGCTAGTCACTCTGACCTTTTTACCTGTGCTGGACTATGGTGATTTGTTGTATATGAATGCACCTGCCTATTGCCTGAACAAGTTAGATGCTGCCTATCACAGCGCACTGAGATTTGTTACAAATTGTAAAGCACTTGCACATCACTGTACACTGTATGCCAAGGCAAGTTTGCCATCACTTACTGTAAAGAGGCTCAGTCATTGGTACACGTTTATTTATAAAACTTTGTTGGGTAAACCCCCGTATTATATCTGCTCTCTGATAACACAGAGAGTTGCAAGCAGCTATTGTCTGAGATTGCATGATGTAGTCTTGTTAGATGTGCCAAGAGCAAGGACGGAAAGGAAGGAAGGTAAGACAGCTTTTATGTGCGCAGCTCCACTTGCTTGGAACAATCTTCAGCAAGAATTGAAACTGAGCAATTTCATTCCTCTGCATGTTTTTAAAGCTAGCCTAAACGAAATGCTCATTGATACTATGGGCACTTGTAAATGTCTATAACTATGTAAATGTTTCCTGTAAATATGATGTATGATGTCCTTTATTTTGTTATGTTTCATGTGGAACCTATATGCTGCAGGTCTCCCTTGAAAAAGAGATATATGATCTCAATGGGACCAATCTGATTAAATAAAGGTTTGAAATGAAATGAAATGAAAAGCATTGTACACAATTTAAACCAATCAATGTTGTGTAATTAACAAGGATAAACTAATGTTTTTAGTTGATGAGTACTGCAGATTACTATGCAAAGTTCTAGACCGGAAATACTGTTTTCACCCCAAGCTGTTGCCTGGCAACGCAATTCTGTTGATAGTTTTTTAATATTGCATTAACACCTTATTTTATGTATGCACCACAACATCAAGTCAAATTCCTCGTATGTGTGAACCTACCTGGCAATCATAGGCGGAGTTTGACAATTGCGCTTGGGGCGGCAAACCTTTTTTACTGACGTCAGTACAGAGTCCCAACTATTGCGTGGGTTGCTACGGATACAGTAGCAATAAAGCCAGCGTTGACTGCACTGAGAGCATGACTTTTCCGCATACGAACACAACTCGTCCCGTCATGCACGCCTCATGCCCGCCGTACACACACACTCATATGGAAGGGGCGGTCTCTCCCCCCAACAACAGTGCATTACATCTGTAAAACTTATCATAACTGTGCACATCTTATACTTATTTGATAACTACTATATCCCTTGCAGTGGCGAACCGTTTCTATCACAATGGGACCTTCTGTAGACACACACACCTGCCGCATGGGGAAAATGGTGTTGGTGAACACGATTAAATGTTGTGACGATAACACAAAATACCGTGAGACTGGGATGAGTCATTAAAAATAGTCATCAAAATTGGCCACCAAGAGTCACTTCTCCATGATGCCAGTGCAGCAAAGCGTTGCCATGCCTTGTGGTGTGTGTGTGGCGTGCGTGTGTGTGTGTGAAAAACAAGCATTGTTGAAGAAAAAAATGTAAGGTTTCCCTATATATTTAGTAACACTTGTAATGTGTGTGTTTGTCATATCTGTCTTCTCCAGATATCCGATCGTGCTTCTTCCCGAGGCCACACCCACTCGAGTGGCACTGTGTCGGCCATCTTGGTGTCATTGTTGCTGATGTGTGTGTTGGCTGGACTTGGTTATTACGTCTTCAAACACAAGACGGACGCTTTCCGCTTCCACTATTTCAGAGTGAGACACGCACACACGGTTGAGAAGTGAAATATTTCATGACTTAATTCATTAACTCTAAATTAAGCTCAAGTCAAGCTTTCATTTGGGTTTGAAGTGTTTTGTGAGCAGGTAAAATGTGTATTTTCGAATTATTGTTAAAATAATACTAACAATATTTTATGTTTTTGTAAGATCTTTGCATATTCTTTTTCAATTTGTTTTTACCTTGAAGCACATTCAGTTTAAGATTGTGAAATTAGCTTTTTTAATAAACTTGGATTTACTTTCTATAAGTAGGAGTACATGTGATGACTGTACTGTGCAAAGCTTTGTGAAGTTACAGAAAAAATTAAGTGTTTAGGAAAATTCATTATTGGTTGTTAGGATTTTCTCCAAGAATCGTTTCAATTAGATACATATTAGAAAGCTGTGGCACAAAGCAATCAGTGCAAAACAGGAGACATTGTGGGGACATTGTGTGAAAAAATTGTAAAACTTCACCACCGTCAAAAGGTAAGGCTAAATATGATTACATGTAAATATGAATGCAGCAGATCAGATTAGGATGTTTCTGGACTTTTGAGTCGGAAATATGTTTTTTGTGGACTTCTTAGAATTGTACCTGATCACCAAGCTATCGTTTGTCCTACAAAAGTCATCAAAAAAGTCATAGAAAAATCATAGTATAGTGTAGTGTGTCAAAAAGAATGTCATAGCATAGTATGTCATAAAATTCACATTAGGTCATGAAAATGTTTCTAAACAGTCATAAAAAAAACTTTTTTTAAAAAGCCATAGTATATCAAAACATGTAAAACATAAACATTATTCTGTATAAATTACAATCAATGAGATGTTTGCTACGTAAAGCTAAGAGAGTTTCCTCTGCGACAGAACGAGGATGAGGACGGTGCTGCAGGCGGCAGGATGAAGCCAGCTCTGGTTTCCATCGCAAACCCACTGTACAGCGGCTCCAGAGCTTTCAGCGAGCCATTCGGGGTGAGTCTACAAAACAGACACTCAGTAACTTAGTAAGCACTTTGTTATTTAACTGCAGAAAAAACATAAAGACTGTTAAACTATAAAAGGTCAATGGTACAGTGACTGACACGTGCAATAAGATAAGATAGACCTTTAATATTCCCCCGTAGGGATATGCACCTGTCAAGCACCAACAGCATAAGAAGAAGCACAGATATTAAATGTGGAATATACAGGGAATTAAAATAATAAAATAATAAACCCTGAAAAAACATATATTAACAGTAAGATAAGATAAGTACTTTATTGATCCCAATTTGGGACATTTTTGCGTATTCATGGTAATAACAAAATAAGGGAGTTAAACTGGAGTTAAACTATGATCCGGTGAATGTACATACACATATACAGATATGTGAGCAGAACAGATACTGTATGTTAAATATCTTTACATTAAAGGTGTGGGTATAAGTTGTATGTGCATAAAGTGTAAATATTATTAAGGTTCAGAGCAGTTCATTGATAGGTTAACCCTTGATTGTGCAGCCTGATGGCTACAGGCACAAATAACTGTCCTCCCCCCTGATGGTGATGGGGGTCAGAGGCCTCTTGTTGCTCTGCCTGTAGTGCACCACCAGCTCCTTAGTCTTGCTGATGTTGAGCTGGAGGTGATTGTTGTCACACCAGCCAACAAAGTTCTCCACCAGGGCCCTGTACTCCTCCTTGTTGTCATCCATGATGTAGCTGACAATGGAGGAGTCATCGGAGAACTTCTCTACTGGAGGTCTACTGTAGGTGGCTTGAGCCAGAGTTTAATCGGAAGTTTAAGGTGTAGAGGGTGAACAGGAATGGTGACAGCACAATTCATTGGGGTGAACAAATGTTGTTCACCAGCACATCAGACACGCTTCCCTGCAGTCTGACACACTGAGGTCTGCTGGCGAGGTAGTCTGTTATCCAGGCCACCAGACTGTGATCCACCTGCATCACTGACAGCTTCTCAGCCAGCAGGTGTGGCTGGATCGTGTTGAATGCGCTGGAGAAGTCGAAGAACATGAACTCAGGGAGCTGTGCAGCTTCTCCAGCTTTGTGAAGGCTCTGTGGAGCATGTAGATCAGAGGTGTCAAACTCAATCGAAGAAGAAGAAGAGGTGTGAAGGGGGGGAACTGCTGCCAAATGTTGGTGACCCCCGCTGTCCTTTTGAGATGGGGGTGGGATGATCAAACCGGTTGAAGACCTAGTTAAGATCATTAGGTCTCCTGAATAGCCATGCTTGACTGTTTGTAGCATGTGAGCCTCAAGCCTCAAGACGACTTTCCAGACGGGCTTAGCTAATTGTCCTTGGCTGCCCTTAGCTCTTTCTTCAGCTCTTTCTGAACAGCTTTTTACCCCACAGTGACTCGAGCCATGAAAGTCCTCTTATGCCCCTTTTCCACCAAACCGATTTCAGGGCCGGTTCCGGGCTAAAGCCTGATTAAGCTCTGGTTCTTCCTGTTTCCCGCACAGCCAGGCTGGCTCTAAGCACCGAAAACCGGTTCCTAGCTGGCCCCACTTGGCTGCTCGGCAAGAACCAAGAACCAATACTTATGTCGGAGGCTTGGTCAGATTAACCTAAGCAATAACATTTCATGGCGAGTAAGGCAAATTAAAGTTGTGACATTACATTACATATCATTTAGCTGACGCTTTTGTCCAAAGCGACTAACAATAAGTGCAAAAACTATAAAGATTCAAACTAATGACAGCAAGGAAAGTGCAGATGTATTCACTTCAAGCAAGATCATACCATAGTAAGTGCTGTTTAATTAGTTACATGGCCTAAATTAACTCAAAAGATGCTTCGTATTTTTTGGGGTTTTGGCAATAATTACATTGCCAAGGTAAATCGAAATAAATGAGTTTTCAGTTTGAAACGGAATATATGCAGAGTTTCTGCTATCCTGATGTTAATGGTGGGCTCTTTTCGCCATTTAGGAGCGAGGATAGCAAACAGGCGTGTTTTTGAGGGGTACCTGGGTCCAGGAGTGGACTGGGACAAAAATTCAGCCCTGGCATTTTCTGTCCAGACCAGCCCACTACATTATCAGCGGACACTACATAGAAGTCCACTAAACTTGCGGCATCTTCTCTCATGCATACTACAAAGGAGAGTCATATTCTTTGATAGCAGTTAACAAATAAAGCACTTAACTATGAACTCAAGGACTAAAATTGACAGCTATATCAATCAATCTTTATTCATTATAGTGTCAAATCACAACAGAAGTTATGTCATGACTAGGGGTGGGACGAGACTAACGGGAAGAACTCTTATGCTACCCTTTCAGTTTTTAGTCTGTGACTGTGAAAATATTTTGGTGTAAGCCCAGTATTAGTTAAAACCAGACTCGGACAATAATAACAAAAAAATATCCTGACAAATAATCTAAATAGAAACATATTACAGACAGTAGCAGCATTAGAGCTGAAACTCACTCACTCATTATGAAACCATAAATAGAGAATTGGAGAAAGAAAAAAAAATATATATATATATACTGTAGCTGTGTGAAAAGTCTAAGACATGGGTTACAGGTCTGAATAGATATGCATTCTTATATACGTGTATGTGCACAAGTATGTATTGCTCTATACTTTCTCGTCCGCAGCCAGCCAGCTCCACTCCTCACCAAATTCGTGACCTGCAAGAAACAGCAAACAGAACTTGTACTCAGTATCTGTTTACTGACAAATATATGTAGCCATGTAGCCTTTTTGTGACGTAGTGACACTTAGTGAACAAATGTATCTGTCATGAGGGATGACTTAAGTCTCAAAAGAGCCCTAAGGCCTACCTGCATAACTGTTAATTGAACTTAAAAGATATGCAGATGTTTGAATTTAAAACCATCAATATGAAAATCTTCAGTCAGGAAATAATTATAATCAAACCTTTTGTTTCAATCTGAGACAAAACAAGTTGCATAATAAACTCACAAAGTCAAGACGAAGCTCTCAGATATGATGGATGACTCAAGCATAATAGAAGAACTTCTAGCAGGTCAGGAAAACCTGTTTGACAGGAGATAATGGTAGCAGAGAATATAAAGAGACATTTATGAATTACCAATTGTCATTTTATAACACATATAGTATGTTTCTTCACACAAACCTTTAAACATAACCTTTAAACATACACATATTGCATTCCTCTCACCACATGAAATAAGCTCAGGAACCTAAAAGTGGCACACTGAATGATGGAGGAGACAAAGCAGGTCCTCAAAAGGGGACAGAGGGAAAACAACTCCTTAGGCTCTCATATGTAGGGTGGTCCACCTAAAAGAGACATGGAAACATTATTAAGTCTCTCATCATCACAAATCAAGTATGAATTCATATAACATTATAAGACACATGACATACTCAAAAAATCATAGACTTCTCAAAAAGTGGTGAAGTGGAGGCAGTAAGGGAGCAAATCCTTGAAAATGGACGGAGGGGGAACAACTCCTCAAGCTCTCACATGTCAAGTGGTCAACCTGAGAGGGAATCGGATACATTATTAAGTCTCTAATCATCACAAATTAAGTATGATTTCATAAAACATAAAAAATGATAAACTCACCATACTAGAGGAGACTCAACAGCCAAACTTTGGTGCAGTGAAGGTAGAGAGTGGAGGCAGAGAGAGAGCAAGTCCTCGAACATGGACGGAGGGGGAACAACTCCTCAAGCTCTCACATGTCAAGTGGTCAACCTGAGAGGGAATTGGATACATTATTAAGTCTGAAAAATAAATAAAATGTTTTCCTCTGTCCTGCACCTAGAGTTGAAAACTTTTGGGATGTGCGTTTCTTTCAAAACTTTTTTAAAATTCTGAAGTATGAATTTATACAACATTAAAAAATACATGATAAACTTACCAAATTCTAACAATGGTCCCAAATGAGAGAACAAGTCCACATATAGAACAGAGGGAGAACGACTCCTCAAATATATCAGAACAACCTGTAATGGAGAATAATTGATAATTTAGTGTACATGATCACACCATTAAGGATCAACACATAAGCACAATACAACTTCTGAAAAGCATCATTAAAATGACAAATAATGAATTACTACATCCATAATGTGTGATGTGTAACAATAATATTAAATATTTCTCGGCCTTATCAGTGGAGCAGCTTTTTAAGCAGCTCACTCTTCTCTGCAAGTCTGTCTATCACAGAGTCAGAGTCCAAGGACATGAGGATATCTTTCTCTGTGGCCATCAACATAAATGCCTCCAATTTATCAGATGAGAGGGTGCTTCTGAGTCTGTTTTTAATAAACTTCAAAATTTAAAATGTGCGCTCACAAGCCACCTGTGTGAGGGATAATGTAAGCAGGTGTTTATAAGCAAGGCCTAGGACAGGGTATGCATCTGTTAGCATGTTGAAACGGCGAAGTATCTGGTAGCAGCACAGAGGGCATTCTTTGCAGGAGCAACAGTTTATGGGAGTTATCTCAACCTCTTCTGTGTTGTCCTCCTCACCACCTGATCCATCTTCTACTGTTCTTGCTTTGTACTCTGCCAATGGGGATGCCTTCAGCCTGTTCCACTGGAGTGCAAAGCTTTTCAACTCGGCCTGCATATTTTCCTTGGTTGCCCTGCTGTCAAATCCTTGCAAGCACTTGCTTAAGTCTTGAAGGGCAGACTGGGGAAGAGCACTGGTGCAGAGCTGAAGAAGGGAAGTTTCTGGGATCCAGACATGCCAAGTCAGCATATAGATTGCCGTGTGTTAAAAAGCGCCTATGAATGGCTTCAATTGCTGTGTCCATGATCCGGTTATGCACATTCACCTCATAGGACTTTTCTGCATCATCCAGGGTCTCATCCTGAGCCATCTCTCCAGGCAAGAATTTCTTCATCCTCCTCCTCTTTTGTGGCAGTGTGGCCTCCACTTCAATGTCCGTGTCATCTCTCTCTTGGATTTCTGTGTTTGTCCAGTTGACAAATGTGTCTGCTGCTTTTTTTACAGATTCAAAATCTCTTCCCAAGCTTTTCAGCGTATCCTGTGTTGATGCCACCATTCTGTGAGCAGAGAGGATGTCCAATCCTGCCGTCTGAAGGTATTTAGACAATGGAGAGGTATGTTCAAATATGCGGAGGAAGATTTGAGCCGTCAAGATCGTCTCATACTTGAGCAATGACTCTGCATATCCTCTGGCCATGACACGGATACATGGTTTCACTGTTGCCTGTTTCTGTATAGCTGATAATGTCAACAAAGGGTGTCCGCGGGGTCTTAAAAGTGACACAAAGGGTGTCACTGGTTCTCTTGCACTTGGTTTCATGTTTGTATATTGTTTTTAAGTTTTTATTCTATTTTCCTGTCATGTTATGCTTTGTTATTATTATGCCTTAGTGCCATATTGGCCTAATTGTTTTGACTGCTATATTTTGTACAGCACTCTGTGCATTCGTGCTGGGAGGGGTGCTTTAGAAATAAACTTTTACTTACTTACTTACTTAAAAAGTATTAAAAGTTGATAAATCAATTTAGCGAAAATTAAGGCTATTAAAAAGTATTAAACGGTATTTTCCAAGGTATTAAGAAGGTTCACAGCAACGACAACATGAAACACCCTTTAATTTACTGAAACGACATGTCGGGAAACCCCACAAGACGGCCCCATGCATAGCGCGCCGTAAAATGCTGCTTATTATTTTATGTTTCGTTGCCTTGCTCCGCTCTGTGTGTGTGTGTGTGTGTGTGTGTGTGGGGGGGAATAAACGACTACGGTAACGGGTCCCAAGGTGGGTAGACCGGCATACGCAACGCTCTGGGGGTCCAACTGCTCCGTGTTTGCCCTATATGATCATTTTCTGATAACGATGAAAGAGCCCGCCTCCCTCTCCCCACGTCTCCTGCTGCTGCTGGCCTGTCAGAAGAGGGGGAGAAAAAGAGAGGCAGTCACCGTTTATTAAATATTCTTATATTATTATACAGAGAACAGAGTCGTTATCAATTTGTTTTAAAGCTCAATAAATAACAAAGAAGACCTCTGACCGGCACTTTCCTAATTTTGTACGGAAGATTTAAACTTTAACGGACATGTTGACCTGCGGAACATTTTTTTTAC
This sequence comes from Notothenia rossii, assembly GCF_949606895.1. NCBI lineage: Eukaryota > Metazoa > Chordata > Actinopteri > Perciformes > Nototheniidae > Notothenia > Notothenia rossii. Next base: position 61,507,345 of record NC_136903.1, on the reverse strand, counting down.
GGAAACTGCCGCACGGTCCCCTCGTTCCTTGGAAGAGGCGGAGAGGTGGGTGTTTTTCATCTGCTGGTGGACTACCTGAGAGATACAGCAGGAGAACACGCCGTCCACTGCGGAGAATAAACAGAAGGGCAACCATGGCAACCATGCTCCGGGGTCTTCTTCGCTGCTTTTGGTGTATTTTGGGCGGCAGCAGCGCCACTTACAGGCCTGACATATGTACTACATCGTTTCCAGCATTTCCAACGGTCTAGTGTGAACGGACACGTTAATGAATCGAATGCGTGTGAACGGAAGACTTTTTTGCGCTTGCGTATGCATTTTACCATGTGGGGCCGGAGTCTAAGCCAAACTATATCCGGTCACAGAGATCTGCTATTTTAAAGTAAAGTCAACACATATCAACCCTAATATAGTCTATATTAAGAACGAGAAAAGTCTTAACATATATATCCTTTTTTGTAAACATATGACAAATCTGTGAGGGTGATTACGTCAGAGCATCGTCCTATGTGCCAGGGCTTAGCCCCGGACAGCCCCAGCCCAATTTAAACCCTGGGTATTTGTGAGGGAGCTCCTATATGGCATTACCCCGCTGAAGCTCACCAAAGTTTAACATATTTCATAGTTCAAAGTTTTGTCAATTGTTTTGTTTATTGGTCAAATACTGGTTTCTAATGGTTTCTGAGGAGTTTTACTGGAATGAAAGAGCACAGACTACAGAAGCAAAAAAAGCAGCATACTGCATTAAACCTGACCTTCACAGAGAGGTTGAAGTTCATGTGGAAAGGAGGCTTCAGTAGTCTGTCTGCACTCTGTTTAGTTGTGCTATCTTACAATCAATATAGTAAATGTGAGGTAAAGTGTATAGCCAACTGGTTAGAACTCAAAGTTGCGATGAGGTCGTAAAATGTATGGAAAGGGTCTTAAAAAAGGTCTTAAAAAAGGTCTTAAAAGGTATTAAATTTGACCTCAGGATTCCTGCATATACCCTGCAACAGCACATCAACGTACAGACCATCTTCCGGTTTTCCAAAGGAGCCAAACACCTTCTTCAGGGCCTCATGCTTGGCCCACCAGCGTATCTCGCCAATAGGAGCAAGGCCTCTACGTCTCTTGTTTCGGCGTGACTCTTCCCACACATTCATCCTTTTATATGACTCTTTGATGAATACCGCAATGCCATTGAGGAGCGCAAACAGGGACCCACTCTCAATAACAATATGGGTTGTGTTTGCAAGCACCAGATTTAGTACATGTGCGTAGCACCATACATGCACCTGGTTTGGAGATTGTGCAGACAATAGTGAGGAGAATCCTTTGTATTGGCCTTGCATGTTTGATGCCCTATCAGTCGCATTTCCAATGCACATGGTCTTGCTGAGGCCCATTTTGTCCAGAACTTCTGACAGCATGTTGACAAAGGCCTGTCCAGTGGATGAACTGCACTTCAGCACTGCAACAAGCCTCTCATGAACAACATCAGTAACATACCTCATAATTATAGAGCATTGATCCTGAGAGGTGATGTCCTGTGTTGTGTCCAGCTGCACTGAAAACATTCCTGCTTTCTTGATATCACTGGAGATGTTTTTTTGAATGAGATGGTGAATTGCATCTATCACTGAGTTGACTGTGGTTTTGGAGAGTAAAGTTACAAGGGAACCTCTGCCTCTCGTGCCACCAGACAAATGCAACTTTTTGCTGTTCTCAATGCAGCTGTCCAGGTGCTCTTTTAAACAGAAATCATACTTCCCCAGTAGAAGTATGAGTTCCAAGAAATTACCATGATCAACTGTGTGGTCTTCCAGAGTATATGCTGCCTCATTTTCTGACCTCCTGTATGCAAGCCCCCTCTTCCCAAGAACCTTGATGACATCTATGATGCGCTCCAAAACCTGTCGTCTCTTTCTGACCTGCTCTCTGTGCGCCGATATCTGACTGCCACCAAACACACTGCTGATATCAGCACTGGCGGATTTCAAGAGGTAAGCTTCAGCACAGTTTCTGTGTCCACTGCTTCTCTCATGCTCCTCTGTGCGTCGGTGTATATGCCTCCAATCTGACATTCCACTGATGAACAGACTGCTATCAGTTCTCTTACCGAATGCCATGCAGATGAAACAATACAGCATGTGACGCTCTGGACAGTACGTCAGGCACCTTCTACTGGTGCCGTCTCTGCTACAGAACACTTTCTGTACCACTGGATTGCTACTTTTTTGCTGAGGATGGTAATTTAAAAATGACTGGAGATTTCTCTGATCAGGTTGTGAAAAAAAATCAGTTATTTGACTGGCACACTCATAGCTCTCAACAGCTGTTTCCCTCTCAGGTGATCCTGTCTTTGGGCTGACACACTCCTCACTCTCTCCAGCCTTTTCCCTCTCAGGGGATCCTGTCTTTGGGCTGACATACTCATCACTCTCTACAGCCTTTTCCCTCTCAGGTGGTGCAGTCTTTTGGCTGCCTGAATTGGTCTGGCTCTCTCCCTGAACTGACCAGCTGGACTTGCCCTGAACCTGTCTGGGCTGGACATAGGGAAAGCATTTACCATTGGATGGGGAAATAACTCAAAACCACAGAATAATGTACAAGATAAAAGATTAGTTCATATTGAACGAAACGTTCGCGAGCGTAACAACACTAGTGGCTTTGCCATGTTTTCATTATGACACTTAGTGTTTTCCAATGCAAAAAAGTCAGATCTTTGTGACAATACCTGAAAATGCTCAAGACAGCACTATACACAGCCATTTGAAAACTACAGTAAAAGTAACACTTTTACAAAGAAATTAAAGTTACACACAAATTATGAAATAGTTATCACCTCAGTAAACAATAAATGAATTGAAAGATTACAATAAATTCAATGGCAAATATTGCAAATTAATCAAATTATTTCCTATAGGTTTACTTATATTTTGTGCTAAAATTCAAAGTATCTCATCTGTATTTACAATACAGCTTGATTCTGCAGCTTCATCTCTACTTACAGCTTGTTGGTCCATGTGAACGTTTACTGTTGCTATGGCTACAAGAAACCGCTGACGTTAGCAGCTCTTAGCTAGCCTAGCTAAATCATCTGAACAATAAAAACCCATAATATCACAATTCGGCATATTTAAACAAAATCAACCACAACTACCAACATTCACAGCCCTTCAACTCTGGGCTAATATGTTGTCACAAGTAGGACTATGCAGTTAATTATGTCACATCACATTCAATGTAAAAACGTTTTCTACTTTTTTTTTGGACATGTCTCAAAAATGTAGCCTAGCCAGCCCCAGGCTAACGTTACTTCCCATGTATGCCTCCACTCGCTCATCTCCCGGCGCAGCAGCACCTGCTGGGGCGGTGACCACGGCACCAAATAGATCCGTCAATTTAGAATATTTAGCAGCCTCCACCTCCAGAGACTTCAGCTTTTTAAGTCGCAGTTTTTCAGCGCCACCCGGGCGTTTCTTCTGCTTATCCATTTTCAGCTCAGCAGCAGCCCATCCCGCGACTCCCACCCATGCCATGTGGTCCCGCCCCACCCTGGTTTGTGTTGTGATTGACAGCACTGTCAGGCATCTCTGAGCCTGTCAGCCCATGATTGATTGACAATGACAAACAATAGACCAATAATATGTGTCGATGCTGGCAACACACTGCTAGCCCTCTGTAGCCAATTGGCCGGCCCAATTGGAGGGAATTTAGAGGGGAAAAAAGAAAAGAAAAAAAAAAACATTGCGGACCGGCCCACATTGGGTCAACGGCCCACCGGGACGATGCCCGGTATGCCAGATGGCCAGTCCACCCCTGCCTGGGTCCCACTCGCAGTGATGGAGTAGCAAGCCGATTGGCTGATGCCGAGCGAAGTGCACGTGCTGGAATATATGGTTTAACCAAGGCCTGGATGTAGGAAGGGGCTGTTCCCTTCACAGCTCGGTAGGCCAGCACCAGTGTCTTGAAGCAGATTCTTGCATCCACTGGCAGCTAGTGGAGGGTATGAAGGAGTGTTGTAGAATGGGAGAACTTGGGTAGGTTGAAGACCAGTCTGGCTGCAGCATTCTGAATTAGCTGTAGCGGTCTGATGGTGTTTGCAGGTAGACCAGCCAGGAGGGCGTTGCAGTAGTCCAGGCACAAGATGACCAGAGCCTGGACCAGGTCCTGTGTTGCCTCCTGGGACAGTAGGGGTAGTTTCCTCCTGATGTCTCGGCAATCCAAGATGGCAGCACGTCTGTACCTGTCCCTGTCCGCTGTGCTTTCATGTCGGTTCTAGTGTTGTCTACGTGATATCTGTTATCTTTGTAAAACACCGGTCAATATCTGTGAGCTGATTTCAACAGTACAACCAGGGCGAGCGTTGTTGTGCAACGTTACGGCTAAACATTACCGCCATTCCTGGAGGACTGGGATCACTCTATCCGCTTCGACTGCGGAGCATGTGCTCACTTCCCGGAGCTGAAACGCCACCTTTGTTGCGCTTGATTTTGGACTTTGGTGGACTGGGTTCGTTGAGCTAAAGCACAGCATGACTGGGCTTGTGTTCCTGTTTACATGAGACGTCAAACAACGTCATCTTCGTTCTCGGGAGGACTGAAAGTCCGGGCCGGATTGTCACCTCGCTGATCTGGCATTTCTCAACTTCGGCAGGACGGAAAACGCGGACGGGTTTCCTGTGCTGATTTTCGTATTTCTTCAGCAGGCCTTCTCTACCCCCTGACACATGTCACCCAGCATGTTTCTCCTAATACCTATTTTTCTCCTATTGACTATTCTCCATCCATATGAGGTGCGTGAAGGGTGTGGAGACCAAACAGTGCCTAATCTTGTCTTCCCTAGTAAAGACACAAACTGGGATTCTACTTTATTTAAGAGCTCTGTAAATTGGAGCATTCTAATCTCCAAGGATCTCATGACTCTACCTTGTCTTATTTGTCTTTTTAGTCCTTATAACTGGTTGTTTTCAATGAACTCATACTCCTATGGTTCAAAGAGAGTAATAGGCCTATATAATGAATCTATGCAAACAACAACTTGGGTGAAAAGGAAATGTTTCATTGTTATCCTGCTCCTACTATCAGGAAATGTTCATCCGAACCCTGGACCAGATTTGAATTTTCTGAGTACCACTGATGATTTTAAAGCAAGGTCGGGTCTTGGTATCATCCACATAAATGTCAGAAGTCTACTTCCTAAAATGGACCACATGAAAATCTGGGCAAAATCCTCTGATTCTGATGTTTTAGTTTTATCTGAAACTTGGCTAAAGAAATCTATAACGGACAAAGACATTGCAATTAAGGGTTACAATGTGTTTTGTTGCGACCGTCCCAGAAAAGGTGGTGGTATCGCAATTTATGTAAAAACAAAATGTCATGCTACCATCCAATCATCTGTGTCTCTCAGCAGACAATTTGAACTACTTGCGCTGAAATTGTAACTTCTTAAGGGTCATTTTATCACTGTTGTAGGGTGCTATAGACCCCCTTCAGCAAGCATTGAGGCTTTATCATCACTGAGTCATCAGTTATCTTGCTTGGATTTTAATGAGATTTTAATTGCTGGAGACTTTAACTGGGACTGGTTGTCCTCTGTCTCCGATAGTTTTAAATCAACCTGTGACTCAATAGCCCAACTCTTCCTAATCTTAAACACCGAGATAAATCGTCTCTTATCGACTTATTTTTAACAAATGCGCCTCATTCGTTTTTGGATATTGGTATTTTTTCATGAACTGTGGGATTTTGATTGGAACAAGATCTCTCTCATTAGTGATGTTGAACTGGCATGGGATTATTTTCACGAGGCTTTTACTAGAATTATAAACAAACATGCTCCTTTCCGCAAATGTAGGGTGAAAGGGCTAAAAAAAAGTTTAGTCCTGAACTGGCCAGCATTCTAAAGGAAAGGGATATTGCCTGGTCAAGGGCCAGAAAATCGAAATCCCAAGTGGATTGGATTGTTTTTAGACAGCTCCGAAATCGTTTCACCTTCCTAGTTAAAAAGGCTAAATCTGAGTACTACAATCTGAGTACTACATTTCTATTACTACTAGTAACTTAAATGATCCAAATAAATTCTGTAAGGTAATAAAAAACTCATTTGGAACAGAAACTAAAAATGAATTACCAGCCTGCATTGTTACAGACTCGCAAACTCTCACTGACAAATCGGCCATTCTCAACTGCTTTAATGAACATTTTATTTCTTCTGGTTCTTTGTTTGAGTCCCTATATTCGGACCCTGAACAGAACGTTGATTCCTCACCACCTCCATCCCATCCCGTGGCTCAGCCATTCAATTTCACTTTAACGAGCGTTGCAGAATCTGGATCCACACAAATCGGCAGATCCGGACAAACTTCCTCCTCATTTTCTTAAATTAGCTGCAGACTTTATAGCTGAGCCGCTTACTTATCTTTTTAATTTAACTCATTCCAACAATGAGATTCCAAACATATGGAAATCTGCACATGTTTTTCCTTTACTGAAAGGAGGGGATCCCTCATCTGTTAATAATTATAGGCCAATTTCAAAATGATGTGTTGTAGCGAAGGTCCTTGAAAAGCTTCTCAGTGAACAACTTAAATTATTCTTGGACACAAATTATATTTTGTCAGAGCACCAATCCGGTTTTAGAAAACAACACAGCACAACAACTGCTGCTATTAAAGTGGTGAACAACATAATTGAGGCATTGGACTGTAAAAAGTATTGTGCAGCTCTATTTATTGATTTATCAAAGGTGTTTTTCACAGTTGATCATACCATCCTGGCGGAAAGACTTCACAGTATCGGCTTATCTAGGCATACTGTTGTTTTTAAAAAATATATATTTATCAGCGAGAAACCAATGCGTCCAATTTTCTGGGTCTTCTTCTTCCTTCCTCCCGATAGCAAAGGGTGTGCCACAAGGTTCCATATTAGGACCGATTCTTTTAACCATATGTGTAAATAATCCATGTAATAATTTAGCAAATGCTTCTTACTATTGTTATGCAGATGATACTGTTATTTATTGTTCCTCCGCTTCTATAGAACAAAGTCTAGATTTCCTCCAGTCTGCCTTTGATGTCATACAAACCCATTTATATCAACTAAAGTTGGTATTAAATGCTGAAAAATCCAAAGTGATGATATTTTCGAATGGCAAAAAGTTACCATCTATTCTACCCAAGATGTGTACGGTACTGATCAAGGGACTGACATTGAGAGGGTCACTACTTACAAATATCTGGGATTTCTTATTGAACAGAATTTGTCTTTCAAGTTACACACGGAAAATGTTGTTTCAAAGCTAAAAATAAAATTAGGTTTCTTTTACAGAAATAAATCCTGTTTCTCTTTTCAGACAAGGAAACATTTAATATCTGCAACGTTTTTTTACCTGTATTAGATTATGGTGATCTGCTATACATGAATGCCTCCGACCAGTGCCTAAAGAGCTTGGATACTGTGTACCATTGTGCCTAACGATTTATTACTGGATGTGGATATCGAGTACACCATTGCACTTTATATACTGCTGCTAATTGGCCATCTTTGTCTGCTCGCAGGTTGGGTTTTATTTATAAATCTCTGCTTGGGTTGGTTCCCTCCTACATTTGCACATATATGTGTCAAAGAGAAAGTCTATATGGCCTGCGCTCCCAAGATTTTATTCAGATGCTGGTTCCTACAGTGAGAACAAAACTGGGTAATACAGCTTTTAAATATGCTGCCCCCACAGCTTAGAACAATGTACAGAAGGAGCTGAAACTCTCAGATTTAATCACTATGGGGGAATTCAGGTCCATTTTAAAGGACAGAGAACACGACACCGTTGGTAGATGTGAGTGCTCGTATATCCTAAAATCGTTTTAAATGTTGCCAGTTTTTAATGATTTTTAGTAGTTTGTTTTATTTCGTATATTGACTGGCTAATGTGCCATTTTATTTGTGTTTTACAGCTGTATTTGTCTGCCTTTCTTGTCTGTGTTTTATCTGTTGTAACTTCGTTCATGCTGCCCTTCTTGGCCAGGTCACTCTGGCCAGATTTTAAGTCTTTTTACCTGGTTAAATAAAGGATATATATATATTAGGGCCGGGACTTTAACGCGTTAATTAAGATTAATTAATTACACAAAAAGTAACGCATTTTAATCGCATTATTTTTGCACCGCGGAATGTTTCTCACTGGATGAGTTTCAGGGGTACCGATTATACTGGAGCACCAACTAACGTTCATGACTTCAGACAACAACAAACCACAGTGAACAATAGTCAAACATGAACGAAGAAGCTGATGAGACCGCTTTGGCTGGCCCCGCGGATGGGACATTTTGTTTTAAAAAACGGACGGATGGAAGCGTCGATAAGAGAAAGGTTGTTTGCAAATTATGCAAAAAGGAATTTGCATATCACCGCAGCACATCAAGCCTCAAGTATCACCTCAATGCAAAACATATAGCAGCTAGCGTGGAAGCTAGCGTGGACGTTAGCCCGACTCGGAGTACAAGGACCCACACCCATTTTTAAATCAACTGTTGGTAAATCAACAAAGTCTGTTATGGCCTCTGAAGCAACAGAGAGATGTTTTCTAATAGTCAGGGTTTCCAATGTTCTGAATGTACTTGAACGTATTGTGTTTTACTTAAAAAACAAAGTGTTATAGTTTACAGAAGGTCTACCTACCTATAGGCTGCCTGAATCTCTGAAATGTACTATATTCCTAAATATGCTATTGCTACACTTTATGGCAAAAATTGCACTTTTCTGTAGGTCTTGGTTAAGTATCACCTTGAAAAAAATAAACAATGTTTTGTTGCTTAAGCTTATGTATTCAGTCATTATTCAATGGTATACTAAAATCCATGTGAAAAAAATTGCTTCTCACTGTTCTCAGGTAAAATATTTATATGTGATTAAAAATGCGATTAATTTCTATCAATTAATTACAAAGCCTCTAATTAATTAGATTAATTTTTTTAATCGAGTCCTGGCCCTAATATATATATATATATATATAGGGTAACACTTTATATTAAGGTACACAAATTAACCATCAACTAGTTGTTAATTAACATGCATATTAGCAGTATATTGGCTCTTTATTAGTCATTATAAAACACTTATTAATGCCTTATTCTGCATGACCATATTCTACAAGTAATAAGCCATTAGTTTGTATTTTTTTTCTCAATAACCCTCTAATTAGTGCTTATTTGTTGCAAGTAAGGAAATTGTGGAACATGCGTTTGGGTCTTAATGTGCTCTGCTCAATATGGGCCTAATAAGGCAGTAGTACCACAAGAATAGTAATTCTCCCATAATAACACTTAACAAATATTATCTATTCTTATGTAACAAGACATGAAACTATTGTAACATCTAGTTATAATTGTGTCTAAATAACTCAAAATTAGGTATTTATATCTAATAACATGTTCCCTATTTTAAAGTGAAGTCTTGTTCATAACCAATAAGCCAATAGTTTGACTCTAATTGACCTGAACAGGTTCACTATTCTAATGTTGCCTCCTCTTCACACTAGGTGTTCATTTTGTCTAAATAACTCAAAATGAGGTATATTTAAGAATATCAGAGCTCTCAAGTCTCACGCATTTGGCGTGAGACACGCATTTCACTCCATTCACACGCTCACACGCCACACCTTGTATTTCTCACGCAGAGATTACTTTCGTCTTTGAGACGCGTGCACTCCACTAGCACCCCCCCCCCCCCCCCCCCCCCCCGTTGACATTCGCGGTACAGAGGGCTTCATGGGAACTTTGAGGGGAGCCAGAAGTTGGAGTACCAAACACCGCTACCAAAATCTCACTCTGAACTCTGTTCAAAACTTGAGAGCCCTGGAATATGTTTTGGGGTATTGACAGTTCAGCTACCAATAGCAAAGTGATATTGAGCTGTATGTTTCATATTTGCAAATTTATATTTTTGGAAAATGTGTACTGAAGGTTAGATAGGAAACTGGGTACAGGAAGTAGGAGAAAGTGAACTGAATAGCATGCTTCTAATTTTCCTATGCAACCTGAAGAGTGAAAGGGTAAAGTCTGTCAGTAAGCAATGACTGTAAGTGTAAGTGTAAGCCTTGCACTTACACTGTAAGGATTAGTAACATGTATTTTGTTTATGTGATGACATTTGGAGATGTTTAAACTCAATGAGAAAATGCGTTAGCATTCGCGCTAGCGTTAGCATACAGTAGCGCAGGGGTCACCAACCTTTTTGTCACCGAGGGCTACTTCAAGGGTACTGAGTAATACGAAGGGCTACTTGTTTGATACAAACTTCCTGAATAACATAATTGCACGGTTCACCTTTAATGATAATATTATTATTAATAATAATCAGAATACATATTAATTTACTGTATGTGAAGGACTGTCTGATCACATGTTAATATTAATTATTCCTCACAATCATTATTAACAATGATTTATCATTGCTATAGCAACCCCATTGTTTTGTTATGAAAATGTATCTATATTTATACACATTCTCGCGAGATCTATCAGGGGTCGTTGTAATGCTGCGTTCACACCGGACGCGACTTCGCTCGAGTTTCACCGCTGCTGCCAGCGGTGTTTACTCGCATCATTCAAACAAGATGCGCTGGCTCGGGAGCTACATCTACAACAAAATGAACATATTTTACAATGATTAAATTGTAATACATGTTTCTAAAGGATGCCGAACTAACAACATACTGATACCGGTTAGTAAAAACCATGAATTAATGCTTGACAAGTCTGCAGACAAGACGGCAGGCGAAAAAACTTTTTAAATGCTTGTTTTCTGAATGGAGATTGGGTCGATCAGGCTAAGCTAACGTTGTATACAGTATGCTCATTCCACACTCATAACAACGGCCTACAGACATAAATAAACCAGCGACTGTATTCGCCATGACACAGAAAGTCTGTGGTTTGTACTTGTTTAACTTTTGTCCAGTTTCTGAAAAGATATGAGGAGCTGTGATCTCTGTTTTGCTAACTGCTAACAGCTAACAGCTGATGTTTTCTGGTTGAACGTCAGTGGCAGGCTGAGATCCTCACCACTGCTGTGTGTGCGTGTGTGTGTGCGTGTGTGCGTGTGTGTGTGGGTGGGTGTGAGAGATGAGGCCCATGCGGCCCATGATCGTAGCTGCTCATGCTAGCTTGTCTCAGCTAAAGGTGGAACGGAGATTTGGTGCGTGGAGTTCAACTCTGAACCTATCTGGCGTCAGAGTTCAATTTCACGCACCAAATCTCCATTTCACTTACATATGTACATACAAAATGTGTGCTTTTAAAATGTTATATTCAATATTGTCATTTTAAAAATAAAAATGTATTCAATAATTTTTTTAGACGGAGCTCCATGGTGACTTGTGCAATTTTTAGAACATGCTCGCGGGCGACCAATTTCCCCCCCGCGGGCGACTTAGTGCCCGCGGGCACCGCGTTGGCTACCCCTGCAGTAGCGTTAGCATACATGCTAGCGTTAGCCATACTAGCCTGTAAGTACACAAACATGCTTATTGCACAGCTAGCTAGCATTAGCTATATTTACCTTGTTTACACTTATCGGTCCCATGTGTTAATCTGTGTATGTTACACTTGCATATATGAGATCATTAAGTGCCTTGTAACTTATTTTTGTATAGTATCAGGGTGCATTCACACCTAATAGTCCGCTCTCTGGTGCCCGCCAGACCACAGTTTGTTACATTGTTTCATTTTTCAGAAGGTTCGGTTTGCGTTCACGGGCAAAACTCAAATGGACTATAAACTTTAAACACAAGTCATGTGCACGGAAATGCTGTTCAACCATTGGTCAGACATTAAGGGGGTAAAAACGTAAATCCCGGCAATTTCTACCGGAGCCTCTGCACTTTCGGCAGGTTATTCTCATGCTGCTGTTAATCTGGAGATCAACAGACACTAGCGGCCCGCGCATATGATTATATAAATCAGACAACGTCCGTTAAAAAACATTATAACATAATGAGAGACATTCTGCAGTAAGGAGGGGCGTTTCACCAACAACAGGTGTTCTTACTTTTATGTAGCTGACGGAGAATTTTTACTTTACACGACACTGTTCAACACTTCATTCTGCTTCACTCTTTAACTAAACAACCGCGGATGTCTTGAAAGACTATTTCGCTAAAGATTTTTGAAGATACCCGCGTTCTTGTGACACGTAAATACTACACTTCCTATGTTTTGGTGCGGACTGCTTTCACACCAGCAATGAACTGCTCCAGAGTTCACAAGCAAGCGCTCCGAGACCACCTATTTTAGCGGACCAGAGTCCGGTTGTTTAGTTTACTTAAGAGGTCTCGGATTGTGTTCACACCGACCCAAATGAACCGCACCAAGCGGCTAAACGCACCAGGTTTCGATTCAACCGGACTATACAAGGCAGGTGTGAACGCGCCCTCACTCCGTTTGAATTTCAGTGGACTGCAAATAAGTCAATAAAGGAGCATGGTTGCTCATTCCCTGGCTCTCAAAAGAGTTTGGGTGGCTGTTTAATCTCTGTTCACACTGAGACAGTACAACACATAGAGAGAACAGTACACCTATTGTGTAAGAACATACAAGCAGGTCACACAGTATGATCACAAATACATAAACTCTGTTAAAAATCTGTTTTTATTCAAACGTACAGGCTGCATTATGTGTTCTCAGCCTTGGAGAAACTTGACATGTTTTGGTATGTGTCTGAACCTCTCTTTAGTGGTTCATTAATAAAACAGACATTTCAACATGTGCCTACTTTGTTCATGTACTGTTGAGGTTAATGTCAGTAGTTGTGTGCTATACTGTATTTACAAAGTGTGAAGAGGAGGCAACTTTAGAATAGGGAACATGTTCAGGTCAATTAGAGTCAAACTACTAGCTTATTGGTTATGAGCAAGACTTCACTTTAAAATAGGGAACATGTTCTTATATAGAAATACCTCATTAGAGTAAAACTACTAGCTTATTGGTTATGAGCAAGACTTCACTTTAAAATAGGGAACATTTTCTTATATAGAAATGCCTAATTAGAGTCAAACTACTAGCTTATTGGTTATAACCAAGACTTCACTTTAAAATAGGGAACATGTTCTTAGATATAAATACCTAATTTTGAGTTATTTAGACACAATTAACACTTATAGTTTCATGTCTTGTTACATAAGAATAGATCATATTTGTTAAGTGTTATTATGGGAGAATTACTATTCTTGTGGTACTACTGCCTTATTAGGACCATATTGAGCAGCGCATATTAAGACTAAAACTCATGTACAACGACTTCCTTACTTCCTTAAGATGTTTCTACTGCGTGTGTATCGGCATATTTGCGTTTTTATTTTTGCAAAGTTTTTAAAACTGCAGCACATTTCTCATAATGGAAGTGTTTTGGGCCGTTTGCCCCTGTTGGACACCGTACAAAGGTGATGAGAAACACACAATCTAGACCACTTTCCGACCTCCTCTGAACAGTCAGCTATAAATATTAACTTTTCCACCAGAAGCCCTCCCAATGATTTTTGTGATTTTCCTGGTTCGTTGATTTTCTCTCCTTTCATGCAGGACGCCGGACCGTCTGAGCCAGCACAACCTGATGAGCCTCCACAGATTTTGGACCTGTCCTCATAAAAGTAGAGCGGTCTGTTTACAAATCACACATAACCTGTTGCCTTTATCAAGCTTTTTCTCAAATCATCTGTATCCAAATAAGAAATAAAGGATCTCTGTTTACTTTATCCCGATACTCTGTCTTTTTTTACGAGTAGAAGATTAAATTATTCTATGTACCGTAAAAGTTTGCAGCGTTTTAGCTCCTTGTAGCTTTAGTTTGACATTTTCTTAATGGATCTGATAAACCAAACGTACAGTAACGGCTCAGCACCAAACAACAGACGGTTAGAAGTTACAGGCTACCTGCCTGGTGAAAAAAGTAAAAACTCAAGTAGCTAAAAAGACAAAGTACAGTATGACAAAAAAAGAAATTAAAAAGAGAGAGTTTAGTGAATCATAGTATATCAGATAATAGACGAATTTTTTTTTTGATGTATGCCATTAAAACGTAATATAAAAAGTCTTAATTATGACATTAAAACATTTATAATTTTTTTTAAAGGTTTGGTTTAGTATGACATAATAAAAGCCATGAAATGGTCAATTAAGTTGTATTTATACGGTTTATTTGTAGTCTTCTTTACATTTTCATTTGCACGTGCTTTGGTACATTTGTATTTTTTATTTTCATCGTTTTTGAAACTGCAGTTTCTCTGACTGGACATGTTTTAAGCTATTGTAACACATTTCCACTTTTCCGCCACCATATTCAGACCACTCAAAGATGAAAAGGTGTTTTATTATTTTTTGTAAAACTTGGATACATCTTACGATCAGTATTTACAGACTTGCACCTTTATTTGTTTCGAAGCACATTAAAATAATGCTTTATCCTTAACTTGAACATACAGAGTTAAAAGTAAAAAACTGTTTTAACAAAAGAACTACGTCACAATCACTGCAAATCTCAGCTTCTGGAAGACAATAAACTCCATCCATCTGCCACTTTTATGTAATTAATCATTGATGTCGTTGTATGTCAGCAGAGAAAGTGCTGAGTGTCAGAAAACAGCATAGGCATGTGAGGCTCAGGTTTGGGAAGGCTAAACAACTTTTTTTACCTGACGCTGCCCGCCTCCGGCGTCTATCGTTTTTCCAACCCAGTTAAGGTTTAACCACGCCTACTTCCGCATTACACAAGCATCGACGTAGCTCTACGCTAGTGTTTCTCAAACTTTTTCATACCAAAGTAAAATGACAAAATAAACTTAAAAACACTGTAGGATAAAGGGGTAATACGAAGAAAATATACACTACACTTTTTAGGCAATATTGAATTACAGTTTAAAGGGAGAGTTTTAGTACCCACCCTGTCATATACATTAGTTAAAATCAGACAAATATTTATTTATATAGGTTTATAAGCTAGTACTAAACCAAATATAGTATTTCAATCTAAAGTATTGGTTTCACCATTGTAGTATTACCATATGTGAACTTTTTGTGGGGAAATAACTGTTGTTTGTAGTCGAAAATGAAAAAAAACACTCTGGGCAAAGAGGGATTGCAGATTTAATTTTAAAAAAGCAATATAATTGGGAGCAAAACATGTGGGGCATTATATCACTCATTGTAATGGTGCATATTATTGACGACCGACATCTGAAATGGAGAAGGCGTCACTCAAGCCACCCTGCAGTGGTTTTAAAAAATCTTACTTGCAGCTTCACAGGGAGCGCACGGCACCAGATTATCAGTTTAAAAGACAAGCGCCACCACCTTCCAATGGACATCCATTTAACATGTTAAGCCCCATTTGGGGAAAAAATCGCAACATCTGCAAGAAACAGCGTCTGAGGGCTTCTTAACATTTAAAAACCTTTTAATGTGTCATAACCACTTAAAGGTGGGCCGGCTAAAACGATTGGTCGTGCTTTTTACAGTACTACGGCTTCAACAGATGAATTGTCTTTATGGATTTTTTGTCAAAGCACTTAAGATATTCATTGCTATCGGGATGTTAAGCGCATTCCATGGAATATAACAAAAAGTGTATCTCGAGCCGGTTTATCAAACTTACCTACCCCACCTTTAACGGGAAGAAACTCAGCTATCAGACAATATTAACAATTTTTTGCAAAACTAAACATAAGGGTAATAACAAAGGCTCTGAATTAGCCCTGAGCAAAAAAATGCTAACACACTTAGCACAGAACTCACGTTAAAATACCCTTATTACTTATCATCGTATCTGCAAAAACAAGATATCTATTAGCAAGCTGAGATTCCACAGATTCTACAGCTACAGTATTAGTATCATTACTGACCGATCCGAACTCGCGACATGAGAAGCTAACACAGACATCACACCACGTAGCATTAGGGAGCCAACACGGCAATATGCCTTACCTTTGTTGTTTTCTGATCAAAAGTGGTCTTAAATGGCATTAAAATGATAAAGACGCTGTTGAAGGTTAATCCATAGGTTAATCCAATGTGTCTGTGTCACTTTGAAATGATTTCTGATAATCCATCAGCAATAAACCTAGTTTTCAGATTTCAGAGCGTAAGATAGGTTTAGCTTTGGGCAAACACTGTGCGCATAGCTCTCACTTCTCAATGGTAACGTGTGTGTGCATGTGGAAATTCCCCTTCGATTCTATTGGCTCTAATGGTTCAAAAGAGATGTCAATCATCAAAATCGACCAATGGGTTCCAGAGAAACGGCAAATACGCCCATTTCCACCCAAATGACCCCAGAGGTGTTTTCTTTTTTGCTAAACCTCTCTAAAAAGGTAAAATGTCACTTGTTTTGCATCAATCTTGATACAGGGTACTTATTATATGTTATAGTTTGGATTCCTAAAGCTTTTAGTCTACCTTACCATCATTCAAGGGTTGTTTTCACTATGGTTTATTTTTGGACGGACACTATAATTTACATTTCTTTACTGTTCAATCTGAATTTACTTTAAAATAAAAACATCTATATTGATTCTGACTTTTCTACATCGAACTCACAGGTTTATTATTGCTTTGAGAAAAAAGATTATTAATTTACCCCTTTTAGAAGTATAGTTATTGTCATTTGTTCTGGGAATGTCATTTTTCGAGCCTGAGACCTGAAAAACAAGCTTGGGGCTTAACAGGTTAATTAATGATGACCTGAAATTTAGAGATATTATTTATTAAAAACATACCTGCCATAATGACTACAAACCAGTGATTAAATTACTTCTGTTTTTAAATCCTTGATAAAGGAAGGAGTGATTGTTAAATGTCCAGACACCCACGGTTCCACACACTGCTAAAGAGGTTTACATTTTTCTTTAAGTGGACCAGAATTGAAGATAAATGAATTTAATGAATTATGAAATACATGGCAGAGGTTCGCAGATCCTCATAATGTTTTGACTGAAGAAAATGATTATGTGTACAAGTTTCTGAAATAGATCTATTAGACATTTTAATATAAATTAGGTGTAAATAAACTGCAGTAGTAGTACTACACTGTTGGCGCTGTGCTAGGTGGCTGCCTGTTGCAGCAGCTCCCTGTGTCTTATTGATTTTGTCTTTTTTTACTACTTTAATTCTCTTAGTTGTACTTTTTTCTTTGAATATTTATTTTGTCTTGTAACAAACTTTGGCCACGTTTTGTTTCTAAAGTTTGCCGGTCCTTCTTCTGTTACTTTTTTGTGACGGAGAGCCATTCTAAGAGGAGGGACGGCATTGTTTACTCCCGTGAGCAGCATGACATCCCGGAGGAGCTTTGGAGGCTAATGCGGGGCTGCAGGGCTGGATCGGCGTCGCGAGACCCTTTTCACGGGGGCACGTGCCCCCCTGTAGATCTGAGGTGCCCCGGTATGCCTGGGTCACTGATTTTTTTATTAATTTATTAATTTATTCAGGGTTCGAAATGGCGACACGCCAGCACGCCCGGGTCTAGTAACTTTCCTATCGGACTAGTAACTCTATGCACTTGCCTGCCCGTGTGTCTGGTAACTTTATAACCCCTTTGCACGGAGCGTCTTTTACAAGCATTGTGGCCGTCAATGCTGTTAAATATGTTCTTTATTCTCGCGTCCAGGAGAGAAGCTTTAAAATGAGACTAAATGGAGTCTCTAAAAGATTCAAATGGGATACTTTAATTAAAAAAGGCGCGGTAGTGTTACAGACAGAATATTGTTCCGGCAGAAAACAGCTGTGATCTGGTTCTCCTGAGCAAGAAGAAGACAGCGGATCTCTCCTCCGGCGCTGCTATATATATCCTCTGCTGGCTCCTCCCCGCCAGCCGGCTCACCTCGTCTCCAATGTCCGTTATTGCATTTAAACAGAGGATAGGTTCTTTTCACATTCAATATATGCTTAACACGCCGTTTCTCCTCATATTCTCTTTCATCACTTTTCATTTAACACATTCTAAACGCTGTAATCAATACTCTAAACAATACTTCTCGGCTCGTTTGGTTTCCGGTCATTCCGGATGTTGCCACATGCTACTCTCGTCTGTAAACAATAATGTATTCAAATAAACTGTACTTTCATTTAATATTCAACATGGTAGTATCTCGACATCTATCGTTGTAGTGTTAAATCAGTAGGTTTCGGTTTTCACCACACCAAGTCATTTCGCTTCTCAATTCATCTCTAGGAAATCGTATATTAGCCACATGCTACATGCTAACCGTAGATGAAGGATTTTCAGAATAAAAGCTTAACTGCTTGTGCACAAGAATTTCTGGTTTTTCAGTATAAAAGAGCGTTTAAACTGACGGTATGTTTAAGCTACATTATACCATCAAAACATTGATTTTAATTTCTAACAATGCGAACTCAATTTTGCTACTGTAAACCTCTCTTGCACAGCATAAGACTAGTCCTATTCAGCACACGCTGCTTTCATTTGTTTATTCGAATGTTTTTTGTCCCTTCTGATAACCCGTAGTGTTGATGCGTGTTTTGCCTTGGTAGTTCAGGATACCATGAAATAAAGCTTGCGGTCAATCTGGTAAGCAACGTAATTTTACGATGAACATAATCTTAGTTTTAGAAGTGAAGGTCACACAGGAGTAGGCTATATATTTTAATGAGTTTGCCTGGAAGCTAATCGTATAGGCTACACTGTTAAATGTTATGTGATTTGTATAAATAGCACTTTTTAATCATTTATAAAACATAATAGACTAGGCTAAATGGATGGAGATGTGAATAGCAGTGACATGCGCTGAGGTTCGTGGCTGGTGAGGCACTGACAGTTTCAGTGTCAGATTTAGAAATATATAAACCCAAGTATCTTAAATCACGAAATCTATTATTGAGGTGAAACATTTTCAAAGAAATGTGGCTTTGAACGTGAGTAGTCGATGGAGTTATCCTAACCGTCTTTTGAAACATACCTTTTAGCTCCGGCGTTGGTTTCCCATTATTTATCACTTCACGATTTGATTGATTTGATAGTATTCTGTATTTTAGTATTTAGTATCTTGTAAATGGACATCAGAAAGTTATTCGCCCGGAGCAGGGATAAAGCAGCAAGGAGAAATGAGAGAGGTAAGCTAGGTAACAAGGCAACCCAAACCACTTTTAGGTAACAACCCACAAGTTGAGTTCAACACTGGTCACTAGCCTAACAGTTACATATCTGTCCAGACAAAGAGGAGCAGCAGAGTGTCGGAGGAGGTGAAGGAGAGAGGGATGTTGATGAGCACGAGCAGAGGTGATATGGCTATTAATTTAATATTAATTAGGAATAACTGCAAACAGGTTATACACAAGTAACCTTACATCTGCATATGTAAAAATGTAGATAATGAAAATGCAGACATTAGACTGTAATATGTTCATGTTGTTTCAAGACTCAGTGCAGCAGAGTGCAGAGGAGGAGAGGAGGAGATTGAAGGGACACAGGAAGGGATGACACTGAGAGATGACACTGACAGGTGAGAGTGAGACTCAGCTGACAATGTAGTTAGCTACTGTAAATGTCCCTACTTATAGATGTGATGAATGTTATTTGAACTTTTAATGGTTATCTGAGGTAACTATTGAGCATATGATTTTTTTGTACGTTGCACCAGACAGGAGAGTCAGAGGGCAGAAGAGATTGAGCTGGTTGAGGCAGGGGAAAGGCAGAGAGAGAAGGAAGGACAACAAGAGACAGACAGGCCGGAGAGATCACACCCCAGAGATGAGACTGAGAAAACAGTTGCCACAGTGGCAGAGAACATTAGACTGGGGGCAAGAGAAAAAAGCAGTGTCCACAATCTTGAGGGACATACAAGTGATCTTGGGGGAAAGGAGTCTGGCCCAAACCAAGTTAAGTTGTCAAAATATCCCCAGCACAACTTTGGTGCAAAGAATCGATCATTTAACGCCAACTGGTTTGAAAGCTTTACATGGCTGGAATATTCCAAGGCTAAAGATGCAGCGCTTTGTTTTCCCTGTAGAATATTTGGGAAACATTTGAAGAATGACACCTTTGTAAACACTGGCTTTCAAAATTGGAAAAAAGCTCTGGATGTCTATAGAGAGCATGAGAAATCACCAGCACATAAGGCAAGCATGCAGTCTTGGTGTAGTTATAAAGCCAGTGAGGCTCATGGCAGTGTTGTCGACCATTTGGATTCTGCCAGTGAGCATGAAATAAAAGAGAGACGGGAGTACCTCAGCCGGGTTGTGGCTGTTACCAAGTTTTTGGGAAAACAAAATATCCCATTCCGTGGCCATGATGAGGGCATGTCCAGCGACAACCAGGGGAACTTTCTGGAATGCATGAACCTCTTGAAAGAGTTCGACCCTTTCCTTCAGACATATTCAGCACCATCACACACTACATACTTGTCACCTTCATCACAAAATGAAGTAATTCAGTGCTGTGCCCAGGAGATAACAAAAGCTATCAGTAAAGACATTAAGGAGGCTGGAATGTTTTCAGTGATGGCTGACGAAGCAAGAGATGGCAGCACTGAGCAGCTAGCTGTGTGTGTCCGATATGTTGCTGGGGGGAGTGTGCAAGAACATTTACTAGCTATGGTAGATTTGAAGGGTTTTGACGCGGAGTCCATTACAACTGCCATTGAACAACAGCTAAGGTTGAATGGCATAGACCATGTGAAGGTGGTTGCACAGGCTTATGATGGCGCCTCAGTCATGAGTGGGGCTGTTGGAGGGGTCCAAGCAAAGTTCCGAGAGAACCATCCCATGGCCATTTATGTGCACTGCTATGCACATCAATTGAATTTAGTGCTCTGTTCCACATGTCTGGCCATACCAGAGGCCAGGAAGTTATTTGACCTCCTGCAGAATGTCTATACATTCTTTTCTGGCTCCCTTGTGAACCATGACAAGTTTAAGGAGACTCAGAAACAGCTTGGCTTACAAGCTTCTGAGCTTGTACAGCTGTCCAACACCCGATGGTCTTGCCAGCTGAGGTCTATCAACGCTATGATAGAGAATTTCCCAGCAGTTCTCACGTGCCTGTCCAATATCAGCAACCCTACGGCTGTGGGTCTGCATGCCAACCTTGCAAGGTTCTCCACAGTTTATCTATTGATGATGTTCAAGACTTTTTTGTCTGTGACAGAAAGTCTACACAAATACCTACAAAGTGAAACTGTGGACCTGGTAAAAGCTGAGGAGTTCAAATGCGCTGTGTGCGCCACTCTACAAGAAATGCGCACTGATGACAAAGCAGCTGAGGTTTATGACCGCGCAAAGGCCTTGTGCGAAACACACCAAATCCCTGAGTCATGTGCTGTACCAAGACAAAGGCAGAAGCAGAGACGCATGGAGGAGTATGTAGTCGAGTCTAGTTGTGGGGCAGCGAGTGACCTAGGGAATGCCGAGAAGTTGAGAACCGCAGTGTATCTACCTTGCCTTGACAGGATGGTTGCTGAGATGGAGCAGCGTTTTTCATCTCTCAACAGCACAGTTCTAAAAGGTGTTCAGGCCTGTAATCCAGGATCTAGCAACTTTCTCTGTGAGGAGGACCTCAGAGGTCTGGCAGATCATTATAATGTGGATCTAAAGCAAGAGGAAGTGCTGGTGGCTAAAATCTATCTGGCCAGAAAGCAGGAAAGCCTTCCAATCACTGACATGCAATGTCTTTTCAGTTTGCTGGATCATGTCATGTTCCCAACATTGACACAGGTCATTCAGATATCACTGACCATTCCAGTGTCCAGCTGCACTTGTGAACGTACATTCAGCGTGCTGAGACGCCTCCACACGTGGTTAAGAAGCACAATGGGGCAAGACAGACTCCACCATCTCGCCATCATGTCTGTTGAGAGAGGAGCACTCTCCAAGTTAAGTCACTGTCAATTGATTGATAGCTTTGCAAAACTGAAACCGAGACGTTACAGTTTACTTTTAAAAAAATGAACATAGACCTCTCCCATCTCTCTGACCATGTACACACCTCATAGGATAGTCACCATCACACCATCATAGGATGGGGGGTTCTCTTTCAGTTTTCAGTTTTCAAGTCCATGTTTGCTGACAGATATTTCATGAAGATTCATTGTGCCTCTTTTGCCTTCATCAGTTAGTGATTTAGAGATACTGTATACAGTTAAGTTCACAAGTAGGCCAATTCAATTCAGTTTGGTTCAGGTAGGCTAGATATTTAATGATGCAGAAAATAACAATCTGATTGTACTATTTATTTATGACACTTTATTATAATAAATAAGTGCAAAAAAATGTTTGCTCGCGTGCTTGCATTAATTATCTGTGCCCATGCTTTTTTCAAAGAAATAACTGCAAAACATTTTTTTTTTCTGTGCCCCTGTTGTGCCCCTGTATAGTATTGGGTCAGCTGACGCCCCTGGGCTGGAGCCAAGCGGAAGACGAAGAAGAAGAGGAGATGCAAACCCTCGTACCGTCCATTATAATGGGGAACGTGAGGGCTTTGGGTAATAAGATGGAAGAGCTCGGAGTGTTGACGAAGACGCAGTGGGAATACCGTGAGTGCAGCATCATGTGTTTTACTGAGACTTGGTTGCACCCGCTCATCCCGGATAACAACACGGCTCTCCCCGGCTTCACGAGCGTTCAGGCGGACAGCGACATTATTCTGAGCGTTAAGAAGAAAGGAGGAGGGATTGCACTGTATGTGAAGGAACAATGGTGTAATCCTGGACATGTTACTGTGAAGGAGCGTTTCTGTAGCCCCGACACTAGCAGTGGGATTACGTCCATTTCATTTACCCCGAGAACTTAATTACGCCACTGTAGTGGCTGTGTACATTACACCTTCTGCGGACGCGGAGGTGGCTGGTGACGTAATTCACTCCTCTGTGGCCAAATTCTTCACCCAAATAATAATAATACATTTAATTTTTTGGTGCCTTTCATGACACCCAAGGACACCGTACAATTTGTTAAAAAAAACAAAAACACTAATAGGCAACAGAACATGATAAAAACACATACAGGAAATCATGGAGGAGACAGTCAAGTGGACACAAATGAAACCATTGGACTCTGACTCGGCCCTGAGCTGGTTCCAGTCCTACCTGTCTGGAAGAACAGAGCATGTGTCCTTGGGAGGTGCGAGGTCCCAGACACACCCTGTCACCTGTGGTCTCCGTCAAGGGTCAGTCCTCGGCACCCTGTACGCTCTGCCCCTTGGCCGTGCCATCAGCCAGCATGGATTATCATTCCATTGCTACGCTGATGACATGCAGCTATATGTACATACAGACCCTATCCCACATGCATCCTCACTGTCACCATCATCATCACCGTTCCCATCAACATCCTTTAACACCTGCATTGAGGAGATAAAGGCTTGGATGCAACAAAACTTCCTGCAGCCTCCAAAACAGAGGCTATTTTAGTTGGCACACCAAACCAGGTCCAGTCATCCCCCATAACCCAGATCACCTTTTCTGGCTAAAACATACCCCTCTCCACAGCAGTTACCAACCTGGGTGTAAGATTTGACCGACATCTGACCTTTGACACTCCCATCAAACACCTGTGCAAAACCTCCTTCTACCACCTCAGGAACATTGCAAAACTCTGTCCCTTTCAGATACTGAACAACTGGTCCATGCCTTTGTTTCCTCAAGGCTTGACTTTTGCAACACTCTCCTCATCGGGACTCCTAGCGGGAGCCTTCAGAAGCTCCAATACATACAGAACAGTGCTGCTAGCATCACTCCCGTTCTTTATTCCCTCCACTGGCTTCCTGTCTCATTCAGGATCTAACACAAGATCGCACTACTCACCCATCAGTGCATCCATGGGAATGCTCCTTCATACCTCAAAGAACTACTCGCATCACAAACCTCCACACGCAACCTCGGTTCCACAATAAACCATCTGCTTCGCCCCCCCAGGACCAAACTCTGCACAATGGAGGATCGGGCTTTCTGTGCAGCTGCTCCTCACCTGTGGAATTCCCTCCCAGACCACCTGAGGACTCCACAGACCACTGAAGCCTTTAAAGGGCCCATGTCATGGCCATTTCTACTTATCATGATTCCATTGTTGAAATATACTAAAATAGATTTATACCGAGCAATTTTCCAAACTCTCATTGGTTTCTCATACAGCATCTCTGTAAAGTATGTGTATTCACCGGTATTCACTCTCTGTCCTAAACGGCTTGTTGGAGCTCCTGCCCCCCCCCCCCCCCCCCTCCCTGTGAGCCCAGTGTGCTCTGATGGTTGGAAAGTTGCGAGGCTCGTTGCTGCGATCTGCTGCGAGGAGCGGACACTCACAGCCGAAGTAAAAACAATAAGTGAGGCTTGATATAGAGTAAGAAAAAGGTTTATAACCAGGGGTTAAGTTGGGATTTTATATGTGGGGGGGCTCTGTGTGTGGAGGTGCGAGAGGGGGGCGGAGGTTGAGGATCTCATTATTTGACCTTAAGGGATATAGGCCTACACTGTGCCCTTAAAGGCCGCTACACACCAACCTGAGACCAAAGAAAGCGTACCGAAGGCGTCCCGACTTTTACGTCCGCTATGTCGCCTGCGTCGGCTACGCCGCCTACGAACACACCGCAAAGACTTCAGTCGACGAGTGGCAATAACTGTCCTTACCAGCAGGCAGCGGTAGTGTGTATTCGTCATTCAACATGTTGAATCGGCCGCGGGAGGTGTGAAAATGTGCCGTAAAGCAACGACGGTGCGGGACACACCAACCTGAGTAGGGCGCCGCGAATGCCCGACTGCCTCTGACGGCCTCTGACTCCCAAAATCGGGTAGGTGTGTCAGGGCCTTAAAGCAACTGCTCCATTATCTGTATCAAAGGCACACATTGATGCCATCAAATGTCACAATAAAAATTGAAAGTACTACAAATAAACTGGAATTCATTTACATCTTAAATTATTAATATATACCGTATACACAAAAAAAGGTTTACAAATATCCAACCTTCAAATTGATTTTTAAATCAACACTGCTCTGCACACTTGCTAAAGAACATTTGTGTGGAAATCTCAATTCATTTGTAGGGCTGCTTGAGTATGGCCAAAAGTATGGGAGTAAATATCACTGTAAACTATTTAATCATCACCAAATTCTGTTTTATTATGGCCGATCATAACTCAGCTTTATGCAGACATACATTTAGCATGGTGTTCAGGGCCGGTTTTTGGCGGTCGCCTAGGGCGCCAGATCTGCGGGGGCGCTGCGCTGGCAGCTCTGGGAGGAAAAAAAACATTGACTGTTTGCACTCATCCTAATTTTCAGCCTTGATGTAACAACATTCATAACTAGAGAATGCAATTCCTGAAGAAATTGCTAGTGGGAATGCTTTATGCTGAAATATAATGTATAAGAAGAAAGAGAATAATCAGGAATATTTGGATGACTGAATGGTTTCCATATGAATTAATATTAAGTTAAAAGTAGCATGAAACTCCAAATGTATAAATAATGTTAAAGATGTAAGGCTTTGAATGTAGAATGTTATTCGTAGGAAAAGTTGAAAATGCAAAAACAACTGGTGAAATAGTAACATTTGGCAAATTTTATTTTCAAAAACTAGAACATGGGGGAAAAAAACTATATAAAACGTTTCAAATCAATTACTAACTAATTATATTCAGTAAAAACACGAGTGAAAATCTGTCAAACAATACATGAAAAAAACTATATAAAACTGTTTGAATCAATGTGAGGAAGCGCACACACTCCCTCACTAACATGTTGGTCTTAACTATTTGTTTGTTAAGAAAGGTAGTACATGTTTTTTCAGAGTTGTCTTTATTTCAGTTAAAGTTATAAAACAGTTTACATCGACAAACTAATAAAATGCATCTAAATTAATTTGTCAGTCCGTAAAATACACAAGCACCAAGTAATCACCATTTCCTTTGTTCAGACCTGGAGGCCATCTTGTCCCAGTGCTCAAAGGGGGCGCACGCCTCCAAAGTACTCCTTATATGTGCCGTATGAGTAGACGGAGTCTTGGACGCGATTGGTCAGGAAATGTGTGATTTTATGAGTGTCAATTAGGTTAAAAACTATCCATTTAAGCAGACCTTGTTGTTTTTGAAGGTATAATCTTTATGTTGATGCAATAACGAATTTACTTAAGCCTTTTGGGTTTTATTAAATGTAGACAACATTGTTTAATTTTGTATTTAACCCTTCACTCCGCTTTCAGAACCATGACCTGATTGGCCAGGTTGGAGTGGGAAGGCGGGCAGTCTCCTATAAATGTGGTTGGGAAGAGAGGGGAAGGGGGCATTTTGTGTTTGTTCCTTGCTGGTGAATGCAGCACCAGACATGCAGTTTGTGTTTCTGGGGACTAATGATGAAGGCTAAGAATAAAACGCCTGTTTATTTTTTGCAAGAAGACCCTCTCTCCACGTATCGTTCTTTCACCTGCACCTCACATCGTAACAATTGGTGGCAGTGGTGGGATATTTAAATGGAGACATGTTGAACGTTTTTGTCACTTCATGCCCTCAAGAGGCACTTTGTTTAATTATTTTTTGCTTAATTATTTGTCATTTTTCAAGCTACGGGATGTTTTCCTACGTTTGTCATGAAAAATTATGTCTCAGGAATGCAGGGTTTGGGAATTATGGCAGTTTAAAAAAAATATATGAAGGCAAATTTCAAACTGTCCTCCACTCTAACTCTGACATAAAGCACTCTGCATTAACGAGCTGCGCAATGTTAATGTTCAAATGTTAAAAATGTGATGAATTATGGGATGTATCTCTTGAATAATGAAAGTTATGAATGAGAAAAGTAATAGCCATCGATTCCCGACCGAGCTGAACATTTTGATGTTTGAACGGAGTTTCTGCGATGTTCAATGCGGGAGAAAAGCTCGGCAAAATAAGTCGGCGGAATAATAAACTTTTCGTGCGTATAAGAACAGTTAGTTAATTAAGTCAAGGTAACACCCTTTTCACCCCGGTTACACTTTTCATTTGCCCTGTACGATGGGCGCTGTAAGTGATGAAAGTGGGGGGTGTTGGCTTATCTGGCGCCCGCAGCTCACAGCCAAAGTGGGCGTGGGAGCGAGCAAGAGAGATAAATGCAATTTATGTAAACAAATATTTCCAAGGCACTTCTTTATAATTATTTGGATAAACAGGTTTGAAATCATTCCAATGTATACTATAGGACAGTAAACCAAAAATATAGTTTAAAACTTGAGAGATATAAAAATATGCATAAATAAATGTTAACTAGGTAAAATAAGATATGAATGAATAACAAAAATAAAATAAGTTACATTTATTTGTTATTGGCTATAGGTTATTGGTTATGTTTACATATTTGGTTATTAAAAAGTAAACCGATCTTCTTCATATGGGTGTTTAGAGTTGTACCCCGTAGATCTAGGCCCTTTCTCATTTCATCAAATCCCCCTCCTCGACTCCTCGGTCCTCCGGTAGTGACCCGGAAATGAATTTCAGCGCGCCATGTTGAAGGACATCTAATTTCTCTAAATGCACTTCGAGGATCGAGCGTCGAGGAGGCTCTCTGGAGGAGCTATAACCGAGGATACACTGATGGGTCCTCCACGGCTCCTTCGTGGATGTAATTCCGGGAACATAGATGTTTCAAAGGCCCTTTCTCACTTCTCTTATTTTTCCTTTCCTCGCTCCTCGGTCTCACCGGAAGTTGATTTGTCTGCGCCATCTTGAGTAGCATCTATAGACTGGCCAAATGGCCTTATTTTTGCCGGAGGACCGAGGAGCGATAATGGAGGAGCTATAATCGAGGAACCACTAGACCAGGGGTCGGCAACCCGCGGCCCTTTAAGCCCTCTGCTCTGGCTCCCTTGAGCTTAGACCATAGGCTTAGACAAAAATAAGAAGGAAATAAAATAAAAGTATTTGTAGGACTATTTATATTTTGTTTCATGGTTGAAAATGTTTCGTATCTTGTATTTTGAGGTGATACTGTGCACATAAATAAAAAACAAAACGGTTTTAATTAGGTCAACTAAAATATACGTCACATCCTGCTACGGTCCCGCGCCAGCGCCTTTTCCTGCGGGTGAATAACCTTACCCCCGGCTCGATGAGCGAACTATGGTTAAATCAAAGAAAAGTACCGGAGGAACACAGGATTTAATTCTGCGTGGACAGAGTTATATGCTTTCACAGCAAACGATACTGGTTTACCGGTATGTTTGATATGTAGAGAGAAGTTGTCAACGGTGCTGCAGCCTTTACGTATCGAGGAACAACAAGGGATAGGAAGACAGCTGACGATCTTCAGTCATAATTCAATAGAGAACCGCAGTGACGCGTCGTAAAACCCGGAAGTAAGTTAGCATTTTTAGAACTTCCGGTTCCTTCCTCAAAAAGCAATGCATTTTTTCCATAGGGTTTTGGAAAATAGCTCGAAATAAGGTCTGTGGTTGACACAAATTTAAGAGGTAATTGACGTTTTGTTCTACGACATTAAATACATCAGCAGTGACCCCACTGGGGATTTTTGAAGAGTTTACGTGTCTGAAAAACGATGGTTGTTACCGAATGGCTGAATAGGACTACAGAAATTGTCGAGGCCGTTGTATGTCATTACGCCGAACACGTAAACACTCCCGCTAAGTTTGTTTTCCCCTGTGTTGTGCTTGAAAGCAAGTACCTGCCTATCTTTAGTATCTGTATATCTATATCTGACCATTAGAATCTGTATTTTTGAAATTGTCGTTTTTAACACCGTAGTTTTACAAATTATAGAATAATTAATTACCAGTGTTTTCCAATTTTACTTGGCAGTTCGTTTCGTTGGCTAACGTTAGCTAAAGCTAGCGCTACTAGTTAGCTACGCAATGGTTTGTTGCTTTGCTCCGGGTTGCAGCCACAGGTCTTCGCATGAAACGTGCTTGTTCTATCGTTTCCCGGCCAATGTTTTCCAAAGGAGAGTCTGGATTCGTGCCATGAGGTAAGCTGACGTTACATTTTTGTCCATGTCACGTAGAAATGTAAATAATGGTTAGTGACTGTATCGCCGTTATAGAGATGGCACTGCTGAAAAGACCGCAACATAAGTAAAGATAATGAATACATCCTATTAAAACCTGTGTGGCTTATGATAAGTCTTATTAGTACAAGCAGCATAACGTTTCACCATGTAACTAAAGATTGTAGTCAGGGAAATCAGTTTGACATATTGAATTAATAACAAATCACCTCTGGCTGGCAGAGAACTCTGCTCCATAGCTTCTCTTGGACGTAAAATCACATGTACATTTGACATTTATATTCAATTTAATATTCCGTCCCTCACATACTTTTGTATATATCATAACTTATATTTTGTTTTTCTTGTTATGCTGCTGCAACACAAACATTTCCCAAATTGGGATCAATACAGTAATATCTTATCTTAATTAATTAAGAAATATAACTATTATAATTAGTGTAGCAGCTGACACCTATTTTCAATATGGATTAATCTACCATTTATTTCTTTAGTTCAATTTTCATCTATAAAAATGTCAAAATAGTGAAAATGTTCACGAGACTTATCAAAGTGCAAGGTTATATCTTTAGATGTTTTGTTTTAGCCTATGTACTGTATGTCTTAATGCTCTTACAGTATATGTGACGGTGTGACTTCCATGAAACTATATTTTATATCTTCCCAACAGATGAGCTGACAGGAAACCTAACACTCTAACAACTGCAACATTGCAAAGGCGAGTAAATGTAAATTAAAAACAATTCAATTTTTTTTTTATTTCTTCTTCCTTGCAGTGAGGTGAAGCTGACCTTGCACTTGGTGCCAGTAAGGATGTTCCTCACGCAGGCTGAATGTTTCTCCTTCCTTACTGACACAGAAGCCCTTGATTTGCAATGCTTCACTAATTGTCATTTCCCTGGCTCCGTTGGGACACTTTACTTTCAGCAAAGCGGAAGACCCTACCTGACCATCCGGAGATGCCCCCAACAATCCTGATAGGGAGAGCCACAAATCTGACTCATGGACCTGCATCTGGGTTGCAGTGGTGAATGCCCTGACGCCCTCACATTCATTCATAGTCCCCCACTGTACAAAACGACAAGACAAAACACCATCAAGGGCCTGTTGTTGCCCTAGCACCCTGGCAATAAGGGAAGCAGTCACACGCTTTGACCTCAGGACAGCTCCAAAGTTGCTGGCAGTCAACCTTCCTTTCCTGAACAAATGCCAGTTTGGGTTGGTTCGCTGACCAGTGGTAGCCACCTGAATTGCCCTCTGTTGCTCTTCAGACAATGCCATGCTTGCCACAATTGCCTCAGGTCCCTGATGCCCAACAGATTGGATCATTTCAGGAACAGTAAGTGTTTCCAAGCTGTAGTGTTCCTCTTCTGGCTCGGGGGAGAGAAGCCAAGAAATTCCTGAGAACCTGCCCCCGAGTCTGTCCCTCAGCCAGTCACGATCTTCGGAGGTGGGCTCTCTTGTCAGCGGGTTAAATTAGTTATTGGTTTCAACAGTCACATTAAAACAGTTACTAAATCAGCTTACTATCACCTAAAGAACATATCTAGGATTAAAAGACTAATGTCACAGCAGGTTTTGGAAAAACGTGTCCAGGCTTTTATCTTCAGTAGACTGGACTACGGCAATGGTGTCTTCACAGGTCTCACTAAAAAATCTATTAGAAAGCTGCAGCTGATTCAGAACACCGCTGCTCGAGTCCTTACCAACACTAAGAAAGTGGATCACATCGCTCCTGCTCTTAAGTCTTTACACTGGCTTCCTGTGTGTCAAATAATTTATTTCAAAAATACTGCTGCTGGTTTATAAAGCATTGAATGGTTTAGGCCCAAAATACATTTCTGACCTCCTGCTAAATTATGAACCTTCCAGAACTCTCAGGTCTTCAGGGACTGGTCAGCTTTCTGTCCCCAGAGTCAAAACTAAACATGGTAAAGCAGCGTTCAGTTATTATGCTCCAAATATCTGGAACAAACTCCCAGAAACCTGCAGGTCCGCTGCAACTCTTATTACTTTTAAATCCAGGCTGAAGACTTTTCTTTTTGCCGCTGCTTTTAATTGATATATTCATATCTTAAACTGCACTGTAACATATTATCTTTGCTTTTTATCTTTGCCTTTTTAAATGAGTGTTTTTAAATGTCATTTTATATCATTGCTTTTAAATGAGTGTTTCTAGATATCATTTTATAATATGTTTCTTAATGCTCTTAATGTCTTTTATTTTTATAAAGCACTTTGAATTGCCTTGTGTTGAAAGGTGCTATATAAATAAACTTGCCTTGCCTTGCCTTGTGTTGCCCCAGCAAGCATAGACAATGAAAAGGAGCCAGACATGTCCAAGAGATAAAACCTTATGAAGGGGCCTGTCGTAGACCAAGACGCCGCCGTGCATATGACTTCCACACTCACGCCGTTGATACAGCCATACCACGTATAGAGTGTGCATGGACCCCAGTGGGGAAGGCTCTCCCCACCTGTCCATAGGTTTGTGAAATGCACTAGCAGAGCCATCCTGTCAGGCGTTTCTTGGACAGAGCTTTACCGGCCACACCATCCCCAAAGCACACAAACAGCTGTTCAGTGCGCCTAATGGAAGCCGTGCGCCCTACATAACATGCCAGCGCACGCACCGGGCAGTGTGGGGGAAACTTCTGAAGCAATTGGAGTCAGGACTCAGAGAGACACAAGGAGAGCTGGAGCTTGGATGGCAAAAACTGATGGTTTATTTGTAGCTTCGGCCGGAGAATTCACAAGACATGTCACGGGCCACGGTTTGACCACACGGTTGGGATGCCACAATCAATTCTGAAGAACTCTTCTGTAGCTCGAGGTTTAGTTCAGAGTGTAATAATCAACATTCTTCATCAGCGAGACTAAACAAATATGGACCCTGAATCTAGCTAGAGCTGTCGTCCATAGAAAATAATGTGCGCCAGGGAACCTACGTTCCAGAGAAAAGAAGGGCTTCTAGATGTCCCTGAACAATAAACAATCTCATGTCAGCTTGTGCTCGGTCATAAGCTGGCAACAACAATGCGCCAAATGCCCAGCTGCCCCTCATTAAGAGAGATAGCAGCAATACCCAAGGCCGTATGCCATGGGAAAAGAGACAATAAAGAGAGAAAACGATGAACTGGGTTGAAGGTTGAATACCTAAGCAAATTATTCCCCAACAGTTCCTCTCTTTTTATCAATTTTGATAACCTAAAAAAACGTTCTAATAATAATTTGTTCAATACTTAAATCAATGAGAATCTTCAGATTTGAATGTGGACTTACAATTCCTCCACTTAAGGTGACATTATCATTGGAAACAATAAAAGCTAATGGTTTTGATGTAGAATCTATAAATTGAATCGCTAAAGCAGAACAGAATGGTTGTATTGTAGCCTGAGTTTCGTGCAGCCTTTAGTTTTACTAGGTGGAAACATTGTCTATATAATGTGAATACTAGAACTAGACATTAAGAGGCCCCTGACATCAGGCCTATTTTAACAATAGTAGGGGCTTTTACCAGCTCGCCAACGTACAGGCATCCTCTGCATAGCAGTATGAGTAGCCTTAAAAAAACAAACCCACTCTGTGGTAACGAGAGTCATGTATCTGAACCAAATGCCCTAAGTGAAGCCGTTAGTCTCATCTGACTGACCCAATGGTTGGTGCTGGTGTGACAGGGAGGCTTCCAAGTGTCTAAAGCAGATGTCAAGCATTCAGTTCATGGCTCGGTGGGGGGAGAAGACCCATGTGAGGCAGTATCAACGGCTGTAATGTTCAGTTTGAAGAGTGTCATTCTCTATTGGGAGCAGGAAATGGTGTCCATTCTCGGACCGGGCCATTAATGTCATGTAGAGCAGCCATAGCATCACTGTGACTGCACTCAGCCGGACTTTAACAGGGCAGAACTGGGTGACTTTTAGCGAAGCTGTCCAAGGCCATAGACAAAATGGAACCACGTACTAACAAAAGGGACGCAAGGTCATCAATGTCTCTCTCTACCTTTGGCCTAATTGTAAAAGAAATTAGTGGAAAAAATGTGGAACACTAGTCCATCATCATGTAAAATTTAGAGTTGATTTAAAGAATTACTTATGGGTTGAAGTCAAATTAACATTAACATTAGAACTAAATTCAGGTGGGTGTGTATGGATGTGGGTGGGTGTGTGTGGATGTGGGCATAGGAAGCATCCTGAATGTGGGGAGGACATTTTTAACGGGGGGTGTGGGGGTCCCCCACCACGAAACAAAAAATAGAATTCCTGTATTCTGGTGCATTTTAACAGGTGGTTTGATACTTTTATGTGGCTATACTAGCATGAGGAAAATTATGGGTACATTTTGTAATTTCATCCAGTAGTAAAGAAAGGAAACATATTTGATTATTAATTCAGAGCCGTCTATGAATTAATAAAAAGCATTTTAAATGCCAATTTTTTCTACATTTATATACAACAATAAATATTTGTGAGTGCATTGAGAGATATTGTTGTGGAGAGTCATTTATATATAAATCGCAAAATACATTTGTGAATCCTTCTGTGAGCATTTATTAATATTGAGACTGATCTGACTCCATACAGATGTTAAGTTCACCTAGGAATGGTATCATTGACTTAAATGTTCAAATAAATGTTGCTCTTCTGTCTATATTGGTCATATGATGCCCCTTGACTGAAATGTTTCCTGTTCAATATTCCCACTGATTTCCTTAAAATTCTGGGATGAGAGTCCACATAACAATTTACTCTAACTGTCATTTCCCTTTCATTACTCACCTCAGCAATGGACCTCTCTCCACTGTCCCTGTGTTCTGCCTCTGACTCACTCTCAAGCACCTAGATGTCAAGAGAGGGGGTGAAGTGATAATTATTTATTGAGCAGTATACTCTTTTACATTGAATCATAACAAGTCATACTGAATGTAAATACAACTGACTCTAAAGTAAGTCCCAGTCTGTGACATTGGACATTTTTGAAGACTCAAAGCCCCAAGCAGTAGGTAGAATATTAGCTAGTCTATGTAATGTGCACAGAAAATAAATAGTTAACTGAATACTGGGAAGGAAATTGCCTATAAGCACTCAATAAAACATAAATACACACAAAAAGCTTCTGAATTATAAGAAGTATAATTAAAACATGATGCACATTACCATTTTGAGATAGAGTACCGAAGTTAAAGAACTCAGAAAATAATCTCTTATCGAACTGAGGCTCCAGTAAAACACACTGACTGCATCTCTACATGGACATCATGGTGTTTACATGAGCACAGAGAGATCGGGTTATTCATGTTCCCTGTTTACATGATAAATACTAGTGTAACGTCCGAGGTGTTAAGGCTTCAATGATACTT
Organism: Notothenia rossii; assembly: GCF_949606895.1. NCBI lineage: Eukaryota > Metazoa > Chordata > Actinopteri > Perciformes > Nototheniidae > Notothenia > Notothenia rossii. The sequence continues at coordinate 61,473,021 of NC_136903.1, read as the reverse complement.
CTGTGTAACAAAAACTCAGGAACTTAGTACTTTTTGGAGCGTCCCAGATATCGCCTCCGTTTATTATTGTACAGTCACACCACGCTCTCCTTCACCACACCAGGACAGACCATAGACTGTATATACAGCAGTGGTGAGCCGTCGGGGCCCTCTAGGCCCTCTGTGAGGGCCTAAGATATTCTACAAAATAATATTTAAAAACATTAAAAATATATATATATTTCTTTAGTTATAGTTTTCATTAGTTTTACCAAAATAACTTGATTTAATTGTATTTAAAATAACATTTCCAAAGAAATAAATCCTTCGAATCTGCCTATTCAGTTTCTGTTGGAATGTGAAGGGTTAAATGAAAGAAGCTCGTCTCTGCGAGTCACGGCCCATCCACACACAGGCATAAAAAAAATCTTTCAAAGCTTCGCCCATTCACTTGAATGGGGTGACGTAGAAGATTTTTAATCTTCGCCGAACTGCATTGTGGGGAGCGGAGCATGGCTTTGCAAGCATCGTGAGCATCAAAAGTTGAGCAATGTTCAACTTTTGATGCTCCCAATGCTTGCGAAGCTGGCATCAACCAATCAAATCCTGTCTATGCAAATCCCGCCAGTGCAAGCGTTAGCCAATCAAACCGCGTGCAAGCTGGGAGAGCCAGACCACAGTTCATTTCCTCATATTCCGAACAAGAAATTACGGTAGCAAATTCCCCGGTTCTTTACGACCAGAACTATTTACCGGGATACAAACCTGAGGAACCAGGCATGGAGGGAGGTGGCAGAGACAGTGGGTGAAACTGGTAGGTTTTCGCCTGTTTGGGGAGTTTATATCCAGTTTACTTCGTTTTAACATTGCTATTGCTTTGTATGTCGGGGGCGGGAGATTCATGTGATTGGTGGTTAGTCGCGTTGCTCGCAAAAAATCGCCAAGCTTCAGACACGCCCAGCATCAAGATTTTTCATGATTTTTTTCATGCCTGTGTGTGGACGGGCCTTTACTGTGAAGAGGATGGGCGGTCCAGCTATGAATTCACAGAGGGCCCAGCTATAGTAACTGAACGAGAGAGTAATGTCAAATGACAGTACAATTGACCAATCATATCTTCCCTCTAAAGAGAGAAAGAGTTACGAAACTCTTTGATGTCGCCGCCAGCCGGTCACGTGGTTTATGTATGCGTCGGGTGTCGGTACAGCTGTGTACGCTTTGTGTACGGGGTAGAGGATGTGTTCGGGGTCCGTCTCTTACCAGTGACGTCACGACGTACGACGTCACGATGTAATGACGTCAATGACGTCACGCATTGTGATTGGCTGTACGGTAATTTACCCACGCTGTCATTACATTACATTGCATTTAACTGACGCTTAAGTGCATTCGACCAACAAGATAAAAACTTGAAGAAATACAATACAAACTTGAAGAAAAACAAAGACAAATGAGGAGAAGAATAAGAGAAATCGAAGGTAACGTAATATGGTAGGTAATATGTAATGTGTTCAGTGCCGTTGGTACGTTAGTTCAAACAGTAACAACAGACTATTTTTCTTAGCGGATGCATATCAATTTAAATCAATACATGCAACTATTTCACATGTACAATATTTTCTTAGCCCTAATACTTAATACTACTTATTTCGTTTTGATTGTTATATTTGATTATGTAATATATTATCAAGAAATTATATATTATATATCAATATGATATACTTTTATATAATAGATTATCAAAAAAAGTATTTATTAAGTAAGTGATAATGTGCAGCAATCACAATCAAGTCCACAACCGAATCCATAAAGACAAAGTAAATCTGTTTACAGTTGTTTCATATGGATGTGGAGAGGTATCCATATATCTCTTCATTTTGCTCTCAAAGTGCACCAGATTGATGCATTTAACTTCAATATTTAAAAAAGATCACTCCAAAGGGAGTGCTTGTTCTTCCTTCTGTCTGTCTGAATCTGTGTATTCTCATGTTCCGATTAACCCAGCCAAATTTTTCTTCTTTTGTGCCTATATCGACGCCGGGATCTTGAGTCGAGGCTGATCCTCTTGCTGTGGTCCCGCATCCTGGATCCTCTATCCTGAGTTCTGGATTAAGTCGTGGACTTCGGGCCGTGGTCTCCTCGTGCTTTCTCCCTGAAGGCTCCCACAGGATTGTTGACATCTTCGTGGATTCATCCTCTTATTATAGACGCATGCATTTCCTAAAATTCGGTCTACTTATGTTGTAAAATGTATTATCTCTTCGATTTACACACGGCATCTATTGCACGTCTGTCCGTCCTGGGAGAGGGATCCCTCTTCTGTTGCTCTCCCCGAGGTTTCTCCCATTTTTCCCTTTAAACTGTGGGTTTTCTCTGGAAGTTTTTCCTTGTACGATGTGAGGGTCTAAGGACAGAGGGTGTCGTTTTCTTCTCATACTGATATTCTGAACAAACTGCTGTTGTATTAGCTGTAAAATGTCTTTACTGTAGGGTATTTTTTATTATTTGTCCAGCACTTTGGCTCGACCAAAAATCGTTTATAAATGTGCTATATAAATAAAACTTGATTTGATTTGAAAGGGTGTGCGCCAAGGTTCCATATTAGGACCAATAATTTCACCATATATGTAAATAATCTCTAATAATTTTTCAAATGCTGCGCTCCATTTTTATGCAGATGATACTGTTATTTATTGTTCATCCTCTTCTACAGAGCAAAGTCTTGATTTCCTCCAGTCTGCCTTTGATGTTATTCCATCCCATTTATCTCAACTCAAGTTAGTATTAAATGCAGACAACTCCAAACTCATGATATTCTCAAATGGCAAAAAGTTAACTTCTTTTCTCCCCAACATTTGTACTGTTCAAGGGACTGACATTGACATTGAAAGGGTCACTACATACACATATCTAGGTTTTATTATTGATCAGAACTTATCTTTCAAGTCACACACTGAAAATGTTGTTTTAAAATTAGGTTTCCCCTTTCAGACAAGGAAACATTTGATCACTGCAACGTTTTTACCAGTATTGGATTCTGGTGATCTGCTTTACATGAATGCCTCTGACCAGTGCCTAAAGAGTTTGGATACTGTGTACCATTGTGCATTATGTTTTATTACATATATATATATATATATAAATTGTGAGTTTGGAATAAATATGCACTTTATGAAAATTATTAGTTGGTTAGTGTTAGTAAAAAACAGTAAGGTTAATACTGGATGTTTGTTACACTTGGATATGTTTTCTGTAATACTTGTAACATAATTATTCTCCAGTTTATGCATTTGAGTGACTTGCAGTTAATGCTCGTCATTCAATTCAAAACCTTTATTTATCCAGGTAAAATCCCATCGAGATCAATGATCTATTTTTCAAGGGAGACCTGCAGCATGAAGACATAAACAACAGAACAACAAAAGGACATCATACAGCAAAAATTACAGGGATTACAATTTACATATCTATCCACATGTACAGGTACTAACAGCTTCTGATTGTGGAGCATCCAACCGAGCTTTAAAAACATGTAGTGGTACCAGCTTGGTAATTTTCCATTCTTTTTGCAGACTGTTCCAAGTTAGTGGAGCTGCACATCTAAAAGCTTTCTTCCCTAAGACAGTCCTAGCACTTGGCACATTTAATAAAACCACAGCATGAGATCTCAGGCAATAAGTACTTTCAATTTGCCGAGAGATCAGGGAGCAGATATAAGATGGTACTTTATCCAACATGGCTTTGTAAATGAAAAAATGTACCAGTGACTGAGCCTCAGTACATTAAGTGATGGCAAAACCGCCTTGGTTTACAGTCTACAGTGATGCGTAAGTGCTTTACAGTTTGTCACAAATCACAGTGCACTGTGATAGTAAAAACCTTATTGTGGTGTAATTATATATCCAAAGCAGTCAGAAGTCAGAAAATCATTAGTGATGTTTAACCACTCAGAAGACAGCCCATCAAAATGAACACATTGGTACCTCTCAGAGAGGTAGTTCATCTTCTACATATAATAACGGACAAAGTAAAGAATGAAGTGTAGGCTATGTTTAAATGTTCGGAATTTGACCGTGTATGATGGTCCTTTTGAGTTGCCGTACAGCCAATGGCGTACAGCCATTGCTCCGTTTTCATGTTTTTTGAACATGTTTTTCACAAACATTTTCACACGCTAGGAGTATAGGAATACTTCAATTTGGTTCTTCATGATCTGTATATGTGATTTGCCCCCGAGCACCCCTGGGTAAATTACCGTACAGCCAATCACAATGCGTACAATGCGTGACGTCATTTGTAAGAGACGGACCCCGAACACATCGTGTACCCATGGATGTATAATAAGAACTGGAAACAGCGTGGGAGGCGGGGCCTCATTCATTCCTATGAGAGTTGCTCATTAGCGCATGATGATAAAATGGCCCAACTTTCGAGAGAGCGAAACGTCACAGATTACCCGGCATGCCTGAGAAGTACTTGTATGTGCGCTCATAGCGCATGCGCAACTTTAACCATGCCCCACAAATGCTCGTTCACATCAAGCACGTCAATTTGCGTACACTTAACAGCACTGCACGTTCATGACAGCATGGCACTGGATTGTTATATGATGGAGTTTGATATTAACGAGGCAGTTAGCAGCTAGCGGCTAGCTAGTAATTAGCTCTTAGTAGCTTTGTACGTGTTTTATTTTCCTTATGACTGTTGTAAGTAAACATATTTATTCTATATCTTCTTCTATATGTGTATGAGCTCTGTACGTGTTTCTTTACCTTATAACTGTTGTAAGTTAACATATTTATTCTATATTTCCTTCTATATGTGGATTTGAATGTATGTCACAGTCCTCTGTTTATGTATTGTTAAGAAACGCAACACATGGTTTTAACAGTGGAACGATTTATGTGAATGTCAACAGCAACATCCCAAGCTTCTTTCTCGCCAATATTCATTATGTTGTATCTGTACCTTCAACTGTAACTGACCAATTTAGTGTATTTTGTTTGCAAGTCTGTGTTCAACATACTACTTGGAGTACGCTTAACAAGTCTGTACTGAACATGGACACGCAAAACTCTCAACAGGTCAGTTTTTTTTTTCATATCTGATACCAAATCTTGCTGAAATATTGCCACACTGGAGATGTATAGTGTATGCAGTTAAGGGTTTAGTTATTGTACATTTCAATTGTGTTATTTATGTTAAATGTATGATGTATTCAATGTATTCAAAGTGTTCAATGTGTTAAATGTATTCAATGTATTCAATGTATTAAAATAACTACCCAAACATTGTATTTGTTAAATGTTTATTGTTCATTGTATATGTAAGTTATTTATATGTATGTAAGTGTTGAATCGTGTGTATGTACTGTTTGTGATCGTTGTTGTGCCCTCACTCATGGCCTGCACCTTGACGTTGTGAGTGGGCTTTAAACTAAGACAGGCCATTTATGTTTGAAATATCATGCTAACAAACTGCAATTACAGAATTGAATGATAGTGGTTAAATATGTTCATGTCTTGCTGACATTATTTGTTATCCTTTTCCACATAGCCTCTCAGATGGATTCCTGTTTCATCTGTTGGTTTGCCACTGTCCAGTGTCTGCCAGCTTGCTCCCTCTCAGAAAAGTGCCATCTTCTGTCAACAGGAAGAACTGGGGTTATGTACTGTAGCCCAGTTTCTATGAGTATAGGCGCAGCCCTCTAAGGCTATCGCTATTGGGAAATCCCCACTGCACGTGTGCAGCACTGAAAGACTTAATCCACGCCCACCTATGACGTGGGCCCCACCTTCGGGCTCACTTCCGTATAAATAGGAAGTAGGCCCTACAATCCACTCCCACACAAACAGCTTTTCTTCAGCTATTCGCGGAGCCAGTGGGGCCCGACCCTTAGAGGGCTGCGCCTATACTCATAGAAACTGGGTTACAGTACGTAACCCCAGTTCTATATCGTATAAGACTTTACCCTCGAAGGCTATCGCTATTAGGTTAAGGGCGAAGCAGGATGTAGTCTACGCCCCACTGGTTCCGTCCATTACCAGAAGCACAAAACACACCTACTCAGTTAATAACCCATGTCCATTTCGCCCTGTGTAATGGAGCATCACATTCCCAGGGAATATAGCATTAAAAAATGAATATTCTCCATACGGGAAAGAAGGTAGGGTAAATAGGCTACCTGTCGTTATAAAAAGTAGAGACCAAAGTCCAACTTGTTAAAACGATCAAAGAGGGGGAAAAGGGCAGCTCTCTAAGTGCCGACAGGCAGGAGAGAGGGCACGCAGTTGAGTCCCTGACATTACTCACTCTGAGAGGACACTCAGTACTGAGTGCGTCAGAGAGGAATGGGAAACATCCCGAAAAATACAAACGAATAAAAGAACAGGGGGAAGACCAAGATGCAGCAGTGCAAAGGTCCTTCACTGTCATTCCTCCGCGCAACGCCGTAGAGGAGGAAAATCCTCTGGTGCTGTGCGCTTTGATGTTCTCCGGGGGATCCGCCCCAGAGGAGACATACACCTGTGACACAGCCTCACATAGCCAGTGTGACAGGCGTTGTGCAGACAGAGGCTGCCCTATTGAGCGCTCTCTGTAATGCACAAACAGACGAGCTGCGTAAAGCAGCCGTGCGTGCAATATAGCATGACAGTGTGCGCACGGGACGGAGGGGATGAGATGTGGCTTCTTCCTCTGATGCGTGAGGAGGAGGAAAGAAGCCATCCAAAGTTATCACTCTCGATCTAAAAGAGCTTGTGATAACCTTTGGCATAAAAACCGGGTTAGGGCGCAAAACAGCTGAGCTGCGTTCTCCTTGGATCCGGAGACATGACGGAGCCACAGAGAGAGCAGACAAATCACTCACCCTTTTAGCTAATGTCAGAGCCAAGAGCAGAGCTACTTTGGCTGACAAAAACTTCAGGGGAACCTGATCTAAAGGTTCAAATGGAGCTATACTCAGTGCGCGTAACACTAAAGCCAAAACCCATTGAGGTGCCAAAGCGCGTGACACAGGTCTGAGTCTCTGTGCTCCCCGTAGAGAACGTTTTGTCAGAGGGTGACTAAACACCGTGCTGATCCCAAAACCTACGTGGCAAGATGAAATGGCAGCAGCATATGTTTTGACTGTGCTATAAGCCAATTCCTGTCCAGCTGGAGGAACGACAGCACGAGGCAGGGGGCCCGTAACGGGGTCCAGGCTTTTCCCTACATACCAAACGGAACATTGTCCATTTGGCTGTGTAGGATGTGTGTTCAGCAGCTGCGCTGATCGTTACTTTGTTGTCTGTTCGAATCAACACATGTTGATTGTACAGTAACGGGGCGAAGTGCTGGCTTACTTTCCATACGGAGAGTAATTCCTGCACGTTTATATGGAGAGACATGTTACCCGGCCTATGTCCCCCCACTGCCTGCGACATGCACGTTCCTCAGCCTGCGAGAGATGCGTCTGCGAACACTGCGGTGTGTGACGTCATTCTGCTCAGGGGCACCCCCACTGACGTGGAGATCTTTCCAGTAGGTCAAATCCAAACCCACGGAAGGAGGAATGTACACCATGCATCTCCTCTGATGCACAGGGTCGATACGCAGGCGAATAAACCACCTCTGGAAGTCTCCTCACTGTGAAGGAGACCCAGGGGGATCACCACGTGACCAGCTGATATAATGCCTAACAGCTGCATCACGGAGAGGGCTGTCACCTCCCCGCGGGGTGTGACGCGCCGGAGGAGAGCTGTCCGAGCTGCCTAAAAACCAATAGGTTTTAAAGACAGCCGGTTTATGCAGAGAGCCATGCTGCCTATAACCCACAGGTTAGGGGCAGCCGGCTTAACCGGTGAGCCTTGCTGCTTATTATTATCCATCTGTCCATCGAACACACGCGTCGCCACTCTGAGTAATACTCTGAGAGCGTGCGACATGCTCTGGATGTGCGGTGGTTGTCATGGTGACGAGCCACGTCAGAGCCCTCGCCGCCGTTGCCCGTTTAGCAACCCAAGAGGGGCCCGGTCCGAAAAGGCTGCTCGGGGGCCTCCACACACTGCATCTCACACCGGCTCTCATCCTGTCTCTGTTTAGGAGAAGGCTCGTAAACTGGACATTGAGGCGCGTTTCACGCTCAAACCTACTGAGGAATGAGCGGAGGTGTGTGCAGTGCTATTTACACAGTGCGTAATAACAGCCCTGGGCTCATTACGACCGTCTGTAGTATAGGCACATCTGGGACAGAGGCAAAACCGTGCTGCCTGCTAACCGACAGGTTAACAGCTGCACCGGAGGAGAGCTGTCAGTTTCTCCATTCTCTGCTGTGAGAGTCGCGCTCTCATGCGGGCTGAGTTCAATTCCACTCCCAGTTAAATGTCTGGGAGGGAAGAGGACAGCTCTTCTTCCAGTTGATAATGAAACCCAGGTTTGATAGATGAGATACGAGCTGTATCGTCTGAAAAACCGCTTCCTCCCTGGAGCGAGCCAGCCACAGCCGGTTGTCCAGGTAAAATAACACTCTCATCCCCATTCTGAGTAGCTGCTCCAACCGTCTCCACCCACTTTGTAAAAAGTGTGTGGAGCCAGGAATGAGAAACGCAGGAATTTGCTGTGTTTCGGGATGATGGATACGTGGAGGTAAACATCCTTCAAGACTATGGATGTGAACCTCCCTGGTGAACACACTCCAGCACCTGTTTGATCGTCAGCATGGGAAAAGGCCATTCCTTTGTTGGACACTGACAGATCGAGGATGGGTCTCATTCCCCCCGCCCCGTCTCCTTCGGGACCAGAAAATAGCGGGAGTAAAAACCCTGATTTTCTTCCCCTTGAGGAACCCTGGAAAAAGGCTTTCTTTAAACCGAGTTTCTGCCGCTCTGCAAGGAGCGCGAGACACTGTTCCTGGGATGACAGGATTCCCTGTATCCCGTAGAACTGCGGGGGGGAGAGGCGAACTGCAGAGACTACCCTCTGCCCATCCGCCTGCTCATCCATCTGTTCATCAGACACACACGCCGCCACCCTGAGTACCATACAGTACTCTGATAGCGCCGGGTGTACTTTCTCTGGATGTGCTGTGGTTGGTGACAAACCACGCCAGAGCCCTCCACACGCTGCATTTCACACAGGCTCTCGTTATGTCGTCGTTTAGGAGAATACTCGTAAACCGCGCATTCACGCTCAACACCACTAAGGGATGAGCGGAGGTGTGTGTAGTGCTGTCCACACGATGCGTAACAATGGCCATCCGTGGGCTTGTTACGACCGTGGGAAGGAGGTGTCTGAGACAGAGGAAAAATCCATGCTGCCTAAACCCAAAAAGTTTAAGGTAGACGGATTTGAATAGCAAGCCTTGCTGTTTTATTAACCGATAAGTTAAAAAACCCAGCCGGCTTAGGCAGTGAGCCAAGTAACCAATAGGCTATTGGCAGCCGGCTTAACCGGGGAGCCTTGCTGCATATTAACTTCCCTCTGTACATCTAACACACGCGCCGTCACTCAAGGCGCGAACCCGCTCTGGACGTGCTGTGGTTGTCATGGTGACAAGCCATGCCAGAGCCCTCCAGACGTTGCATTTCACACAGGCTCTCCTTATGTTGCGTTTAGGAGAAGGCTCGTAAACCGGACATTTAAGGTGCGTTTATGCTCAACACCCCTGAGGGATTAGCGGAGGTGTGTGCAGTGCTGTCCTCACTGTGATAATGGCACTCGTGGCTCATTACGACCGTGTGTAGGGTTGGAAGGTTTGGGACAGAGGAAAAAAATCCGAGCTGCCTAAAAACCAATAGGTTTTAAGACAGCCGGTAATGCAGCGAGCCATGCTGCCTATAACCGACAGGTTAGGGGCAGCCGGCTTACCCGATGGGCCTTGCTGCTTATTATTATCCATCTGTCCATCGAACACACGCGTCGCCACTCTGAGTAATACTCTGAGAGCGCACAACATGTTTTGGATGTGCTGTGGTTCTCATGGTGACGAGCCACGCCAGAGCCCTTGCCACCGTTGCCCGTGAAGCAGCCCAAGAGGGGCCCGGACCGAAAAGGCTGCGAGGGGGCCTCCACACACTGCCTCTCACACCGGCTCTAATCCTGTCTCTGTTTAGGAAAAGGCTCGTAAACTGGACATTGACGCACATTCACGCTCAAACCTGCTGAGGAATGAGCGGAGGTGTGTGCAGTGCTATTCACACAGTGCGTAATAACAGCCCTAGGCTCATTACGACCGTGTGTAGTATAGGCCCATCTGGGACAGAGGAAAAACCGTGCTGCTATAACCGACAGGTTAGGAGCATCAGGTTTAAACGTCAAGCCCTGTTGTCTAATAACCGACTGGTTAATTACAGCTGGCTTGTGCCGCGAGCTCTGCTGCTGCGCTAACCAACCGGTTACAGCCGGCTCAAACGGCGAGCCCTGCTGTCTGCTAACCGACAGGTAGCAAACAGCTGGCTTATGCACCTCCACACGCTGTATTGCACAGCGGCTCTCATCATGTCGCCGTTTAGGAGAAGACTCGTAAACCGGACATTGAGGTTCACGCTCAAACCTGCTTGAGGAATGAGCGGAGGTGTGTGTAGGAGGCACATATGTAACATAGGAAACAAACCCGGGCTGTCTAATTAACTGACAGGTTTTTAAAGACAGCCGGTTTGAGCCGTGAGGCAGCCGCTTATGCCGCTTTTTTTATGTCATCCGGAGGAGAGCTCCTCTCTGAACCGGGGGAACGGGGAGATCTCATTAGGCGGCTGCCTTTCCGATGATCTCCGGGAGTTCCTGGAGAATACCGGCTATCGACGGCAGAACCTAGGCTCGGCTACCGGGCTGACACCGGGCCCCTGCCCCGTCTCCCCCGCCGGATTAGAGGGAGACAGGGCGGGGGAACCACATTGTGATTCGTGAATGGAGGGGAAAGAGTCGCCTGACTGCTGCCCGCCACTCAGATCCAATAAATAAAGGGCTTGGTCCACAGAGTAAGACACCTGGACTAGCCAATCATCCTCGGCCGCAGCAGTGAGAGCGTCCGCTCTCCACTGTCTGTGGGCCAGAGGGAGACGAACACAATGAGTGCACGACAACTGGGGAGTGAGAGCCGCGTTTGCGTGCTCTAATCCCCGGCAGGACTCACACCATGAGCTCCGGTCGTAACTCATATGTCGGGTTGACACCGGGGCCACGCCCTGTTTCCCCCGACGGAGGAGAGGGAGGATGGGCCCAGGGGAACCAGGAATGTTTGCTTTTTAGTAAACAGCTCTGAAAAGAGCTTTGTGCCTGAAAGTGCTTCTGCAACGGAGTGCTGAAGAAAAGTGGGAGTGGATTGTAGGGCCTACTTCCTATTTATACGGAAGTGAGCCCGAAGGTGGGGCCCACGTCAGTATATACGCCACTCATAGGAGATTACCCAATAGCGATAGCCTTAGAGGGCGAAGCCTTATACGATATAGAACTGTTGAACACTTGTCACTATATGAAGCTCAGCGCAAGTTCTTTCAGGAAGACTGGGCATGTATACATTCACTCCGCAGCTGCTTATAATCAGCTCATCACGGGCGCTGTCTTTAACCTATTACATTCACCTCAATCTCCAGCAGCCAATCACCGTGCTGCAGCCAAACTTTAAAATGGTTCTCCTCTCTCCTGCAGTCAGCTGTGATTGCAGGTGTTCATGCTGCCTCCCGCCTCCTCTCCACCCACCTCCGTTCATCATATCCAGAGCCAGGAGAGCTAATCCAAAGACCTCATCACACCTCCTCTTCATCCCATCTCCTCATCAAATCCAGATCTTCAGCATCATCATCACCAGTGTCTAGGCCAAGCGGCAAACTCTGTGGAAGAGCCGGGACGCCAATACGGAAGTGGCACACACTGCAGTTCATATATTGGCCGATAGGGACTGACTGCAGAAAGGAGCAATTTCCATAGACCCCCATGTTAAAATGCCCAACTTTACAGCAGAAAAAACATGTTTCTACCCATGGATGCAATAAATATTATTATGAATATAGTTAGATTCCACCTTCATGATTATGGATCTGTGAGTGAATTGTTTTCTAACACGACCCTTTTATTTATATTAGGTCTTAACGTTTTTGCATAAATTAGGGCGTGGTCACATTGAGTGACGGCTCTGTGAAGTGACTGCTGCTGTTAGCTTCATGTCTCTCTGCTAGCTGCTCCGTGAAGCTACAGGCACTCTGCCTGTTCAGCTCATCCAGGGAACACAACTTGCCCCCGGCCGTGTTTGTTTCTTCTTCATGCTTATATATCGGACTATTGTGACTCGCTCTGCGGTTGAAACAGACGGTGCATGAATGCGGTTTTGCGGTAAGTGAAATCCGAGTACTTATTTATGTGTTAATGATTTTAATCAGCTACGTAATTAAGGTTACGGCTTGGGTTAGCGTGTAAGCGAGTGGTAGCTACATCGGTGCTAACGATGCTAATAGTAGCCTCCAAGTTAAAATCATAGACTATATTTATATAGGTTAAAACGAAATAGACAAGTGTTAAGTAGGATAATACTGTACAACAAACGGCTTCTGTTTGAGGTAAAGGAGATAAAATAAGGTCATCCTTGTAACTTACTGTAGAGAGATTATTATTATTTAGGTAGGAACTGTATGCATCGCTAAGGTTAATTTAAATTGCCTATGGTCAAGTATGTAGACAAGCTAATGTCGAAGTAGTGTATGTGAAATCAACCTCACAATAAGATGTGTGTATATTACAATTATTAATGTCATATTTCAAGATGATTACTTAGATATGACATTATGGTTGGTTGAGCTGGAGTTCATTATTGAGCTTACACGTTAACATCACAGTCATCTGAAGAACAAACCCAAACCTTGTTGTTTTTATGAATTGCATTACCAAATTGGTATCAAATAAACAGCAAGCATTGGTAACTCAACTTCCAAAGTTACAGTAAAATAAAAAGGACCCTGACTCGGACAATACACAATCCAACATGTTCAACAGAAGAGAATCAGTTATATTGTTTGTACACATGGTACTTTACATATATATATCTGTTTGTTTAAGGTGTCCAGGTGATGCAGACAGGCTGGACCAGAGAGTGAGAGACAGAACTGGACTCCTCACAGCAGTGAACTTCAGCAAAGGTACAAATACTGCAATATGATTTTGTCAGCTTTCTAATTTAATGTATTAAAGGCAAAGATATTTAACACATAGTGAGAACTGCTACTATTTATCTCTCAATATTGTCTGTAAAAAACGTGGTAAAAGTTATTCTTTCAGTGAGACAACAGAGCAAGCTTCTACAGTTGCACTACATTTTGATAACAGTTCAATATTATTTTGATAATAACATATATTTCAATGTTGATGAACTTCATACTGTTCATTCATAATCTCATTGTCTTTGTAGCTCACTGTTAAAATACAAATTACAATTACAGAATAATTATATCTACAGCCCCTAAACACACAAACACACCGCTTTCATAAATAACACACTTGTTCTGCAATAATATGTTTTATGTTTCCTGTAATCTTTGTTAGGAAAGGACCTGCCTGAAAGACACGACATGTTCTCCTTCTCTGAGGGTCAAGAAGAACATCCAAGAGGAAAATTAAAAGCTGATGCTATGAGATTTTAAGACCAGTACACTAAGAAACTACTTTTATTGTAAAAACAGTCAGCTGATCGAATGCACCTATTTCCACATCTACACTCCATCAGCGGATTATTTCTATTTGCCTCGCTTGTGCCTTGTACCGCAGAGTTTGCAACGTCACAATAAAATAGGGCCAATCTTCAGTCAGATGTGAATGTGTAATCTAACATTTTCAGTAAGAATAATGGACAAAAGGAGTGCAAATACAAATACAATTTATTGAAATGTGAACCAAAAGTTAATCAAATGTTTTAAATTAAACGCACATATGGACAGAAGGTGTAAACCTATTAAATGTATAAGTAAACACATTTAGTCAAATAAAGTGACAGATTAGGCCTGTGCAGTTGGTATCAGCTTTGCCCAGCATGGGCTCCTCCATCAGTCCCTCCCCCCAGTCCCCCTCGCAGAGGAAAGACCCTCAGTCCTCTCCAAACCAACAGACAGGACATCCATCAGACGGAGGTTTCTCCCTGAAGTCTCTGCAACTTTCTGGACACCACGCTGTCTCAATCCGTCCACACTGAATATGAGAGGGGGAAAATGAAAATAACAAATGATTTAGACAATAAGAAACATAAAGTTGACTGTTGAGTTGCTCAGTTTGTTTAGATTGTCAATACTATTACTGTATAACTAATATATCAGGTTAAGAGGCACATTCAAATAAAGATTGGTCTTTAAATACATGTTGTCTTTTGAATTTGTTTTTCTAAAGTCAAGGATCTATAACTGGTACTTAGTTTTAATGATACAGTCTGGTTATTATGCTGTTTGGAGGAGGTCTCACAGGTAAGAGCACTAACTAGCTACCATCACATGTACCTTAGCTTGACTTAAATGTATTAAACATATAATTAAGTGATATCAAAATATAAATAACTAATGTGATGCAAACATATTAATATTTGTTTGATTCCAATGTTGAATTTAGCAAAATTGCATACAAACGTTAAGGGATTTTAAGATTCTGAAGTATTATGCTAAAAACTCAATAACTTAGATTATTATTTATAGTTTTTCTTAATAGTTTCATGTCCGCTTACCTTAGAAACGTAAAATACCACGGCAGTGTGCCGATGGGGAGCATGTTAGCTTAGCTTGGTAACTTCAGCTAGCTCTGTAACTTTAAGCTCTGTGGCAGGAGGTCCCGCCTCGGCTCCGCCTCTTTGCCCTTATAGAGAGGCGAAGTCCCTCCCCTTCCGGGAGCCTCCATGGGACCCCGGAAGCGGAAAATTATACATTGAAGTCAATGGATACAGAAAAGTTATCTTTTGATCCCGTTTGAATTGTGCCACAAATGACACATATGATGTTTGTCAATCTTAAACAATAATTTCCATGTAAAAAAAGTCACAGTTTGTCGTAAAACTGTTGAAATATAAGACTATGAAAAATACGCAACTAGAAAGACTACAAATCCCAAATGCATTCTGGGTCGCGTAAGGCGATAATTCTCCAAGACTGGTTGCGACTCGCAAAGCAAAGAGGAAGAAGAAGACTGATTTATTCCCTCCAATAAATATAAGAGATGGCTCCAATAAATTCATTTTTACAAGGTGCCTGTGTGCTTTGTACCAGGTTGTAATCACAAAAGAGATCATACCACTTGCTCGTTCTATCTCTTCCCGTCTTATGAAAGGACCATGAGTCGTTGGACCAAACATATCAGGTAATATACATGTTTTGCATGGAACATAGTCAAGTTAGCTACCTAGCTAGTAGCGAGCATGTTAGTTAGCATTACATTACATTACTTAGGCTTGTCATTTGTATTAGCCTTAACATGAAGTAAACCAAAATGTTAAACAGTAAGAGTAGTCATGATGGTAAGTATTTTGTGAAACATTTGAAGAGTGGCCTATCGCCCCCTCCACCAGGTGCTAAGGGGGCGGGAGGTAGGCTAACGCCACATTAGCATATTTTCTACTTAAAGAGCACCTTCCAGGTTAAAGACACCTGTGAATAAATGTGTAGGAAAATGATGAATACACTAGATTTTCCCAAAAATATACAGAAATATACACTACAGTGACATCTGGCGTCGTTTTTGTAAGAAATGTTCACTTCCGCATAAAAAAGCCTCGGCACGTGACCTCCCGCGTGTGACGTAACACGGGGGACACAAGGGGGAGAGCGGCCGGTGTAACATATTAATAAACATGGATCCCAATGCTAGTTTCGACACAGAAGAAGTTGAACATGAATATTCAAATGCATATGACGGACCACAACCTTATAATTATGAGCCTGCTAGTGTTGGGGCAGAATCTCTGCTCCGCGCCGTTCCTATATGAGCGGGTTCTCAAAAGAAGGAAAAATTAAAAGCAGCCAGGATAAGGGTTAAACAATAATCTGCTTTAATGGCAAAATCATACAAATACTTCACCTAATCACGAAACACTCTGCAGAGTACTCCGGGCTCAGGTTCTACCACCGTGTGAGACACGTTTCAGGAACGGCCAGTCAAAAACAAGAGCGCCGATCTTCAAAATGATCACAACATTTATACACAGAGTTCACTTCTGAGCAAGCTAGACAGTGAGTTGGCAGTGTTCCATTGGTCGGTTTCACTTCTGGGCGGGACCCCAAGTAGTAAGTCCACAGTTGTTGATTCCATGTTGCTTCTGTGCGTGTGTGTGTGTGTGTGTGTGTGTGTTTCTGTCCCTCTGCCCTCAGGCAGATCCCCCAATCAGTGATTTGGAGTCATGACAGAGGACTCTTTGACAGGACACATACTCATTCCCCCCAAACATCTTCAACACACACAAACATCCTATCATGTATCTTTAACAGAAGTTAATTGTTCTTATCGCTTAATGGCTTCCCTGAACTTCCCTTCACCCCAAAGTCAGCTTACTAGGAATGAATACATTTTATTGATAAGCTCAAAAGGACGTTTATCTTGTTTACTGCTGGGTGACCCAAGTCTCAAGGCCTGCAGGATGTGTACGAGATAAACATTAATTCTACAATACTTTAACTGCCTTATATCTGAAAATGTATCTGGGAATTCCCCTGTTGATTGCAAGGACTATTGATAATTAACAGAGAGACCCTAGGGGCCTCTTCTTGGTATCTGCTAGGCAGAAGTCACTCAATGCAGAAATCACAAGTTTAACACACATTCTATATAAGGTGACATTAAAATGAATATACCAGATTGAACTTTCCTGCCATAACACGTTACTTTAATACTTCAAATAATTCAAATAATACTTCAATTCCCCCTTTTGGTCTCGCCCCACGAGACCAACTCACATAAGACATTTGAAACACAACTACTTTCATTCCTTGCTACTGTGTCTGTCCCCCTTCATTAAACCTTTGTGAACAGAACACAACTTTCAATGTCAGTGAAGGAACTATCAGAGTGAGAGCCTGAGTGCCAGAAAGCAGCATCCTTGCGTGTTGTTGAATCCTCAGCCCCCCCCCCCCCCATCAGCGGAAAACGCCAACAAGGGCACCTGATAGGGAGGGGGAGATGCGGCCTTTCCTTCAAAGGTGGAACTGATGAATCTGATCAGAGAGAGAAGTAGACTGCTCTGCTGCCTCGAGAAGTCCCCCAGCCCGCTGACGCCAGCTTCCGAGTCGTCTGCTGTAGGGATGTCCTCGTTGATGATAGCCAGGTCCGTCCTGATGTCCTCCATGGTCCTAGCCGGTGATTTCCTCGCCGCACACTGGCTCCAGTAGTACCCGATGTCCCCCTTTTCTCCTAGGAGGACGGCATGAGATGTCCTCTGGGTCACTCTGTAGAGGCTGGAGAACCTGGGGTTGATCCACCTTCAGCCAGACGAACTCCGCTGTGTCGGCCTCCTGCTCCTCGGGTCCCCCTTTTGGCGTCAGGAACCTGTGTGGAGAAATCTGATACCCACCCCTCAAGTCTACGCTCAGGGCTTCTGGGCCCTCAGGTGTTTGACCCACCACTGGTAGGCCGCTTGGAGCCTGTTGGTGGGCTGTCTTAAAACAACAGCTGTCTGTGAACAGGTTTTCTAAATTAGTTGCAGACCTCCTATCTGCCAGTGCAGCTTCAGAATCTTAATACTTGGCCTGTGTCAACAAAACAAACCTCAACTTCTTTAGGTGAACTAAATAACATATTTCAATAGCTCTGAATTTCGGACAAGCATCTGTGTTATTATAAATGAAATCCTTGAGATCCTATTTAAAATCTAAATCTAATATTAACTGCTAATGTCTCTGATAAAGAAACACACTAATGTTATGGATTAAAAACAACTAAAAATCATGATACTGACAAAGTGAATAATTTCCTGGTGATACTGCTTCTACCTGTCAGTGCTTAGATATTATCAAGCTGAAAAAATGAATACAGAAATCCAACATACTGTCATCAAATGTCTTTCTATTATGAATTTAAATTAAATGTACATCCCAATAATGATCTAAACAGTCTATGGCTTTTACTTCTTTACCAGGCTAATTACAAGATGTTGTCTAAATTAAATTATATCTCATTACATTACTATGTTTTAACTTAGCTGTAATATGTTCTTTCTAAATTTCAAACCTCAGTTATTTTAATACCTGTTGAAATATTACAAAATTGTTTCATCATCACAGTTCACCTTCTCATTCTCATTCTGGAATTACCTCTCAGTAGCCCCTTGGCCATTGATTCTGCATCTGTGTTACCTGTTATAACTCAATCAATATTAGAAACATGTCAACATTTTTTAGGAAACCTCTCGTTTCCCTTGGAGCTCCAGAATAATGTGTTCGTCTAAAAACATGCTTGGTTAGTCATTGTTTTAGAATCATGCAGTTGCACTGATCACATGCAGACATTTCATTCACACTCACACTGTCAGGTTTTAAAGTCAAGTTCGGTCAGCCCCAGAGTCAGTCATTGATAGTGCTTTTCTCAAGTCACACTGTCAGTCAGGGTCAAAGGTCATTTGGTCTCAGTCTTTTTGGCCATGTCGTGCTCTGCAGACACTTTAATATTCTACTAGCTGGAGTTGTACTAGTGACATCATTGTGTTGATGTCAACCAATGCAACAAAGTTTTTCTCGTGTTCGCAGCACCATTTTCTTCAGATGTTTAACAAACAAATTATCAATACACTTTATTAATATACCGCCCCTAGGAAACACAATACCTGACAAATGTTCATGCAAGGCATTCTTAAGTGAACCTGCAGAAAACGGCCTTTTGAATTAATATTCCAAATTAATCAATAATAATAACAATAATCCATTTTATCAATTTGTTTACCCTTAGAAGTGAACATACCTCATAATGTTACATCAGGATGTTAAACTAAGCTATAGCCAAATCAATCATTATTACTGTTTCAGATCTAACTGGAGGTTGAACAAACAAAACCTTTTTTTGTTTACATCATGCAAACCACTAACATATTTTCCAATTTCAGCATCAGCCTTGTTACTCTAAAATTACGTCTTAAATAGGAATATTAGAAATGAAACAAATAGTTAATCTTCATAAATGTTCTTAACAAATGGAGAGTAATGCCATCTCTCTATCTAGTGAATAGCCAACATATTTTAAAAATGTCAGATATACAAAAATAAGCCTAAATACTCTTTTACTATGAAAGTCTAAAGCTAGACCTAAGCTGAACAGTTTTTTAATGGACAATTTAATCTAGAAACAAAACAAAACTGGACCTGTGTTCTTGTTATGTGTTCTTCAAAATACATTAGTAAATACCTTGTGAAGTATTCACAATATAACTAATCCTCTCTAGGATATGAAACCATTCATCTTTAACCAGATACTATTTCCCTATTTATTTTTAGTTCGTGATAATAATGGTATAACGTCCACCCGTTTACCCATAGCTAGTCACTATGTCAAGATTATCATGTGTGACATAATAATCAGATGTCTTGTTTGCCAAACAAGGATATTAAACTTTAATCTTTTCAGTATTCCAGACCATCATTAAACAATCAGCCTCCCTTCCTAAACACTAAGCATATCGTTCTACACAACCTTCCGGTAAACTCTTGCACAGTTATGCTATAAAATCATTGCATGATTTCTTCAGAGTCTGAACAGACTGAGATCAGCCTGTCTCTTGATCTTGTCATATTGAGAACAGTCAATGATTCATTGTCTTCTTCAGCTGTAGTCAGTGGCAGGGCCCCCAAAAGGCTAGAACCGGCCCTGGTCAGTGGGCTCCAAGGAAACTCTCTCTGGCATTGGGATGTCCTGAGGGGAAAGGGACCTCTGGATCAATGTGATACAATCAGCAGACACACTTTGTCCTCTGTACAGCAGAAATCCCCAAAAACTGCAGTACCTCTTCACACCACTGTTGCCTTGACAACGAGGCACAAGCCAACTGTCAAAACCTCCTCAGAGATGTGTTCTTTGCACAGTTCTTCTGTTTCTGTAATGAGCAACTTTTCACCAACACTGATTCAGAGTACAACCCAAAGGTGGCGCACAACTATCCAATGCTGCTGTAATCACAGCAAATCAGCTACTGAGAAAAACTCAATGTAAATCTCTCCCCCAGCGGGTTACAAAATAAAACAGCTGAGTGTCTATATGGTCAGGAATGCTGAAACATGTGAATGTTAAACCCATTAATGGTAACAGTCTTCTTATTCTTCATTACTTCAGTTCATAGGCAAAACAAAGACACCTTTCTTAACCACTATAGATTCATCTTTTATCTACTTGCTTATTCTATTCTTTTTCAAATTGTTTATCTAAGTTGTGTGTTACAAGCATGGTTAGATTTGTAACAGAATACAAAACTAACTGTATTCAGCGCTATATATTTAAAACAAGTAATCTGATTACAGTTAATGAATATATTTTTGGAACACTCAAAATAATTATTACAAAATGTAATCTTCATTATTACTAAAGCTGAAACCTAAATAAATCATCATGGAAAAATGTTCTGTCCTTATGACTTAATTGTTTCAATAAAAACTAAAAAGCATTGTGAAAACTCCCATTTTGAGAACAAATCTCAACACTTTTATTCCATCTAAGCACGAATGTTTATGACAAACTCGTCCTATTAATCCCAAACGGTCTTTAATGGTATCAATTGTGAACTTTTCTTAATATTAATTGTAAATGCAACGTATGTTCTCTTTAGAACAAAGACAGGATAGTTGCAGCTGAAACTGGTTAATAGCACTGTTCTGTTAACCTAGATAAGCCTGTTGTTCTTATATCTAGTAAATATATTCTTATTTTATGTTACTCACAAAACAATATGACCTTTTCCAGAATATTGGTTAACTTTATTTAACATCTATTCTCTCTCTACTCTTTCAAACCATCTGACTTTTCTCCTGTCTCTCTCTACTTTCCAAAACGTCTCATTTCTCCTGTCTTTCTGTCTCTCTGTGCCCTGCAGCTGCCTCCGCTCCAGCCCCTCACAAATCACCCCTTTGTGTAACTGTGTGAGATGGCTGAAGCAAAACCTCGCGCAGGACCTCTGTCATGTTTAAACATTAACAGATTCCCTCTGACAAACTTACAAAAACCTTCTTTCTACTTTCTACTACTTCTTCATAAACTTAAAAACACCATTGTGGTGAATCGTTTACGTTTTCCGTTTCCTATCTACTTTAAACAACCATCAACTGAGAGTAACTGTATATGATAAAAACTCCTAAATAACCTCACAATATATATTTCTTCCAGTGAGTTCGTTATTTCATGTCTAACAAATTCTCCTCTTTCCATGTCGTATTCTAGATGGAAAAATCCACCTATCATATTTAATTTGAATAAAACCTTACCCTTAATGTACTTCATATACTCAGTAAATCTCTTTTTACTTTCCCCTAAGGTTACTGTATGTAATATAATTTCCCTTGAAGTATAATTAAGTACAATCCTTAGTTAATGATAAATACCATAAAATTCACAACGCAATACAACGGTATCAATCAGTTCTCAAAGACTATATTTAAATAGCAGCAAATCATTGTTTCTTATTTATTTCAATATATCTACCACTTCAAATCACACATTGATCTGTTAATTTTCTATGTATTTCAGTCCAACTTCAGATCACTAGAGACAAAAGCAAGCAGACACCCTCCGGGCTGCTGCTGCTCTCGAGAGGAAAAGGGGGGGGCAACTCTCACAGACAAATACTGACACCCCTTCTCTCTCCCCCGCTGTAGCTCTCAGCCTTTTTAGGAAAAGGGGGGCTTCTTTCAACAAGCAACACTTCTGCTATCATTTTATTCAATTGTTCTGCCTGAACCCACTGTTCTCGTAAGCTCTCAACTCACGCTCCTCTCGTTCAAATTCTCCCTTCATTATGACTTCGTATCTATTCATCTGACTTACTGTCTTTGTTACCAGTAAACATTCACAGAAAAAATACCCCGTACAGTCTATTCAGCTTTTATTGTCCGATGTTTATTCCAACAAGTTGAGCGAGCCTCTCAGCGCTCTTCAACACCGTCTTTCAACGATGTGACGCTGACATGGAGTCGTAACCCAGGCTTACAGAACTCTTTATCGTGACGTTTGGCTTTATAGATTCAACCCCCACAGAACAAAGGATTAATGAGGTCCGGTCACTTCAAAATTGCTTTTTGAAGGTTGCGTTACTCTCCTTTGGATTTACTTATAACTCAACTTCGATTCCTATGAACCTAAGAATAGTTATTCAGATTTGTCCCTGGATGGCGTCTGAAAACAGCCACTGAACATCCCCCAACGAGTCTTCAGCCGTCTCCTTTCTGAAAAAAGTACGGGGCCTTTCACCTTCGTCTTACATACCTCGTTGATTCACTTTTATGTTATATAACTTTCCTACCTATCTAAAATATGTATTTGTATATTCCACTGCAACAACTATGACACCGGAATATGTCTCTGACAACTCTAAAATTTAGTTTAGCCAATTACAGACCTTCGATAGAAACAGGCTCGTCTGCTCACCTTTCAATTGTAGGATCCTCGTTTTAGTTGTCAGAGATTATTCTAGGCCTCTTCTCCGGACCATTCGTCCGCTGGCTGCTGATTTTCCTCTCAAAAACCCTACTCATGACGTCACCACGTCATGACGTCATCACGTCGGAGAAACACCATTTGTTGGGGCAGAATCTCTGCTCCGCGCCGTTCTTATATGAACGGGTTCTCAAAAGAAGGAAAAATTCAAAGCAGCCAGGATAAGGGTTAAACAATCATCTGCTTTAATGGCAAAATCATACAAATACTTCACCTAATCACGAAGCACTCTGCAGAGTACTCCGGGCTCAGGTTCTACCACCGTGTGAGACACGTCTCAGGAACGGCCAGTCAAGAACAAGAGCGACGATCTTCAAAATGATCACAACATTTATACACAGAGTTCACTTCTGAGCGAGCTAGACAGTGAGTTGGCACTGGAAACAAACAAACACAAAGGAGACGGCTGGAGCAGTACAGCCACCACAGCGTTACCTAATGCAATGTCTTACGGTGCCGTGTACCGGAGGGGAGAGAGAGAGAGCAGCAAAGGGGGGGGGGAGAGAGAAGTAATACGGTTTCCTGATAAAGCTGTGGAGAGTATGTGCTGCAGGGAGGTGGATGCACAACGCACCCAGGAACGAACGCTAGCTCCGGTCCTTTTTACTGTGGACTCGATGTCCTGACAGGCTGGTATTTGTGCAACCTGCACAAACACAATACTGCACCATTACAAATGGTGAAATACAATGTAAAACTACCGAAAAATACCAGCTCCTTAAAACACAACCGCTCTACTCAACGCAACTCTACTATACCCGCGGTCAGAGAGCGGAGATGTGTCCCCTGTGTGATGTAATATGACGCGTTTGACGTATGACCTTAAAAAAAAGCCGTTTTTAAGAGCAGAGCTCAAAATTGCTCCTTTCCCTCTGAATTCCTGCCCTTATGTCTCATAAAACATATCAAATCCTGCATTAACTTTTTTAATTGTAATTTTCAAGCAAGTTTAAGCATAAATGTAGAATAAATAAAAACCTGCAAGATGCTCTTTAATGCTATCTGCACAAATAGTTAACATTGGACATTAAAAGATCAGGCCGTTCAGGGAGAGTCGAAGGAAGGAAGGCAGGCAGCTTTGCATAACATTCTTCTGGACGTGTTTCATTGTGATGATAGTGAGAGTGAGTCAATCTGTTAGTTGGAAAGACAGTAGTTGAGTGATTACTGAGAGAAAATGATTAAAATAGATAATTATTCAGTGTTGTTACTTTAAAGTGTTGTTACTGACCTTTTTCTCTTTTATTTTCTTTACCTCACCTGTAACTGCTGAGACCCTGAGGAACATGCACACTGGACTGACCTACTCTGGCAACCTGATTTCCACTGTACGTAATAGTATTTGGTTATGGTATATTATTTATATACATCAAAGGCACAATGCACCCCCCAGAGACACACATGTATTGAGTGTGATATTTTGCATTGGTCATCTTTACATACTAGAAAACTGTAGGAGCTGCAACTTGTTTTGAAATTGAATTTTTAATATCCGATAATAAAGTTGATCTGTTTTCTTTATTATTCTCTCTTCCCAGCTCCATCCATCACCATTCTCTGTTCCTGCAGGTCCTGCTTGCTAATCAATATTCATATTTTTTTACACAATTACAAATAAAGTCAATGTATTGTATGACATGAAGTTGTGCTTCATTCTGAGTCAATAATAAATTCATTCTGCCTTCAACTGCAAAATTATTGTGGACTACACCGACATCCATGTAGCTGTCCCCCAGTAAGATGAACCAAGCAAAGCTGACATACTCAACATACAGCTGTGCTCTTAAGTTTACATGAAGAATTTGTGAAATATTGGTAATAACAGGTTTGAATGATTATTAGTAATTAATTATATAATTGTCTCATTGTAGATGAGCAGACAGGGAGCCAGACGAGAAAAGCAGAATATGCAGCTGCCATTTTCCACATGGAAAAGAGAAAGGCCCAAGTGTATTTGAGTGGACAAAAGAGAAATCCCAAATACGAAAAATCAAATTATACAATTTACAGATATTTATACAAATATATATATATCCTATATACACCATGTATAATGATGGTGTATGATGTAGAAGGAAGTGTGGTAGATAACAAGTAAATATAGAGTTACATACAGATCCATGTTACAGCAAAAGATGGAATAACTAAGAAGCACGCAGTATAATAATAATTACATGCAACAATTAAATAACTGCTCAGCATCTCCACCACAATCCCAATCTGCTGTGTCCTGTTTTCCTCCCCTCTGCATAACACCCCATCACACATACGAAACACAACGCAGAGTCCGAGGGTGTTAAGAGTATGTTTATTTAAATGTCCTCCTCTCTACTGGCCAACATAGGGAGCATATCCTGGGTGTAGAATTGTTCCAGGAGGAGGAGATTTCCATGCCATGCAGGGTCTTTGGGGATGGGGATGATGATCGCCTCCTTCGTGGTCCACAGTAGCAGAGACTCCGGTCTGTGATGTGCAGCTGTTATATAATATACAATACATTTTTGAAAAACATTTGATCAACATAAAAGGATTTGGTCAGGATCTAGAGTCAGTGTGTAGTTTATTAATTAATCAATGCTCTCTACATTAGGAAAACACATACCAGTGTACCAGAGGGAGTCACACACAGCTGTGCCTAGATAACCAAACAAATTGACAACAGGGAGGCAAACTCATCAGGTATGAAAAAGGTGACAAGGATCCGAGCCCCCTGACCCCACAGAATATCGGCTTTAAAATTAGGAATAACAGGGGATTTTAGCAGTCAGAACAACTAAAGCAGCAGTGTTAATAATAATAGAAACGCCATAGAGTCACATCTAATAGAAATATATAAAAAGCATTTATTTTAATTGTGTAGCAGTCAGTTTATAATTTTGGCAGCACTGTTGAGCATTTTGAAAATGTATTTTCATGCCTCTGTGCAAGGCTTAGTCTTTCTATCTTTATAGCCACTGGTGTAAAGTAACTAAGTTCATAAACTCAACAAGTACTATAATTGGGCACAATTTTGAGATACTTGTACTTTACTTAAGTATTTCAATGTTTTGCTACTTTGTTCTTCTACTCCACTACAGTTCAGAGGTAAATGGTGTACTTTTACTCCACTACGTGTATTTAATCCCTTTAGTTACTTTACAGATGTGGATGAATGATGTGAAATATAATCAAGTGTTAAATCAGACTTTAGTTCCACCTGGAGTAAATCCACAAGCTACCCTGCAGTATACAAAGTCATTCAAACTAGCTGCACCTTTACCAGCTTTGAGAACACTTTAATGATCAATCATTATAAAACATATCATATTATTCTGAAATGGACCAATCTGCAAAATGACAACTTTTACTGTAGCTACTTTCACTATATTTTGAGAATAATACTTTTCTACTTTTACTTGAGGAACATTTGGAATGCAGGACTTTTACTATAACAGAGTATTCCTACACTCTGGTACTTCTACTTTTACTCAAGTACAAGATCTGAGTACTTCTACTTTTACTCAAGTAGCCTACACGATCTGAGTAGGCTACTTCTACTTTTACTCAAGTACAAGAACTGAGTACTTCTGCTTTTAATCAAGTACAAGATATATACTTATACAACCTCTGTTTATAGCCTATGAAAAAAAACGATTAGAAAACGAAGGCTAAAGCTAACGTTAGCAGATAGTGACAATGTATGCTAGTTAGCTAGCTCAACGATAATATTGCGAAAGGAAAAAAAAACTTTTCAGTGCACATCACGCTCTGCCGCTCCGACAGGGAGCTCTACTCTGAACACCTGAACGGCCCGTTCTAACAGCTGTTCACCAGCGGTCCAGTCTGTGCCACAGTGACTCCGGACGCACAGTTAATATTAACGAACGCACCGTAGGTAATGTAGCTGCAGAAGCTAGACCATCATCGCCGAGCAGCAGAGGCAGAGCCGACAGGCAGGAAGACTCGAGCACACAGCTCGCGCTTCATTATAATATATAAAAAAACAACCTATTTTGGATTCAAAATGGAGAATTTCGCCGAAAGGTGACAAGTTTGCATCCCTGGACAAGATAACCAAAATCCTTGAATCTACACACAGCAAATAAACTCAAATGACACAACGAGATGTAAAAAGGAGATCACACATATAGTCGATATAAAACTGTCCGCTTCAATCTGAAGAGCAACTAAAACAAAACACGGGAGTGTATCTTGTTCTTGTGAACACTAATGTTATCCACAGCATACACAGTGTTGGAGATTTGGAGGATGTATAAAACCAACCTCGTCTCCGCGTGTCGTTTGATAAGCTGGGTGAATTCGTAAAAAGGAAGGGATTAAGAAACACCAGAATACAAGTTAAACAATAATCTTGCTTTAATGATAAAGAGTAACAATACAAATACAAATACAAATACAAACACAAACACAAACACAAAGGAAGTACTTCCTGCTCTTTCTCCTGTCCTACTCTCCTGGTCAGCCTGAAGAAAAAGAGGTCGAACCCCTGGAAAACACAGTGTTTCATACTAAAAACACAGGAGGGGGTGTGTGCGGGCTTTCCCCCCGAGGTCATCTTATTGGCAGAGACCAACACATGGCCTGTCGCACCCAATCAGTGCGACACAGCAGAAGAAACCCGGTTCACATCTTGTAGCCAGCACACACCTCCTTTATGGCCCTTTGTCCCTGAGTCCATCTTCCCCCCTTCAGGTTACCACACACAAGTTAAAAGTATGTTTTAAGATATAGTTGTTATAGTTGGCTAAATATACGTAATACATGTTAATTACTTTCATATCAATAATAACGAGGAACACATTACCTATGCTCTTAAGCAGTATTAGAGATGCTTTTCAAATAGTCAAACTTCACACAGGCCTAATACAGAGAACACACTCATTTGTCCTACGGCCCTTCCATTTGTTTGAGCTATTGTTCACATCTTTACTTCAAATAAAAGGTTTCACATTGTATATTTCCAGCTTCCTTTACACATACTGTTATTATTAATACAAAGTAACCAACCACACATATCTATTGAAGACAAGTCGATTTCCCTGATAATTGACATGCTGAAACTCTTCGGAATGTGTCCCCTCCCCCAACTCTCTCGTCCCTGTCATAAAAAACTGCTTCCATTTCATATAGAGTAATAAAAGATGTTTAAGCTAATTTCTCCACAATGTTTGTAGCCATTTAGTACCCACACATGAAAGAATAAGAACAGAGGCATAGTTGACCAGTAATCATGTAGCACATATATTTACTGCAATGAAAACACACACACATTTGCTCCAAGCATGTGTAACGCACACCCTTCTTTTACGAGGGAAACATTCCAGCGTCTTGGCACTATCTCCAAATAAGGGTTTCCCCTGCTCACCTCTCTCTCTAAACACAAGGACTTCACCTCAATATATTGGGGGAGGGAAAAGATACTTTGTCCCTTCTAATTTAACACACATGAATATATATAAGGTGACATTAAAAGGAATATACCAGATTGAACTTTCCTGCCATACCACGTTACTTTAATACTTCAAATAATTCGAATAATCCTTCAACAGACACCACAAAGTTCTTAAGGAGAAAACTAGTTGCTAAAACAAAACACGTTAGTGTACCTTGTTAGCTAGCTGACATTAACCTTAAACATTGCACTCATATTACTCACTGAAACCTTGTAAAGCCGGTCCCGCATGCTGGCTCTTACAGAATCGCTCCCTTTCGTGTATGTACAGCTCTCAACATGCCCAGACTTGTAGTGATTTTCACCTCGTTTTATACTTTTTCGCCTCATTCTGAAAGAAACAGGTGAAATGTAATAACGTGACAGCCATCTTTGTGATGGTGACGCGTATTGTGCGAGACCAGAGACCTGTAGTTCACTGAGCAGTTTCACACAAAAAACATTGTAACTTCATAGTTTTACGACACATTTTTATTTTTTTGACTTGCAAAATGTTCTTTTAATTTGACAAACATCATATGTGTCATTCGTGGCACAATTCAAACGGGATCGAAAGATGACTTTTCTCTCTCCATTGACGTCAATGTATAATTTTCCGCTTCCGGGGTCCCATGGGTCGGAAGTAGATGGGCGGGACTTCACCTCTCTATTTGGAGCAGGCGGGAGTTGAACTCTGACGTCACTGTCGAGCCGTTAGTGGCCGACTCCGCCTACTAAGGGCTTCTCGGCAACTCTGCAGAATCCTATGGGTGACGTCACGGACCCTACATCCATTTATATATACAGTCTATGGTCTAGACCCCAGGGGGTTCCCTATATGCTCACGGCTTTTCCCCCTTTAGATATAAGATTTCCGGATCAGGGTCTAATCGCCAAAGACTTAACATTTATCATATGACATGTGTCAATACATGTTCTTTAAACAAAATGAAGTCTCTCCTGATTGAACTGTCTGGACCCCATCCTCAACTTTTTTTCAAACCATGAAATGCCTTCAGAGGGCTTTCCTGTTGATCATGTTTGGTGGATTTTTTAATATTATAATTGCAATCAATATTATATATATTACCTTTTAATCTATATAAATTGTATTTAGATTTGTTGTCACTATTTGTTCCTATGCCAGCCATCAGAGGTATACATGTGTTAACTGTGTTAATCTCTTTTAGGTTTCATTTCTTATTTTTGTGAATTTCTATATAAAATGCTGATTCCTACCTGAAATGCTTATGTATTTTTCATTTCATTTTTTTAGAGCTTTGAGTTTTTCAGCTGAATAAATATTATAACTCTACATGGTTTTGTTCAGCATTGCAGCTTCACTGTTGAGCTTTATGTTGTGCCCAGCACTCTCCTGTGCTCTGAAATCAAAATGTGGATCAGCATAAAACAACACTAAAATAAACACTACAATACAACTTGTTATTTGACACACAAGGTTGCTCATTTGTGTGTATATACAACACAGGCTATATATATATATATACAGTGCTTGAATTGGGCCGGTACTCACCGGTACGCAGTACCGGCACTTCTGATTTTTACGCATGTGGTACCGGCACTTCTTACTGAGTACCGGCACAAAATGCCGGTACTCAGCCGCCGGCAATATACGTATATATTGTAAACGCAACGCAGCGCAAATATGGGTCTGACTCTGCCTCACAGAGGGTGACTGGCTGTCTACATGACGTGGTCTGCCGACATTGCCACTTTCATACAGATCATACTAATGCCCTCGATTGGTCTCTGTGTGTCATTCAAGCTCGGGAGGGTGTGTGTTGGTGTATGTGTGGCGCGAGCGAGCGAGCGAGAAAGCGCGCGCACCGGTTACGTGTATTGTTGTTAGCATCTGGTGTTAGCTAGCTGCGCTAACGGATATAAGGAGCTGTTTCAACAACAAGGTGGAGAGAGAGTCCTTTGCTGTCACACTGAGAGGCTGATAACTACAGCTCTGGTGAGGTAAATTACTCTCTGAGTCTTTAGATAGTTAACTTAGTTTAAGTTATCTCAGTGGGTCTCAAACGGTTCGGTCACCATTTATGTAAACACATATTTCCATTTGAGGGGGTAGTGATTTGTAAAATATGCATGAATAATACAAACAAAATGTTAACTAGGTGAAAAAAGGTAAGATAAACTTGTTGAGAGCTAAAACTAGTCTTTGCTGTTGCCTCAAAGAGGAGCAGGGGGGAGAGGAGGGAGACAGGAGAGGCCGATTCAGGAGCCCAGACACACTCACAACTATAAATGAACCAAAAACAAATAAATAAACAAGTATCAATGTTTTTTCATATTGGATATTGTATGTTATTGCTTATGGCCATGTACTTATGATTTTATGATTATTTAAATGTATACATTTTTGTTTCATATGGGTGTAGTCTCTTTATTTCCCCCTCAAAATGCACCAGATTGATGCATTTAAGTCCAACATTTTAAAAAAAATCTTACCGGGGGAGCATGCCCCCGGACCCCCCTATAGGATTTGAGGCCCAGCCCCACTGTTCCCAAATAGATTTGCAATTTTTTTTAAGTAGTAACCCATCTCCATATGTTTCTTGGGGTAGTAGATTTAAACTAGAGGGCTATCACTTTGTGCAGCAACGCTATTGACAAATAAATCCAGCAAAATGGCACAAAAAACTGGTAGTGGCCTCAGGGACGAGGAGTCATTTAACCAGCCAGTAGGAGTCAAGCTTTACTTTCTTTTATATCCAGAAAAAGTAAATCTGTTTACAGTTGTTTCATTATGGATGTTGAGAGGTATCCATATATCTCTTCATTTTGCTCTCAAAGTGCACCATATTGATGCATCTAACTTCAATATTTAAAAAAAAAAAATTCCCGGGGGAGCATGCCCCCGGACCCCCCTAGACTAGAGGGTGTCAGGTCCACTCCCCACTTATAAAAATAGCACTTTACCACTGCAGCCCCTCTAATCTCAGATGCACCCTGAGTCATTTTGTTTAAGTACAGTGAGCCTTTCTAAAATATACAGTAAAGAGACAAACCCACCAGCATTATAGGATATGACTTTGTGCCAAATACTTGTTGCTGATTTAGAGTACTGGCACCTTTTTATTCCAATTCAAGCACTGTATATATATATATATACAAGTATAATTAATACAACTTCTAATTTTATTAGAGCTTTGACACATATATATTTATATATCTATAAGTATGACGACTTCCTCGGGCGATATAATATGGTATAGTTAATCTGGGTCAAAACGGTCAAAACGTGTTGTGCACATGCAAAAGGTTGTAAATTCTGGTTTATCCCTGCGTGGTATTATAGTAATAGCAAACAGCAACGTTCAACTCCTTTAATGGTATATTGCAAGTGCAATAAGAAGCTACAGGGACGTTAATCTACGTCGGTAATATTAACTTTATTTAATAAAAGATTTACATCATACAGCCCATGTAGTCACATCACTTGAACGTGCCGGGCGGCGCGGTCCCGTGGGTTAGATGCGCGTTCATAATGCAGAGGGAAATAACCTCTCAGAATAACGTTATTAGCAAATTTTTACAATTTGAGGAACGAATGTTTTTAATAAGGGCTATACAAGTGTTCATACTGGGTAGTTTATTTAGTTCAATTTAACGATTTACTTGTGCATTAATTAAACACACAACGGAAAGCGTTAATTAAAAGCACAAGGGGTTCTTGAATGAAATATTATAAAAAGGTTAACAGAAAAAATAAACGGATAATCTGCTATTCCACAAAATAGTCCCCACGGAAATGTAGTAACTAAAGTCTATATGTACACATTAACAAAATAAACAAAGACAAGTTTTCTGCGTTATTCAAATGTATTCACAGTTTTTCAAGCCAAACAAAACCCAACAAAAAGTCAACTCGCGATACATTGAAATGTTCTGTACTGCCTAATCCAGGCCGTGTAGTTCATTGATACAAAAAAAGGCTGTTGCTCCTGCGCCCGTCGGCGGCAAAAATAGAAATGTTTGTAGGCAGGGACGTGCACACATAGACTCTAGGTAGTGCTTGAGCACCTGCCCGTTTAGTCACTTGTTAATAAAGTATTTATTCAATCAATCAATGCTCACTCAAGTCATTATTTAGTCAGTTATTTATTTCATAGACACTAAAGCATGCATGTGTAGCAGGTATATAAATATACAGGAATGCATTCCACCAATAATCCCTCACGTTTTATTTATTGTTCCAATATTATTTATTGTCACTTATTTTGGTATGTTTACTACAAAAGACCGTTTTGGGAGCTAATGCTTTTATTTTGAAGTCTTCACTTTCGGCAGTGCCGTCATCTACCTGCGTTGCACCTCTCTCACTCAGTTGTTTGTATGGCAGACTGAGGTGAGGAGAGTTTGTCATGTGCTCTTTGTAGATTTCTGTTCTAAATGATGTTACAGTGTTTATATAATCTTAAACTGTGAAACAAGGTTATAATATCATTCCATGGTGCTAATGTGTTGCTGTGTAGTTGTTTTGCAGAAGTTTGAGTGTTTTAGCAAACTTTTAGTTAAGTGTACTGTTTAGCAGCACTTGTGAGGACTCACACACAGCACCTGCAGCATGTTTAATGGCGTCTTTTCCCCACCACAGACTGGTGTGTTGCAGACGTCCCTGTTTATTAATGCTGCTGCATTATTGTGTTTACTTCATGCA
This sequence comes from Notothenia rossii, assembly GCF_949606895.1. Lineage (NCBI taxonomy): Eukaryota > Metazoa > Chordata > Actinopteri > Perciformes > Nototheniidae > Notothenia > Notothenia rossii. The sequence continues at coordinate 61,440,310 of NC_136903.1, read as the reverse complement.
GGTATGTTTGTTGCTCCCATGTTTTGGTCTATTGTGTTTTGTACTATGTGTTTATTTTATTGTTTTATTTACATGTCTAAAAATACTAATTAGCCGGTGTGTATACATTTCCAGTGTAACTGTAATTGTACAGTGTATTGTGATCTATTGTGACAGATTTGATATCTGAATGTTTTATAAGGACTAGTCTCTCAGTTGTTTGTATGGCAGACTGAGACTGGTGTGTTGCAGACGTCCATGTTTATTAATGCTGCTGCATTATTGTGTTTACTTCATGCAGAGGAATAAATACGCCACAGTTTCGGTTAAAGACAACAA